>NC_142501.1:22816287-23122487 GCF_057876585.1 Rhinolophus sinicus | reverse complement strand
TATGTTGTGAAAGTAGAGCATTTGTAGATGATGGTTTGGTTGTGGGATAGAAGAGAAAGGAGTCAAACAAGATTACAGTGTTCAACTGATAGGAAGAAGTTTTCATGAATTGAGATGGGGAATACTGCTGGGCAGGGGTGAAACATGTCAAGTATGAGATCTCTAGTAGATATACGGGTGGAGATACAGTGCAGGTAGGTGCAGAGAGTATATGATCTGGAATTCAGGGGAGGGGTTGGGGCTTCAGGTACATTTGGGAGCATTAGCGTAGAGAGTTACAGTCATGGGACTAGATGAAATCATCGGGGGACCGAGGCAGATAGGAAAAAGTAGAAGTCAGAGGACTGACTCTTTGGGTCGTCCACATTTAGAATCCAGAAAGTCAATTGGGTAGAGTGAGAAACAAGAAGGAGTTTTCAATGGTCACTGCTTTCACCAAAATAAACAGTTCAGAAACCAATTTTGACAGGTCAATTCCAAATTTCATTTTTATCAGCTAATTATCATAAGACACAAGTGTGGGTGAATTGTCTCCCAGTGGATTGTGACTTCAAATTTTGTATTCTCAAAGTTAATTTGCAGCTTCAATTGGGAATTTAAAAAGTGTAATTAAAGAGGAAATGTGTTCAGGATTTATAATTAAAATAGGTGCCAGTGGTATTAGGCTACAGGCTAGTTATTTAAAGAAAGGATTAATGAATTCGATTTCAGTTGTAAAAGAAGTACAGTAAGTCCTTACTTAAAGTCATCAGTAGGTTCTTGGAAATTGCAACTTTAGGTGAAATGAGGTATCATGAAACCAATTTTACCATAATTGATATAAACAAAAGTTAAGTTCCTATGCCATATTTCTGGTCATAAAAACAAATATCACCAGACTTCTAAATAAAGACCCAAAACACTTATAATATTAAACATTGAAATAAATGTGAGCTATACATATGTTTAATAAAGATTAATAAAAACAAGTAAGATAATGATTTCCAACCCACTTATTCCAGTTTAGGCTGGAGCCTATCCTGGAAGCTCAGAGTGCCAGGAGGGAACCCACCCTGGACAGAATGCCTTCCATTTCAGGGTGCCCTCATACATACACACCCACACTCACTTGGTTTAGGGGTCCCTCAAAAGCAGCTCCTGAGACAAAAATTTTGGAGCAATTAGCATATTTGAGAAGTGATTCCAGAAAGAATGGAGAAGGAGTGAGAAAGTCAAATAGGGAAAGGAGGAAAATCATTCCAGGAACATTGATGAGGTCACCAGTATAGATAACCAGGACCCTTGGAGAGACTGGCTAGAACAGTCTTTGTCCCTTATTGGTACGGGATGCTCCCTCCACTCCCGGCCTTTCCTCAGTGCTCTTGTGGCCACAGAATGCCTGCAGCGAAAAGGTCCAAGTGAAGCAGGATACCATTCGTATGGGAGCGGCCTCTCCACAGAAGCTGCTGGTGCATTCCAGGTGGCCTACGGCATATGGGTGGGGCATCAGTGTGGACATCCATGAAGGGGCACCTTTTAGAAAAGGCCTTCTGTACCAAGAGGGATATACCCTCCAGAGTGATATAACAATCTCCTGTGGCAAATAAATTGAATATTTCCTAATGCAACATTATGTTTAGAGCCAAACATATTAACAAGCAATTCACTAAAAAGGAAAAGAACCACAAAAAGAGTCATTCTGAAGAGTATGCAATTTTACCTCAAACTGGTCAACATTTTTTTAAGTGCTAATACTCAATGCTGTTAAAAGTGTAGTAATCCTGGCATTTTCATAAAACGTGGGTGGAAGTGTAAATTAAGCCAGTCCCTTTCAATTTTCTTAATATATTCTTATAACCCTGTAATTCTGCTTCCTGAAATCCATCCAAAGGTGATAATCAGAAATACAGACAAAATAGTCACCCATGTTATTTAAATAGGGCTATATGGTGGGGAAATGGTGGGAAGTAGTCCTTTTAGATGTGTCACGATACAAAAGAGGTTATTATACGCCATTCATAGGATAGAACATTACCTCGCTTTCAGACTGAGGCTTACGAATAATTTAATGGTGTGGGAAAATGACTATGATGTAATGTTTAGTGAAAAGGAACATAAATCCATATATACAATTTTAAAATACATCAAAAAGAAATTGGTAGTAAAGACACCAAAATATTAACATTGATGACCTAAAAGAGTTGATTTATGTAATTTTTACTTTCTTCTTTCTACTGTACTTGTCTTTTGTGACTAGAACATGTAGTACTTTTACATTAAAATATTTAAAATTTGTTTAGAACACATTGACAGTTTTATTTAAAAGACCACTCAATACTCTTGTTTCTAACATTAATGTTTTGTATTTCGACAGGTATTTCAATCATTTGACTCAGGAAAACCTCTTACTCATAAAGAAAATATACAAGTAAGGATAACAGTTTATAAACATTCGATATTTAGTGTGGATAACTTCTGAGTCTTTTTTTTTATCTATTTGGTAGTTCTAATCTTTGTTTTTGAAAATCCTTTATGTAATGTGCTCTTCTATTTCTAATTATGGGTTATCTCAAAATGCTGAGGCCAAAGGTAAGATTGGCCCCAAACTAGTCTGGTTTTCAGATCGGGCAAATAGTTATTGTTCCTAAATTTTTAAATTACACATGTGTATTCAGTTTGCTCATCTAGCCATGTCAAGTCTCTAACTTTGATATTTGTCTTGATCACTTATCCAATAACGGCTGACTTTGTAAGAAAAGGATTTTGTGTATTTTGTGGTAGCCCACTTGTTCAATCCTGCTTTTACTCGTATCCTTTTCCCTAGTATGAGACTGCCTCTTAACCAATGGTTTGAAAGGTTTTCTTTTCTTTTTTTATTTAAAAAAGTTTTTTTCATTGAGATGTAATTGACATATAACATTGTGTAGGTTTAAGATGTACAACATGTTGATTTAATATATATGTATTTATATATATGTATATTTAAATTAAGGGTTATTGAGGTGACAATTGTTAGTAAAGTTACATAGATTTAAGGTGTACAATTCTGTAATACGTTATATATATATTTCACACTGTGTGTTCACCACCCAGAGTCAGTTCTCTTTCCATCACCATATATTAGATCCCGTTTACTCTCTTCTAGAGCCCCCCACCCCCTTACCCTCTGGTAACCGCTAAACTATTGTCTACATCTATGAGTTTTTGTTTCTTCATTTGTTTGTCTTGTTCTTTTGTTGTTTCTAGTTTTATATACCACATATCAGTGAAATCATATGGTTCTCTACTTTTTGTGTCTGACTTATTTCTCTTAGCATTATAGTCTCAAGATCCATCCATGTTGTCACAAATGGTACTATGTCATCTTTTCTTACCACCGAATAGTATTCCATTGTGTATATATACCACTACTTCTTTATCGATAAGTTTATATATTGCAATATGATTATCACCATAGAGATAGCTAATGGAAGGTTTTTATATGACATTTTCATAAGCAGCTCCTCTAATCTCCCCATTTCTCCTTTTATGTGAATTCAACAAATATTGAATAAAAGCCTATTGGAATCGTTTTTACAAAGAGAGGGCTAGACTGCCCATCTCAATTTGTTTGTTCTTGTCAATAATTGAATGACTGGGATTTAAGCTTTGATGGCCTAGTACTATTTAAATAACTTGAAATAATCATTTAAAAAATCTTTTGTCTATCAGCCATCTGTCCACTAGAAAGCGTTAGAGCAGAAGAGTGGTAATGCAACCATTATTAAAGGGGGTATGGACAGGTAAGGGGCTCACACAACCACGTAGACAGATATACATAGTTTTATTTTTTTCAATGCTAGAAACAGCTTTCTGTTCCATTAAATAAGGTATTTATTTTCATGAAATAATATTGAGAGACATTTCCTCAAAATTGCTTTATTTTTGTTCTCCCTAATTTTGATAGGAACATATCTACCTTTTATTAAATGTAATCTTATTGCTTTTCTATTGTTCATTTTATTCCACAATCTTCATATATAATTATGCTTCAGATGATTCATTGTTTTTGCCTTGAAGTTTATTTTAATTTATAAGCAAGTTGCCTGAAATGAAAGAGCTGGTAATTAGGAAGATACAAACACATACTCATGTTTCGTTTTAGTGTTTCAAGATCTGGATGTTTAAGAGTATTTATTTCTTTTCAGTTGTAAATGCCACAGCATCCTAAAAACACTTCTTTAAGGAGTGGTTTGGGGTATAAAAAGAATGATTGCCTGATCATTTCTTTTTGAACAAAAAGAGACTGACAGTATAATGGAAAACTGATTTCTATTAGCTAACTAATTAAAACAGAATTGTTGGTCTGCTTAAGACGCTTCAGATTACGCTTTACATTTTCTGTATAGAGGGAAGGGGTATTAAACAGCATTACTAATTAATCTCCTTTTGATCCTCAAGTGTTTGTGTGTAATTGTTAAGACTCATTAAATGACTGCTGTGGAGACAAAAGAGAAGAGAAAACTTCTCTCCCCAGCCCCTCAACCAATCCAAATTTCTTTTCCTAGATCTGGAATGACAACCGTTTTCCTAGTACAGCAGTTTGTTACCTGCTCAGGCTCATTGATGCTCCATGTCTGGCTCCCCTGTAGGTGTTGATTTCCACCCTTAGAGGAGGTTAAGAAAAGAGAATGAACAGCAACAGCAACAGACCTCCCCACTGCCAACATTGCCTCAGATTCTCCCAAACAATGAGATTTTTCTTTTTGAGTTCACATAAGGCAAACAACTTCCTTTTCTTCTACAATAGCCAGCCCCAGCATCTGCCTTTTTAAAAAATATATTAATTCAGAAAGTATTTAATAAGAGCCTATTGTGCGTAAGGCTCACTGTTCTGGTGCTGTCAAATAAACACATCAATCAACAATCCATACTCCAAGCCCTCAGGGAGTTTATATTTTCGTGATCAAGACTAGTAATAAATATATAAGCAAACATTGTGAGTAAGTAAATCACATAGTATATTACAAGGTGAACCATGCTAAGGGGGAAAATAAACCCAGTAGTGTGTGAAGGGGCTTGGAAACATGGGGCTAGGTTGGGGTTATAATTTTAAATGGGTGACCAGGTTAGTCCTCATGAAGGTTACATTTGTGAACAGACTTGAAACAGGTAAATGTACGAGTCATATGAAATATGGAGAAAGAGTATAGTAGGGAAAGGGTGCAAAGGCCCTGGGGCAGGATTGCGCAGCTTGGGGAGAACACCTTGGCCAGTGTGACTAGAGCTGTGTGAATGGTGGAGGGCAGTAGGACATGAGGTCAGAGAGCTAACAGGGTGCCAGTTTGAGAAGGGCCTTGTAGGGCCTTTGTAGTTTAGGTTCTTATCTGAACAAAATGGGGAGCGATTGGAGGGTTTAGAGCAGAGGCATAGCCTCATCCACTTATGTTTTGAAAGGATCACTTTAGCTAATCTATTGAGCCTACTGTTCCAGTGCTGTCAATCAAAAACATTAATCAATAGAGGCAAATTCCCAGCCCTTATGGAGTTCATATTTGTGTGTGTGTGTGTGTGTGTGTGTGTGTGTGTGTGTGTGTGTATTTGTAGGGGAGACTAGGAATGCAGTTTTGGATGTTCAATTTGAAATATCTGTTAGACATCCAAGTGAAGGTATTGAGTCAGAAGGTGATTGTATGTGTCTTGAATTCAGAAGAGAGATTAGGGATGGAGAGAAAGCAGAGAATCAGCATTTAAGTGAAATTAAAACCATGAGCCTGATTAAGATCATCTAAGGGGAGGGAGTGAGGAGAGGGAAGAGGACTGATTCCTGAGATACTCCAATATTAAGAGGTATAGGAGAAGAAGAGGAACGAGCAAGAAGACTGACAAAGAGTGGCCAATAGGATGGGAAAGAAACGAAGGGAGTATGATGACTTGAAAGCTAAGAGAAGCATTTGCAGAAAAGGAAATGATTAATGGTGTCAAATTTTGCTGATGACTCAAGCACCATAATTGACTGAGTCTTAAACATGCATTTTTTTCATATTTAACATCTTTGAAATTAGAATGAATTTTACTGTTGAAGACGTGACAGTTTAATTGGAATATGAGGTAATGTCTTAGATTATAAGTAATATGACATATAAGGACTAAGAATTGAACATTGGATTTAGTCAAGTGTAGGCCGTTGGTGACCTCAACCAAAGGGTTTCAGTGTAGGGAACAAGTGGGTTTATAAGCAAATGAAAGGACAGAAATTGGAATGTTGACAACTCTAGGTTGCACTGTAACAGGGAACAAGATTTGAGGTAGTAGCTGGAGATGAAGTCGGGGTATAGAAAGTGCTGATGGGACTATCTCTGTAGAAAGGGGACATTTATGATGTAGAGAGAATGGCTGAGTTGACCAATGGGGACAGGATCGATGGCGGAGGTGACTTGAAGGAAAGGAGAGCAATGGGGCATTTGCCTGGGTAGCTGGGTGAGACGGTGGCGCTGTGGGGTCTGTGGACATTACTTTCACTGCTTCAGTTTCCTTACTTAAGTAGAGGAAGCAAGGTCATTAGCTGGCAGGGGTAGCAGGGAGGGAGGGTTAGAATTTAGAAACAAGAAGAACGTGAGATGGTTGTCTAGGAGAGAGTGAGAGTGAATGGACCGGGAAAATATAGAATGATGATGAGGCAGCCCTGAGGTTTGGTCAGGAACTTGAAGTGAGACACTTGTGATTACATGATTTTCTCCAGCCTTCAGCTACTGTAGGGTACATGTCCCCAAGAAGGTTCAGCATTGTATTTTAACAGGGATATGATTTTGCCAAGGAAATGTGTATGCCAGGGAGATGAGGGTATGCACAGAGCGGAGTTCTAATGATTGAGAGTAGAATCTAAGCTGAGTAGGGAGCTTGCTTGCCCTCCCATTCTTCCTGTTCCTGTCCTAGTAGCTCTAATATTTACTCACACTAAAGCAGAGTGGCCAGCACACATGGCTGATGAGCTTTTGCGTTTCTCTACTTTGATAAAGTGTCTTCTCTCTTGCTCTCACCATAGGTTCACTCTCATTATATGGTGGGGCTGGGCTCATGAGGCACAGGTCACCAATTGGTGGGGAATAGCTGAAGCGCCACAGAACTGCTGGAATGGTTCTGACATTACATGCTTCTGTCAATAGAACTGCCATTAATGGTATCTCATATCTATCTATCCCTGTATTCTTTCACCCCAAAACAAATGAAGAGTGCAAAAGGGGACTGAAGCTAACAATATCTAATATCTAAAACATTTTACTTATTTCCATTTTTAAATTCTTTTTTTCATTTTTTTAGGCACTTGATGAATTAATAAATAAAGGCTTGCCTCAAATTCTGGTTACACTTGGCCAAAAACATCTCTTAAATAAGTTTTCTTTTGTTAAAGCATACTTTTTAATAAATGTGGCTGCAACAATAAATTGTGTCCCAGAAAATCTGTTGAAAACTGTCTCCCATGGATTAGTTCCCGAGAAGAGCAAAGCAATCCTCCAGAACTTGAAAGGTAATCTTTTATTTTATTGTTTGCTTGCTTCTCTTTCTCCTCACTTTCCCCAACTACTCCCTACTTCACTTTCAATAATCTCTATGAGCAATCTAGTATATATTCTTCTACATTTTTCTCTTATCTCACTAGTGACACATATATGTGTTTATGTTTAGGTACATGCATATCCATATCCATTCATTTACCCTCATATCCATATACTTTTCATATAGTATATACATATAAAATAAGATTTGTCATTTATACAAATGATGTGTTTTACATTTTTCTGCACCTTGCATTTCTCATGCAGAAAAGCTTCACTAAAACCACTCTACGTCCACTGCTTTGCTTTGGTTCACTCTATTGGCTGTGCAGTATTCTATGCTGTGATATCCCACAGTTATGCAACCATTTGCCTACTGATATGCATTCATTTTGTTTCTAGAGAATAGTGCTAAAGCGCTACATATCCATATGATATATAGCATATATTTCTGTGGGATAAGAAACCCATGGATGGGATTTATGGACCACAGTGTGTATGTATTTTTCAAATATATTAGTAGTCACCATGAAAATAGTTGTTTTTACCATTAAGTATGAAAAGCTAACTGTGGGTTTTTCATATATGTCCTTTTTCAGATAGAGGAATTTCTCTTCTGTTCCAAGTTTGTTGAATGATTTTATCATGATAGAATGTTGGATTTCATTAAATGCCATTTCTGAGTCTGTTAAGATGATTATATAGTTTTTGTTTTTTTATTCTATTAATATGGTGTATTACGTCAATTGATTTCTGAGTGTTTAACCGACCTTGCTTTTTTGAGATAAATCCCATTTGATCACGGTGTATAATTTTTTGTGTGTGTTGCTGGATTCTGTTTGCTAGTATTTTATTGAAGGTTCTTGCATCTGTATTTATAAGAGATATTGGTGTGTAGTTTTCTTGTGGTGTCTTTGTGTAGTTAGTATGGGAGTAACACTGGCCTCTGTTTTAAAATGTAAGTTTTATTATTATTCAGATATGGGGAGGCCAACAGATCAGGAGATGACTGCCGTTGAAAACATAGTTTGTTATTTACAGCTCCCGAGAGAAGGGTCATGCCACATCATGGAAAGACCACGCAGGAAGCAGAGAGAGCAGTGAGGAAAATGTGGGCCACTCTCTTCCTAGGGTGTCTTATGCTCTGATACTCATCGCAGGGTTCTTCCATACCAGTCTCCAGGCATTTGTTTTCTACCTCTGTCTCTCTCTCTCTGTCTCTCTCTCTCTGTCTCTCTGTCTCTCTCTCTGGGACAAGACTCAGTCTCAGATCTTCCTGCTGGGCTTTCCCAATGCTCAAACCCTCCCTTATACTCAGCTGACCCCCAGCTCCAGAACCTCCTCATGTAGGAGAAGAGCCAGGTAGGTGGGAGTTGGAAGAAGAGAGGACGTCAGGTGTGTTCAGTCCCATGTTATTCTAGACTCCCTCTTCCTACTTGGCAAACTTAGTCTTTCAGGTGGATAATTTTTGAAGTAATTCCTTGTAGTTTTTTTCTCTCTCTACTATAGGAAGTCTAGAAGCCTGGTTTACCAAAGCAGGCAAACTCTGTGATCTAAATTCCCTCAGTTCTCCCTATCTCAAAATAAGGGCCAGCTTCGGGTTGTGGGTGGGGATTTTGAGATATTTGAGAATTGTCGGATGTGCTGTTTCACATGGTCTTACGCTCTGCTCTTGGAGCAATGAGTTTGTGTAAATCAGCAGAACTGATGCTTCCAAGGAGATCTTATTGAAACATTATAAACATCTGGATGACCTAAAATACTTTGAAGACCTTAAGGGGTTCTGGAATTCCAGGGGAGGAACCAGTACTTTATATCAGTAGCTGGTCACTCAAATAACATCACTAAGCATCCAAAAGATCCTTCCAGAGTTGTCTGATTTGCTGTAAGAATCAGTCTCTGTCTTCTAATGTGTGATGTTTACGAGACTATTTGATATAGCAATATATTTCTATATATCATTGTGGGTTTTTTAGCATTAAATTTATGGATAGTTTCCCAACTAATGATGAGTTTTATAAGCTAGAATTAATATTTAAACTAACCACAGATAGCCTTGGTTCCTCTAAAATTTTATGTCTTACAGAGTTATGTTTAAAGGATGATGGAGGCTCATTTAGTCGTCTTACAAAAGTGAAAGATGATTTTACTCTTATCAAAATAAAGGTAAGTTTCAAATTGTTTTCAAATCATGATAAATCAGTTACCAAGATGCCCACTATTAGGTCATGGACAAGCCCACTTTCAGGGTTGTGCTCGCTGTTAGGAGACCAGGTAGCTTTTCTTGCATAAGGATGGGTTGGGATGAGAGGGAGTCTACTCCTCATTAGAAAAGCAGACGCCCAGAGGTGTCAGACTTTGACTTTCCAATTCAATTAGGTGCTGCAGAATATATGATTCTTTATTTGATGGGATTTGAATATTCCATACCCTGTGTCTCATTTCCTAATAATAATAATGATGGCAACAGCAACAAAAACAGCTACCACTTATTGAGTGCTTACTACATGACGGGCACGTTGCATGATTATTTGCACAACACTATGATGTAGGTATTAATCATATTTGAAATATGTTGCACTGAACCATGAGAAAATTGAGGCTTAGACAGTAAGAAATTTATTAACGTCATGCAACTAACAAAATACAGATCATGTTATTATTAACCATTATACAAATTGTCCTAGAACTTGTATAATATCTACTGCTTTCTACAAACAAGATTTTAGAGACCTGTTCCTTGAAAGGTTAGTTGGTCCCTGTTTATTTTGCCATGTCAGGTTGCTATTTCCTATTGATTACCCACTGTGAAATTTCATTATCTTCACATTACCAGTTAGGTGACCATGGTTTAATTCGAAATACAGTCGATCCATATTATTTGCAGATTCAGTATTTACTAATTTGCCAATGGTAAAATTTATTCGTAACTCCAAATCAATATTTGTGACTCTTTCGTCGTCATTTGTGGACATAGGCAGAATATAGAAAACTTTGTGTATGTGCTGCCGAAGCGAGCACAGAATATAGAAAACTTTGAGTTGCCCAACACAGTCATTCTCAGCTGAACTGAACAAACCAATGCTCTGAGTTTGTATTTCCACTTCCATACTATAAACAACTGTCCTTTTCATGGTCTGTGTATTGCCACTTTTTTTTTTGGTGCACTTTTATGCTTTTTTGTTGGTAATTTTGAGATTTAAAATTACCCACCAAGTGTAGTGTTGTCTAGTGTTCCTAAGTGTGAGGAGGCTGTGATGTGCCTCATGGAGAAAATAAGTGTGTTAGATAAGTTTCAATCAGGCATTAGTTATAGAGCTATTGGCTGTGAGTTCAAGGTTAATGAGCCTATAGCATATATTAAATAGTGTGTCTTTAAACATAAACACACATTAAACAAAATTACATATAGATCAGTTGACAAAATATGACCAGAGGCCCCCAGGAACCTATCCTAGTATTTTCCATAGGAACAGTGGTTCAATATTTGCTAATTCAGTATTTTCAGCAACTTTATTGAACATAACTGCTCTGAATAAAGTATGTATGAGCATCAGCTGTGCATACAATAAAGGGTAGCTGTCGTATATGCTTAGTGTTGCCATTACTTTCCTTTTATTCTCTGTTGCCTTTTTCCTCTTCATGAACTCTCTCCTCTGATCATGATCAAATTTCCTTTTTGGTCTTTCATTCATTGCTACCTTTCAGTACATGAAAACTAGTTGATGAATATGGATAAGACATTATTTGTATTTCTGAACTGATGTGATTGTGTGGTATTCTTTCTTTAGTCTATTTTACTGACGGAAGCTGAAGACAAGCTAAACTTCCTTGTGTTGGAGATGGAACATCCAGACCACAAGAACTTCTCTCAGTGTTCTGTGGGCGAGCTGGAGATAGTGGTGGAGGCCAGGCTTCAGCTGGCTGCAATTGCCCTGCAGAGACACCGGGCTGCATATAGGTGAGTCCCTTCAGGCACAGAAGAGAATTTCTTCCTCACCCGATTTGTTAAATATGTCTAAATTTTATTAATTCCTAGGTTAATAGAACATACTTGGTTTTTATTATTCAGGGGAGTTTTTGTACATTATTACTCTTAAAACTACAGACTGAAAAATTATGTGTGTTTTTCTGTCCTTGACTTTCTTCACAGAACTAAAATTCTATGCATTAAACTCCTTGCATTAGATTCAGAATATAGAAGCGGGATTAATTATTTAACAGTCATTCTCTCAAACAGGCGAACCCCTCTGTAGTTGTTGAAAGGGGGTAATCAATTCCGCAAAAATCCCCTTTTGCTTTGATTGACACATGCCATCATCTCATCAGTGTGAGCCTTGACTGAAGTCCATTCCACGATTAACCATATCTATGTTTGATTGTTTTTTGCTAGAGTCAATATAGCTTTGGAAATTTATTTTTTGTGGTTTCTAAGCAGTGATGAAAATCCATAAAGTCTGTTTGGAGTAGTGATTCTCAAAGTGTAATCTGCAGATCTCTAGGGTTGTCCCTGAGAAGTTTTCAGGGGGTCTGTAGGGTTAAAACTATTTTTATAATAAAACTAAGGTGGCATTCGCTTTCTTCTTGTATTTGTATTTGCATTGATGCTGCAAAAGCAAAACCTTTTGAATCAAAGAGGTGTCACCAATCATACTGGTAGTCATTACATACAACACTGCCACACCCTTGCAATTAAAAACAAAAGCCACTTTCACTTAAGAATGCCTCTCATGAAGCATTAGAATCTTACATTTATAAATCCCTATCCATGAATCTACTTTTAGTATTCTGTGGGAATATTAAATGAGAAATATACTTATAGCAGTTCTGCTGCATATCAAAGTCTGATAGGAGCTTTTACTATATATAGAAAATAAATAACGTGAATAGATAGATAGCTAGATAGATAGATAGATAGATATGACTATAAAATATATAACTATCTTATTTTCTATAGAAGAATATAGAATTCTTTTCTCCAAACAGTTTCCCAGACAGCAACAGCAGCCCTAGGAGATATTTTTTTGTCATGTACCTTCCTTATTTCCCCAGCTCTCCATATATCTTAGGCCCTTTTGGTATGGAAGGTGTGAGTGATTTTTTTTTTTTTTTTTAGGGAAGAAGAAGGAAACTAGAAACTAAAAATTACAAAATGGCCACAGAAAAGAGTGTCATAATAGAACTTTAATTTGAAGACCAGATAGACATATGCAAATAACGTGCAAGTGAATCAGAATCGCTCCTATTTTAAATACATGAACCTGGCCCTTGGGACAAAACCTGCAAAAACTTTGATGTGATTGCCTTTTTGTAGCGGAGTTGTCATTTGGGGAAGCCTACTGTCAAGATGAATGAGTTTTTCTGAGGTGAACTTTACCCCCAACGAGCTTCTGTTTGGGCGCTGCTGAAAGTGTTGGACAGTCTCTTCCCCAAATGATGGTTAGCTTGACATTTCATGATACTTCTAATAAAATTATATGTCAAGGAAATTGAAAGGCACCTTCCCTAGGGTGACAGGGAAAGTGAGCCACATGGATTTTTAGGAGAACAAACTGACCATTTTTGCCATGAATGTTAATAAGAAATAAATGGGATCAAAGTTATTCAAACTATATTTCTACTTCTTTTAGGGCTGTCTCAGAATCCTGTCTTTTTTTTTTTTTTTTTTTTATAAGGGTTCCATGCTATTCTCCTTTCTATTTAATTTATTGTCCAAATGGGATAAGAGTTGAGTCTTTTAATTTTGTGTCAGAATGAGACTCCCTTCCTCGGGGACTTTAGACTGTTTATAGTGGGCAATCCTCCTACACTTTCTGTCTCTCAAGTGGGAAGGAGAAGCTAGAAATTTTCCATTGTGCAGCTAAGCAGTACCAGGTGGATTAGTCCATGTTCATATGTTTGTATTTTATTCATTAAGTTTTGGGGTTAGCAAGATTCCAAACCACAGGCCTCATTTCTCTTAAAATCAGAATTTGGGCTTTAGAATCAGAAGGATGGGATCAGCACCACTTTCTTTTTCTAGGGCCCTCTAGTAACCAACCTGTGCTAGCCTCCGGAGCCACTTGGTAAACAAAGTGCCACAGAAATGTGTGTATCCTTGAGGGAGGAAGGGTGTGGGGCAGAGGAAATTTCATACCTCAGTACATAATGAATCAGTGTTACCGTTTTTTTGTTGTTGTTGTTTTCTTGTTTGTTTAGTTTTATTTTAAGTAAAAACCAATATATTTATACAATCAGAAACAATACCTTAGAAAATATTCTGCAAATATCTATACCATTTTAGTGATTTAGTAGAATCTTGGGAATTTAGAATTCAATAATTGCAGAAAGTTTTTTATTCCGATTAACAACTTAGAAAAAAAATCAAGTTAATATCCCCACCCCTCCTGGCTAACTCAATAAATAAATAGTGATAACAGCTAGTATGCACTGAGCACCATTCATTTGCCAAGCACCACTGTTTGCTAAGCACACCCCACTCTCACTAGAATGTCAATTCCATGAGGGCCGGGACTGTATCCATAGACCTTAGATTTATTCTGGCTCGGTACTCAATACATATTTTTGAACAAGTGAAAGAATAAACACCTCATTTAATCCTTACAATAATCCCATTTCAACACTCTGGGAGCCTGCAACAGACTATACATTCTCCCAAGCATCTATGGACACTGACAAAGCTGATCATATACGGGCCAGAAACCTCAGTAACTGACCCAAAGGGGTTGGCATACTGACCGTAGACCAAGGATGAGGGAAGCCTCTGGAATGTGTATCTGGAGAAGTGATGTGACCTGATTTACATCTTGATAAGATCGCTGTGGCTGCTCTGTGGAAACCAGGACTGCAGGGCTAAGAGCCATAGCTGGGAGACTGGTGAGGAAGCTGCCAGTCATTCAGCCTGGACAGGGTGATGGCTTGGACAAAGGTGTTAGCACTGGAGGAGGTGAGGTGAGGAGCTGCTGGCTGGTATCAATATTTTGAAGGTAAAGCTGACAGAACTTGTTGATGAGTTGAATATAGAATGAGTCAAAGAGAAAGCAATGGTGATTCTGGGCTCTGCCTGTGGGATGGAGGACAGAGAAGAGCACTGGGTTTGGTGGAGAAGGTGGAAGAAAAGGAATCTGCTTGTAACCTATAAGTTTTCTAGGGCTGCCGTAACAAAGTACCAAAAATCAAGTGGATTAAAACAATAGAATTTTATTGTTTCACAGCTCTGGAGGCTAGAAGTCCCAAATCAAGGCATCAGCAGGGTCATCCTCTTTCTGACAGCTCTAGGGGAGGGTCCTTCCTTGCTTTTCCTAGTTTCTAGTTTGCTGGCAATCCTTGGCATTTTTTGGCTTATAGATGCATCACTCCAGTCACATGGCCATCTTTTCCCCTTGTGTCTTCACATCGTCTTCCCTCTGTGTATGTCTGTTTCTCTGTTCAAATTTTCCCTTTTATAGGGACACCAGTCGTATTGCAATAGTGTCTACCCTAATGGATTCATTTTTAACTTGATTTCCTCAGATAACTACCATTCTGAGGTATTAAGGGTAGGATGTCAACATACCTTTTTTGGGGGGGGACATAATTCGCCCTACAACACCTATTAAATATGATTGTCTATTAACTGTTCAAGTGGACATATCAAGTGGGGAATTAGCTATATGGGTATACTGTCCATTTGGCTTTTGCCCAATCTTCGTATGTTATTAATAACACTGTGATAACCATATTCAGATGTATAGATTGTTCCATATTTTGAATTTTGTTTTGAGATAGATTTTCAAAAGAAGAAGCCTCTTGATACATATTTTTAAATATTTTGAAAAAGTGTGATGTCAATTATAAATTTATCATTTAGGAGAGGAAAATGTGATGGTTTAAAGTGCAGACAAATTTATACACAGAATAATAGGAAATACAAAGAATTCCCATTTCCTAGATTCTGTTTTCTTAATTTAGTACATTCCCCTTCTGGTACTGTTAGAAACTGATTAAGTAATAATTTAGCTTTAGAGTTTCCAAGTGTTTAGCATTAAGTAACATAATACTATAACCTCAAAAAGCTAGAGAATCACATTCTAATATAGATAAAATGCATATGTGCTCGTTAATTAGGGAGATTGTCAGCAAATTTTGTTTTAGATCTTGGAAACTTTCATTTATTTATTCTTTTATTCACTCACTTTCATTTAAAAATATTTTTTAGCTTCTGTTATGTCCCAACCTCTAGATTAGCTATGGAGCAATTTACAGGCAAGTAAAGAGTGTAATAAATACTACACGGTTAAGACCAGGGTACTATTGGGGCATATAGAAGGGGTACCTAACAGGTTTTGGGGAAGACGGGAGTGTGGGAAGAGCCTTAGGAAACAACAAAATGCCACAGTGTAATACCAATAACATTTAAAATATATTCTCTGTTTTAGTGCTGCAATAGTATTTTCCACACTTAAACTTCTCCAGGATTCAAAACTTTCTAAAAAGAAGGAAGTACAACCTGAAACAGAGAGTTGCATCTCTCCTAGAGCTTCTGTATGTATGAATTCAATGTTTATCCTTATAATATGTATTATACAATAATTATGGCAAGCTAGAAAATTGTCTAATTAATTAGTTGTATGAAACAAAAGGGTAAAGTAGAAAAAAGCATTGAATTCAGAGTACAGATATCTGTGGTTAAGCCCTGTTTATGCTATTTATTAACTGGTATATTTTTGGCAAACTCCTGAAACTTTAAAAATAAAATTTAATTAAAAATTTTAATTTAAATCTCATTTGTGAACTGATGGAATTGGATGTAATAGTCACTAAAGTCCCATTAGATGTATAATTACAGTATTCTAGATCTGATTTCACTAGCAAATGAAGTTGTTTCACTTTATTTTGCTCTTCATTTCACTTTTCAGTTATTACTTCAGCATTACCAGAATGACTCCAGTGTTATTTCCTACTTTGGATTTCTCATAGTTAGAGTCTTCCACAGTTTATCTCTCAAACCTATTTGACAACTGGTGTTGCATATTTGAAATTTTATTGGCTTTTGATAAGATCAAGTAATTTAATAATATAGTATTGTTTAGAATTAAAATATAAAGATTCATCACATAGAATCCTTACTCATTATTTTAAACTTTACTAATAAAATTGTTAATATCTACTGTCATTACAAATAAGTAAAACTAATTGTCCTAGAGACTCATTTCTTACTCTATTAAAAGCAATAAAAATGCTAAAAAGCAATCTAATTCTAAAAATTGACTTAGAAGAATGGTTGTCAATTAGGAGCTATTTTGCCTCCCCAGGGGACATTTGGCAACTTGTAGGGACATTTTGGTTGTCACAGCTACAGGAGGTGCTACTGGCATATAGTGCATGGAGGTCATCGATGTTGCTCAGCTTCCTATAATGCACAGAACAGTCCCCCACAACAGTTGTTTGCCCCATAATGTCAGTAGTGGCAAGGCCGAGAAACCCTGATTTAGATGGTGACTTGGTTTTTTAATAGTAACGGGGAATGTAGGCACTAAGAGATTAAGGTATGTGGATGGGCATTTTTTCTGTATTGCTAATCTAAATACTAGACTCCCCCATTACTTGCTGTGCCTGGTTGCTGATTCGTTGGAGATGAGCTGTCAGAGATGCATAGAAGGAAATTCCTAGAACAAGTGGGCGTTGTTCTAAGTGACTTTAAAGTTCCCAAATATCTAAGTAATGTTGATTACTGCCACCCCCTGGAAAAAGCTCTCTTTGCACTGCCCTTCAGTAGCTCTGGACACTGGCCCCCCTTTGTAAAGTATAACAATGAGGATGGTAAATCAATTATAATATGTGTTTGGGATGTGAGCAGCATGCAGCACATGGATTAAGCAGCATGGATTAAGACTGGGGGCTCTAGATTTGGAAAGACACAAGTTTGAATCCCACCTCTGCCAGAATATGATGGAGTTTAAGCAAATAGTTAACCTTTCTAGGTCTCAGTTCTCCCATCTGTAAAACAGAAATGGTAATAACTCCTCTTGGGCTTGTCAGGAGGATTATATGAGATAATGTGTATAAGGCGTGCAGCATGGTGCTTGGCACATAATAAACACTCAATAAATATTAGCCTGTATTATTTATTATTATTTAGTCTTTAAAGTGATATTTACAAAATTTTTTGAAGATATGGAAACTACTGATAATATAATTTGCCATGAAAAATTCGCACTGCAAAATTCAACAATGAGTATAGAGAGAAAAAGAAAGGCTGAAAAACAGTATACCAAAATTTCAATAGAGGATTGTAGGATTATGGGTGATTTTATATATTTATTTGTTTGTGTATTTTTTATGTTTTATGGAATGTACAAGAATAATTTCTAAGATTAAAAACTTAATGCTATTAAATGATAGCTGATGATTCTTTTAACTTACATTTAGCATTAGGCTAGAACTTTGACATTGTTAAATGGAAAGATAACCATGATTTTAACATTGTTTAGGTCACTGAAAATAAAGACGATAATGAGTTTTTAGATCCTATTTCACTAAATTCTCGAGAATATTTCAACATTCATCTGTGGTTGAGGTGCCGCTTAGCACTGGTGACTGCATTTGTTGCACAGATCCGTGGCATTGGAATCGTGAAAGGTACAAATATCCTATTTTCTTAATCAAAGTTTTTATAAAAAACTGATTAGATGTAAGTAACAGATGTTTTATTGGGATATATTTTATTATAGCATTAGCATTTTATAACTTTCTAGCTTGATCTGTTTTCAGAATAAAAAATTCAGGTTACTAAATAAGAAAAAATCATTTTCAACAGTCTCTTGCACCACTGAAAATGGCACATATGCAAAGCCGCCAAGGAGATTTCTAAATACTAACGTGCAGGTCTCCCTGTCACGTAGGAAGGCAACATAGTGTAAGAGTCCCGAGCACAGTCTCTGGAGCCACCCACCTTGGGTTCAAATGCTCATATCACCACTTCCTTGTTGTGTGATCGTGGCCAAGTCTCTTAAACCCCTATGCCTCGTTTCCTCGGCTGTAAGATGGAGATCATTGTACCTATTTCATAGGATTATTGTCAAAATTAAATGGGTTCAATTTATAAAGTTCTTAAATCAGCCTGGCACATATAAATGTTAGTTCTTACACTGATTAGTAAGTATCTATTTGTAAACTTATCTACCGTCCCATCTCTATCCATCTCCCAAATTATTTCACGCAGTATTATTACCACTTTTGCAGCATTTGAATATACCCTAAAGTACTTCCCCCCCAATTACAACATGTTTATTTTCAATGTTTCATGTAGTCCATTTGTTTTCTGTCTTTGTATCTTCCTGTTCTATATTACACAATATTCCTGTGATGAACTTTGGGGATATTACGCATATATAATTTCTGACTTTCTCGGCACGTTTTAAGTAGCTGCATTTGTTTATTTTAGAAAACGATATGACGGATTATGTTAGCCTCATCAATGAAGTGTGCGTGGAAGCAAAAAGTGCAGGCGACAGGGAGCTACAGGCTGAATTCTTGATGCAAGCTGTAATCATTGGCCTGCAAGAAAAGCACTTAAAGGCAGACATCATAACAAACCTTCAGGTAGGAAACTTCATTCACATTGATATTTACTGAAGGATTCTGGTTAGAACAAAAGGAGAGAATTTTAAATTCCATTAGGTACTGAATACATAACAGCCAATATGGCCAGCTCTTGTTTCAGTGAATTGCAAACAGTACGATCAAAAGGAATAATTTTATTTTAATAGGTCATAATACATTTGCTTGAAGGAAGTGAGTTTATTTCTCCTCGATCTTGTTTAACCTTGGTGAGAAGCATGCTTTTGCTGGATGACTTAACAAAAGCTGAGAAATTCAGAGAAACTCCCTCTTCGAAAACAGAAAAATTAAATTTGTTGACTCAGTCTCACAACATTCTTATTGAGCAGGTGAGAATGGTTTTGTGTCTGCAAGATTTAGAAACATATTTTTCTTTTTTTTTCTTATTCTAGACCCCATTAGTTAATTATTACCCATTATAATGTTTCTTTTACAGATGTTAACTTTTGGAGAGACAATAGAATTTCTTTCATCAAACACTGCTTATGCAAGTCCATTACAGCCTTTGAAAAATGTCTATCTCCCTCATATCATGTTACTGGCCAAAACAAAAATGAGAATTGGTAAGCACACTTAAACATATATTACGCTCAAGTTACTGAGTGTAAAATTTGTATGTTGTTTTCAGTCATGCTATCATATGAGTGCATTTATATGGGCAATATTTATGAATACTCAGGCTCTATTTATTTAACTGGTAGATTTTGATCATTTACTAATGTGCCAGGCTGTATGTAAGGACCTGGGAAGTTATTGGAGATTAAATCAGATGTAGTCCCTGCTCTTAGTGTGGGAGACAGAAATAAACAAGTAAATAAACCATGTGTAGGAGTGCATGTTATATCACATATCACATCATTATAAATATTGTAGAAAAATAAATATTTTAATACTTATAAAATTGAATAAAATACATATTGTATAAAATAAAATGTGTATTTGATAACAACTAGACGGGAAATCAGCAAGGATATAGAAAGCTTATATACAATAGTGAATTATGTGTATGTATATAATTATAAATTGTTAGTGTTACGAAAGATGTGAATAAGATCTGCTGGAAAAGAGCAATGAACGGAGGGCTGCCCGTTTCAGTAGTGTGATTGGGGAAGGCCTCTCTGTGGAGGTGGCATTTAACCCGAGACCTCGAATGTGAGTCAGTAGTTATGCGTAGTAGAGGCAGAGGAAGCAGTGAGGCTCTGAGGTCAGGGCAAGCTTGACATATTCTGGAACTGCCAGGAGACAAGTACAGCCAGAGCAGAGTGGGCTAGGGGCAGCCTATTGGGAAGAGCTGAGCTGGGGATGGTCTATGTTTTAAAATACTACCCTGACTGCTGAGTGAAGAGTAGATTGGAGGGTAGACTTGAGACGACCAAGAATGGCCCTGGTTAGAGCAGGTGGACAGGTAAGCAGAAAGCTTACATACAGCTCCTCAGAAACTACGGAGGAACTCAGGGACATGTTTCGAAGTTTCTCCAGGACCAATCTGATCTTTGACCCCAGGCTACCTGCCTGGAGCTCCAGGCTCTTGTGCAGTTCAGAGAGGGAAGAATATCTTGTATCAACTCTCTGTTCTAACCTGTATTAACCACGCCTTTTTATTTTCTGTATTTCTGATGCTTTGACATCAGGTGCCTTGCTAACCAGGGAGGACTTTCCCTCCCAGAGTTAGCCAGTTCCTAGGAAATAGCAAACCTCGCTCCTGTGAGCATGCCTTTCATATGCAAACTAACCATTCCAGAGCCCACACCATGGACCTTTATTGGGTTCCTTTATTGTCCTTTGTTGGGCTGTTACATTCCTTGCCACTATTCCCCGCCCTGATCACCCTGGGGCCAGCTATCAGACTAGTAGCAGAGCCCCCTGAAATTATTCAAACTAGCCAATCCTAAACCTGCTTAGCCTGCTTACCCTACCCAACCAATTCCTTCCCATGAAAACTGTAACAAAAGTTCTCATCCACGGTTGCCCTGGCTCCCTCTACCTCCTGACCAACCCCGGTACTTCCCCTGTGGCCCTGCCTGGAGTGCTGTGCCCCTTCCTCCTGGGAACTGTAGCAATCTGTCTTTTCAATGGCAGTGGTCTCCTGACCTGTTAACCTCATCATACCTGAATAATAATAAACTCTACCTTTTAAAACATTACCCCTGCCGCCTGGAACCCACTTGTCTCCTGCCCCAGCACGTGCTGTCAGCTCAGGAGAGGGCGAGGGTTGGACTAGAATGGGGAAGTTCGGCCCACAGAGGTGCGCGCCAGCCATCATCTGTCCAGAACCTTTTCCCTTATTTTCCATCTGACGCTCCCCCTCATTATTATTATTGATCCTTATTATTAGATGATTGTCATCATCAAATGTGGATTTTATTACTTTAGGTAAATCACTTCACTTCTATGTTGTTGAATTTCCTTATTTAGGAAATTACGGTGGCTTAGCTGACCTCTAGAATTCCTTCCAACAATCTGATCCCATGAGAGCTATTTTTCTGCATTTTTAGTCCACAGTTTGTTATATCCTCAGTATATTTAATTTCTACAAGAGCTTAAAGTACAGATTGTGTTAAATTGTGCAGATCTTGTTAAATCAAACGTATTCTCTGCTCTCCTGCCTTACTAATCTTGAAGATGTGTCACCATTCAGTAGCAATACTGGTACTATTTTTTAGACTTACTTGAAGCAGAACAGCTTGCTTTCTTTTATATTATATTAAATACAGACTTAAAAAACATAACCAAAAGCAGCTTTTTGTCAAAACAATGTCAGTTTCCCAACTTTTTTTTTCACAGCATTAATGTTTATTGAAAAAAGGAGCACTTCAATATTATGAAGCATAAAACACTTGATGTGTTCTCCACAGTTTTCCTTTTTAGTGATAGTATAGACTGCATTGCAAGAATAGAGCCACATAAAAATCATTTTTTTCTTGTGAAAGCATCAGACAGAAAAAAAAGCATTTTCAGATTATTGTTATAAAATAAAAATAAGCATCACAGTTATTTAAGATTATTTTTCCCATTAATTACTGAAACTTGGGCTTCCTTATTAGATGAAAAAGTCAATTACTAATTGTATGATAGGAGGAAGAAAGTTGCAAGAATGATGCTGGCGAGTGGGAAGATAATAGAGAGCTGAGCCAGTCACCATCTGTCCTCAAAGAGTTATTGTCTAGTTAGGGAGAGAGAGGAAAAAAATAAATAAAACAGTCAATAATTTCCGTAACAGTTTCTTTTCTAATTTTAACAAAAATCTAGAAGACGATTTAGGTACCATTATTATATATTAGTACTATGTTACATAGTACGATATTATATATGGTATGTAGATAGCACATATATTACCTACGTAAGTGCCTCGATGACATGAAGATACTTGATATTTTGTCTCATATTAGTAAACAGCTGTAGTATAATATGAAACAATAATGAAACATAAAAATGGGAGATGTATTGAAATATAAAGTTGTATTGGACAAATGATATCCACATATCTCTCTAATCACACTTGGTAATTGTTGGGGTTAAAGGCATGGACTCTGGAGAAAGAAGTCTGCTCTAATTCCCATGAGTAAGTCATTTAAGTTCCCCGTGTTTCAGTTTCCTCTCCCATCATGTGTGGATAAGAAAAGTATGTACGAATCTCACTGGCTTGTTTTTGGATGAAACAAGTGGAATTTGTACCATGTTTAGGAGGGCACCTAGTTTGTTCTAAGAGCTTTGTAGGTGTTAGCTTTTCTCACTGTTCCATGCCTGGCTACCTTCCTCTCCTGGGCGCCCCCGAGAAGCAAGGCTTCAGTTTCTTCATCTCCCCATTCTCAACAGTGTGCTGTCATCCTGTCTTGTCCAAGGAGAAGGAGAGAGAGAGAGAGAGAGAGAGAGAGAGAGAGAGAGAGAGAGAGAGAGAGAGAGAGACTTTTTCCACTATCCTCCGGTTCATATAACACATTTTGAAATAAAAATTTACAAAAAGTCCTAGATTTCCTGAAAGCTCTGTGTAGGGTGCATAGCATCCCGGAACTGAAAATTTTCAGAACCAGAAGAGACCTCAGACATTTTCTAGTTCTGCTGCCTCATTTTTCAGAGGACACTCAAGGCTCAGAGACACGTAGGGACTTGTTCAAAGCCTCAAATGACATGGGAGCACCAATGACTGGCTCAGACCCAGCACTTCAGCTGGAATCTAGGGACTGTATCATTCTGCAACCCTGTATTGTCTTTCTGTTAATATTCCACTTTGGGGTGTGATAAACTATCCTATCAATGTAGTGTTTCCTCCGGTTGCCTTCTACTTTTTCTCCCAACAGTTCTCTTCTTTAAAATTACCAAAAGATAAGGCAATCATCAGCTGTCAGCCTCAACACTACATTCTGAGTAGGCTTCCCTGACATTTTCCAGGTCTGAGCCAGGGCTCCAGTAACCTGCTACCACAGCACCCATGCTTTCCCTGCCACACAATTGACCACATGGTATTTTGATCACCTGTCTGGGGCCATTAGCATTACCCATTAAACACTAGGCTCCGTGATTTATCTCTCTTAAGGAGCTTTGCAGTGTCACGGGTTAGGGTGTGGGCCCTGGAGCCAGCCTGCCTAGGTTCAAATCATGGCCCTGATACGTACTAGTCTTGAGACCTTGGGCAAGTTACTTAAGTCTGTGTCACCGCTTTCTCCTCTGGAAAATGGCACCCAGGCAGACTCGGAGTCATTGCTGGGACGATCACACGAGGTCCTGCTTGTCAAGTCCTTGGGATGGAGACTGGCTTGCAGGACGCACTTAATAAACCTTAGCTCTTAATTTTCTCTTTTTTCATTTTTATCCAGTGCCTACGCACTCAGAAAATATTTGTTCAATAAATGTCTCTCTGTCCGTCTGTCTCTGAGGCCACACAGATGAAATCTAATGCTTCTTCCATACAATAACCCTTCATTATGTTAAATGATGATGGGACCACACACAAGGATAGCACTTGGGCCTTGTCCTTAACAGGTTTAGCATTGAGTTGGGCTGACAAAATATGCATAGCAAGCAACACAAAACAGCTTTTGTTTCTATTCTATAGAGCTGAATAGAAACAAAATCGCTACCTAATATATGCAAGTTTTATTGGAAGCAACATAAAACTTCATAACACTTCCAGATGTTTCCCGGTCTTAGGACCACAGAAGTTGTTTTGTAGAGCGTTATAAAAATTTTAGAACTGACAGAGCGACTTGAGAGATTATCCTTTCTTTTAAAAATGAGAAAACGTTGACATTTATCAAACATAAAGTTTCAAAGGGCTACTGTTATAGTTCATTGAAATATTTGGGTATTGAGTTTCTTTCAAAAATTTCTTAGATGCTAAAAACTAAAGACCGCCAGGGTTCTTAGTGGGTGCCTTGCTGTGAGAGCAGTCTAGTAACTTGGAGGCTTATTATGATCACTGTATGCTTTATTATTCCCTCATTATCCAACTGTCTTTCTTTAGGACATACAGCGGCCAAGCAAGTGTATTGTAGTAATAATATAATGAAAAGTAAAAAGAAGGATCCCTCAAAGTGGTTTCCTGCTCTCCAACTTTTTGAACTAGCATTGAAACTCTGTAGGATATCAGCAACAGAAGAACATGAGGTGGAAGCTGAAATCCTTTTTCAGAAAGGTAAGATGTATTTGGGGCCAGAACTATGGTAAAGTTTGTGGAATTATTTTCCTATTAACTAACTAATGGGTTTCTTGAAAATCTAGTTACTGAGTATAAAAAATATAGATTTTTACAAAGGCTTGGTGATGACAAACACATTAATACCTCTGCCAAATTCAGTTTTAGATAAAGAAATTATTTTAAGTTTACATCTAGACAGAAGAAAGAAAGTACTCCTTAGCTTTTTTTATGATTACAATTGCCCCTCCATGTTCCATGTATGACTCAAAAATGTCAGCATCAGACACTGAGCTATAAATAACGTTACTTAAATAATGCCTGGAAGATGCTTTTTTTTCTGCATCATTTCATTACTTAGCTAAGCATTTTAGTTCATTTGCAGAAGAGACATACCCATTTAAATTAAATTGCTACAGCAGACCTATATTTATGACTTATATACAATACATATTTGCATAACACATTCATATGATTTTATTGTGGCCATTTTATCCATGAGAAAAACGATGATGGTGACGAGTGCTATCATTTATGGAGCATCTCCTAGATGTTAGGCACTGTAGTTAGTGGTTTACATCTCATACTGCTAATTCGTACAACAGCTCACATGGTTGGCATGGCCATTCCGGGTTGACAGACAAGGAAAGTAAGGTGCAGTCTAGTTACATAGCTTTTCATAAATCAGCAGCTACCAAATAATAGTGCCAGATGTTAACCTTGGGTAGCCCTGTGCCCTGTTCACATGCTGCATGAATCCTTTTTATAGTAATTATCAGATTTCCCTTTCCTGCCCTTTCTGCTGCTACAACAGTGCCATTCCACCGCCGTTGGAAGGCTGCTGCTCACCGTCAGGACTGGGAGCTGTGTGAGAACTGGAGCATTTGCATCATCCAGCGTGGTTTACAAGCCTTTGCTGGCTTCTAGGACTTTTTGTTTTTAGAGTTGTTTTCTATGATAACTGTGGTAGTAGACAAAGGAAAGAGAAAAATGGGTGTAGAGAAAAGTAATGAGTACCTCAGGAGGAAAGGGAAGCACAAAATAAGGAAATGGAGAGAAAAGGAAGAGGGTAGGAACAGTTGTGTCCAGAAAGCCAAAGGAGGCTTTGACTCATTGCTGCTAACGGAGCCTTGAGATGCCCGCGGAAGAAAGCAAAAGATCTTTACGTATGGCTTCCCTCCCAGCAAGAAACAACAGACAGACAGATGAAAAGGAAAGCAATCCAGTTTTCTGAATTTTCAGCATGCAATATTTGTTCTGAAGTTCTAAATGATACAAAAAGGAAAATCCATCTTTCTGTATCTTTTTCTCCTGTCAGGCAAAATAGAACGTCAAGTATTAATGGAAGAGAAATCTGCAAATGCACAACTTGAGAGTTTATCTGAAGCTATACAACTAAGCTTGAGACATGATCAAAACTCAGGGTAAAGCAAATATCTTTCCACTGTTGTAACAATGTGCGTGTTTTGGTTTGAGCCCCATGTTCTGGTGGTACATTGAGTATTCAAAGCGGAAGTGATGGAAGACCCTCTTCACACAGCAGGGCTAGTTCACTGTATCCAACAGGTTTCCGGACTTCCTTTTCAAGCTTGTTGCTCTTGGCTCTAACCCAAGGTGTTTAAAGCGATGGTTGGTTATCATGGTGGCCTATTGGACTGTGGCTCTCTTCTAGTCTGCACTTAGATCAATCTCCAGTCAGTCCCAGAATGACAGGGGCCTCCCCTGCATGTGAAATTGTGTCTAAAAGAGAATATGTGGATTTTCATTCTGGTCAGTAGGACTAGGGTGAGCCAACTTAATTCTGTATAAAAATCATCTCCAGATTGAGAGTATTTCACAATAATTACAACTGCACTAACCTAAACGTCCCCAACTGACAGGTCCGATAGTGAACACACAGACCTACCCATAGCAAATAACTTCTTTCTGCATAACTCTATGTGTCTCTTTCAGTATAAATTAGTGTAGGAGGGTAGTTAAATGCTTGATTTTCAAGCCAGGTTCCTCCAGTCCGCACCTTCACTTCTTTACTGCCTTGTTTGCTGGAATATCCCAGACTAGTGTTGGTGCTGGGCTTCATGGCAGCCACAGCATGGAGTGTTGCCAGCACAGGACAAGGTAGAAAGCTCAGGTCTCACCAAGAGCTCCTAATTTCAGTAGGGAGGCAGAGGCTAGTGTGTGTGCGGAAAGTGCTGTGAGAAGAGGTGGTGAGTTTGGGACAGATGCTGCTTTTGCCTATTTTCACCTTTCATTAGCTCAGAAATTATTGGCGAATGCTGCAAAATGATTATGAGTGGTGAAGGTATTTAAGAAGTACAATGCTCTATTATTTTAGGTTGATAAGGGACTCCTACCTAGAGATGGCCCTATTATATTTACATCTGAAGAAGCCAAAGAACAAGCTTTCAGTAGAACCATTAACACCTAAGGTAATGAACTATTTTATTAGAAATTTTAAGTTAATTGCCCTTTGAACTTGCTATTTTGGTAACACTGTGCTATTGAAATAATGCGACTGATTTTCCTGTGTGACTTAGAGAAATTACCATGTTCCCCCGAAAATAAGACCTAGCTGGACCATCAGCTGTAATGCGTCTTTTAGAGCAAAAATTAATATAAGACCTGGTATTATATTATATTATATTATATTATATTATATTATATTATATTAGTCCGGGTCTTATATAAGATCCGGTATTATATATTATATTATACCCAGTCTTATACTATGTTATGTTATGTTATGTTATGTTATGTTATGTTATGTTATGTTATGTTATGTTATATTATATTATACCTGGTCTTATATTACATTAAAATAAGACCGAGACTTATATTAATTTTTGCTCCAAAAGACACATTAGAGCTGATGGTCTGGTTAGATCTTATTTTCGGGGAAACACGGTAATTTATTGCTTGTGGTGACACTCAGATTTGGATACCTCTTTGGATATTTTACATAAAACTCTGGAAATAGGTTTCATGTAGACATTTTTGTCTGTTAAAATGTTGTCTATGAAATGTAGGTGCTTGTAAATACTGTAAGCTATTAGTGTGAGTTAGGTAATTGCAGGATATGACATACTGCTTGCACAGTAAGGTTTTCATTACTGATGTGGCCTTCAAACAGACCACCTTTTGATAGAGTTACTAATTCATTCATCACATATCTGTTGAGCAGCTACTGTGACCCCGGCAGCATTCTGGAAGGTGATTAAATAGTGTCCAAGCCAAAGTCTGCCCTTGTTCTCATGGACCCACCAAGAGATTGTTTCAGAAAATTTTGGTGTCAAGTTTCTAATTTTTGAGACAGCATAAACATGATTTAAAACCATTAGGCAAATAAGATTTCAGTCAATTGAATTATTCATATGGTAGCTGCCTTCAGTGATAGCAGCCATTTTTTTTTCTATCAAAAATCTATGATTACATAGAAAAGTTGCTTTTTGTGGTGTGATAAACATGTTGATTTTCAGTAAGAGAAAACAAAAATTGTTTTCCTAGCAAATGGCGACACAAATGAATAGGATGCTAGGATAATAATATATCAACTTTTTGGTCTTTATTAGAGAAGTGCTTATAATTAAGAGCTTGAACAAGTTAGAATCTGAATGAAGAGACCACTATAATTCCATACAATATCATCATTTTCTGTGTATCTTGACATGATATAAATGTTTTAGCAAGTCATACAATTACTAGACACACAGAAAACAGCCAAAAACAAATAAAAAAATTCATCCAGACACATTCAAACCATTGAAATATAACATTTGAGATTTGTCCTAATAAAGACAATGCTTCATAAACCCTTAAAAGAAAGCATTATTGTTTCACTTTTATGGAATCCATATAGTGAATAACCAGAGCACTGGTTTGGATTTGAATCCGAGCTTTATGGCATATTTGCAGAGTGATTGGAGCCTTTCCAAGCTTAGATTTCTCATCTGTGAAAAGGAGACAATGATGGTTCGGAGAATTAAACAATGTAATGGGCTTGGCACGTAATAGATACTCAAGGGAACTATTCGCCATCACTATGTAATTTCAGTTAAACATCTACAGTCTATCTTTCTAAAGTATTTTGTACATAGTAGGTATTCAATAATTATTTGTAAGCTAAGTTTACTTGACTATTTTTTGAACATTCATTCATTTATTCATTCATTAACCAAACACTAACTGAGTGCTTAATGTGTGCCAGGCATGTTACTCTCTTTCCCTAAGGGGCACAAAGTCTAGCAAGGGAGAGAAATAATCATATCACAATGTAATGAGGACTGTAATATAATCAAGATATGTCAAGGAAGGGAAGTGGAGCCAGGTAGGAGCTGATTTTGCTTTGGGGGAATGCTGGAGAAAGCTGCACCGATGAGATGAATTTTGAAGGATCAGTAGAAGTTTTCCAAGTCAAGTGGGAAAAAAATCGTCCAAAGAGAGAGACATCAAGCACACGTTTTAAAAATAGATTTGTTGAGGTATGATTTACATGAAATTAACCTATTTTAAGAGTGCAGTTCACAGATGTTTAGTAACTTTACAGAGTTGTGCAACTATCACCGTCAGCCATGTTTAGAACATTATCATAATTCCAAAAAGATCCCTAGTGCCCATTTGCAGTCATTCCCATTTCCACCTCTAGCTTCAGGCAACCACTAATCTATTTTCTGTCTCTATGGATTTGCCTTTCCTGGATAATTCACATAAATGGAACTAAGCAATATGTAGTCTTGTGCCTGCTTTTCCCCCTTAGCATTATGTTCTTGAGGTTCACCCATGCTGTAGCACGTAACCACAGTTTGTTCCTTTTTATCACTGAATAGTATTCCTTTATATGGATATAACATATTTTCTTTGTCTATTTAACAGTTGATGGACATATGAATTGTTTCGCTCCCCTTTTTTTTTGCTATTACGATTAATGCTGCTTTGAACATGCATATACAAGTTTTTATGTGGACATGTTTTTACTTCTCTTGACTGTGTACCTAAGAATGGAATTACTGGGTCACATCAAGTCTATGTTTAGCCTTCTCATGATCTCTCAGATTGTTTTCCAAAGTCAGTTAGTTACCAGCAGTATATGAGGGTTCCAGTATCTCCACAGCCTTGCTAACAGTTATTATTATCTATTTTTTGACTGTCCATTGTAGTGGTGTGAAGCAGTATTTCATTGTGCTTTTGATTTGCATTTCCCTGATGGCTAATGATGTTGAGCGTCTTTTCAGGTGCTCATTGGCCATTTGTAAGTGAAACAAGTCAGACAGATAAAGACAAATACTACTTAACGATTTCACTTATATGTGGAATCTAAAACAATAAGACAAATGAATAAGTAAAACAGAAACGGACCCACAGATAATAAAGAACAAGCTGATGGTTGCCAAACGGGAGAGAATTGGGGGATATGTACTTTCCAATTTCAAAACTTACTAATAGCTACAGTAAATAAGACAGAGGATACTTATGTAAGGGTAGACTTATAAGTCAATAAAACAGTATTGGGAGTCTGTATATTTTAAAACAATACACACACATATTCATGATAAAATACTTATGATCTACATTTACAATTATAATCAGTTAATTTTGACAAATGTGCTAGGGCAATTCAATGAAAAATCAATCAATCAATCGCGTAAAAACTCATAACTCAATAAAAAAGATAAATAACTCAATATAGGTTATGGTCAAAGGATGTGAATATGTTGGCATATAGGTACAATGGAATATTACTCAACAATAAAAAGGAGTTAGGAGTTTTTTATGTATATTCTAGATACAAGTCCCTAATTAGATAATATGATTTGCAGATAATTTATCCAGTTGGTGGCTTGTCTTTTCAACAAATGGTGCTGGAACAACTGGATATCTTTGTGCAAAAAGATGAATTTAAATACTTCCTCACATTTTACACAAATATTAATTCAAAGTGGATCATACATAAACATAAAAGCTAAACCTATAAAAATTCTAGAAGAAAACACAGGCAAAATCTTCAACTATGATCTTCCTTTTCAAAATTGTTTTGACTACTTTGAGTTCTTTACATTTTCGTATACATTTTAGGATACACTTGTCATTTTATGCAAAAAACTGTTTTGGTAGGGATCGTTTATACGTCAATTTGGGGATAATTGCCATCTTAACAATATTGAATCTTCCAATTCATAATATGAACTGTCTCTTCATTTATTTAGATATTAGCTAATTTCTCTCAACAATGTTTTTACTTTTCAGTGTACACATTTTTTACATTTTTGTTAAGTTTATTTTTATTGTGGATGAAACTTTTTCTTAACCTCATTTTCAAATCATTCATTGCTGCTTTATAGAAATACAGTTGATTTCTGTGTATTGAGTTTTGTATCCTGTGACTTTGCTAAACACATTTATTAATTTGAGGTGTGTGTGTGTGTGTGTGTGTCTTGCGATTTTCTGCATATACAAGTAAGATCATGTCTTCAGCAAACAAAGACAATTTCCCTTCTTCATTTTCCATCTAGAAGCATTCTTTTTTCCCTTTCTCTTTCTTGCTTGTTTGTGTGGGCTAGAATCTCCTATGCAATGCTGAACACCTTCCCCATCAAAAAATGCCCACCATACTTTTTTTTCCAGTCCAAATCTTTCTATTCTGAGCTGAAGCCCAACCTCCTCAATAACGCTTTCCTCTCAATTCAAAATGAGTTCTTTCTTTTTTTAATGTCTGTGTCACTAATTGTTCTTTCATTATAGTCATTTAAGGTTATTCTGCATTCTTCATTTAATGCCTATCAGTCTTGTTTCCAGAATTTAAGAAGGTAAATGTTAATATAGCAGTAAGCTGGCAACGGCTACCCCAGAGCCTAGGTGGTTTCATTACAGCTAATGACTAGGACCTTTGTGTCTTGAGACAGAGCTGTATTGCTTAGATTCCCCACAGGCAGATCTCTGCAGGTATCAGCCGCCAAGCCTTACACATGGTCTAGGCCAAGCCACATTTACATATTGTATTTCTTGCTCTAGCATCAGCACTATTCACTGTCTTCCCTTTTACTTGAGAATCTTGTAGCCAGAAGTAGAAGAAGATATTTTTGTTACTGTTTCCTTTATTCTACAAATTTGTTGAAGATTAAAGAATTGGCCAAAACACGAGCATCGAAAAGTAGAACCAAGCAGTCTACTTGAACTTTGTCATCCAGATTAGTTAAATCTTAAAAATTGACTGTTAATACTTATTTTGGTTATCTTTAAAAATGTAAAACAAGTATTATGTTGCTGGTGAAGTTTCTTTTCTCTCTGTGTTTTTCTGTAGCATTGACTTTTTTATGTTTTAAAACAATACACACACATATTCATGATGAAATACATCTTCATTCATCGTTAGTTTTTACTGTTTTATGGAACTTTATAATTACATTGTTCCTTTAGTAGTTTCCTAGTTAGAAAGATGATAGCAAATAGCTTTTAGAAACTTTAAAGTAATATTCTCATTTCTGATATCTTTACATACAATATTTTCCATTTGTAGATCCTCTATTAAAATGGTAAATATCATTTTAGGTAAAGTAAATGCTTTATATAAAAAGCCACTTGTGTTTATTATTAATATTCAAATAATGCAAGCTCCTTATTGAAAATTAGAAAAAATGTTAAGCGAAATCTATTTATCCTTAAGCCTGAGATAACACTGTTAATAATTTTTTCTGCTTTTATATACAGGGAATATATATGTGTATATATCTTTTTTTTTTAAATGGGTTCATATGTTGCATCCTATCTTATAATGTACACTTTTATTTCCCCATATACTTTGAACATCTTTTCATGTCAATAGGTACATATATATTATTATTCTCTTTTTTCCTTTTTAATTCATTATTGATTTTTTGCATAATTTAAAAAAATGTTTTATTTTATTTAAAAAGTACTTTCAATTACAGTTGACATTCAGTATTATTTTATTTTAGTTTCAGGCATACAGTATAGTGGTTTGACATTTATATAATTTACGAAGTGATCCCCTCTGATAAGTCTAGTACCCACCTGGCACCATACGTAGTATTACAATATCATTGACTGTATTCTCTATGCTGTACTTTATATCTCCATGACTATTTTGTAACTACCAATTTGTATATCTTAATCCCTTCACCTTTTTTACCCAGCCTTCCAATCCCCCTCCCTTCTGGCAACCATCTGTTTGTTCTCTATATCTATGAGTGTTTCTATTTTGTTTAATTGTTTATTTTGTTCTTTAGATTCCACATGTAAGTGAAATCATATGGTTTTTTTTTTTTTCCTCTGGCAAGCAACCATCAGTTTTTTCTCTGTATCTATTTCTGCTTTATTTGTTCGTTTATTTTGTTTTTTAGATTCCACATATAAGTGAGATCAAATGGTATTTGTCTTTCTCAGTCTGATTTATTTCACTTAACCTAATATCCTCTAGGTCCATCCATGTTGTGGCAACTGGTAAGATTTCATTCTTTTTTATGGCCAAGCAATATTTCATTGTATATAGGTACCATATATCCTTTATCCAGTTGTCTATTGATGAGCACTTAGGTTGCTTCCACATTTTGACTATTGTAAATAATGCAGCAAAGAACATAAGGGTGCATATATCTTTTCAAGTTAGTGTTTTGGATTTTCTTGCATAAATACGCAGAAGTGGGATTGCTGGGTTATAAGGTGGGCTCTCTGTTTTGTTCCACTGATCTATGTGTCTATTTTCATGCCAGTAACATGCTGTTTTGATTACAATAGTCTTGTAATATAGTTATATCAGGTAGTGTGACACCTCCAAGTCTGTTCCTTTTCAAAATTGCTGTGGCTATCTGGGGTCTTTTGTGGTTCGATATAAATTTTAGGATTATTTGTTCTAGTTCTGTGGAAAATGCCATTTGTATTTTGATAGGGATTGCCTTGAATATGTAGTTTGCTTTGTGTAGTATGGATATTTCAGTTATTAATTTTTCCTACCCATGAGCACGGTATATACTTCCATTATTTGTATCTTCTTCTGTTTCTTTCCTCAATATCTTAAGGTTTTCTGAGTATGGGTCTTTTACTTCTTTGGTTAAATTTATTCCTAGGTATTTTTTTTTTTTTTATGCAATTGTAAATGGGATTGTTTTCTTGGTTTCTTTTTCTGATAGTTTGTTATTGGTTTATAAAAATGCAACCGATTTCTGAATATTAATTTTGTATCCTGTTACTTTACTGAATTCATTTATTAGTTCTAATAGTATTTTGGTGATCTCTATGATGTTAGCTGTGGGTTTGTCATATATGGCCTTCATTATGTTGAGGTATGTTCCCTCTATTCCCGCTTTGCCGAGAGTTTTTATAATAAATGGATGCTAGATTTTGTCAAATGCTTTTCCTGCATCTGTTGATATCATATAATTTTAATCCTTCATTTTGTTTATGTGGCGTATCACATTAATTGATTTGCAGATATTGAACTAAATTTGTATCCCAGGAATAAACCCCACTTGATTATGGTATATGATATTTTTAATGTATTGCTGAATTTGATTTGCTAATGTTTTGTTGAGGATTCTTGCATCTGTGTTCATTGGGGATATTGGCCTATAATTTTCATTTTTTTGTAATGTCTTTGTCTGTATTTGGAATCAGGGTAGTGGTGGCCTTATAAAATCTTGGAAGCCTTCCTTTCTCTTGAATTTCTTGGAATAGTTTGAGAAGCATAGGTGTTAATTCTTCTTTGAATGTTTGGTAAAATTCACCTGTGAAGCCATCTGATTCAAGACTTTTGTTTGTTGGGAGTTTTTTGATTACTGATTAGATTTTGTTAGTAGTAATCAGTCTGTTCATATTTTTTGTTTCTTCTTGATCCTGTCTTAGAAGAGTGTATGTTTCTAGGAATTTACCCATTTTTTCTAGATTATCCAATTTTTTGACTTGTAATTATTCAAAGTATTTTCTTTTCATTCTTTGTATTTCTGTGGTGTCAGTTGTCACCTCTCCTCTTTCGTTTCTGATTTTTCTTTTTAGTTCTTCCCCTCTCTTTTTTTGATGAGTCTGGTTATAGGTTTACCAATTTTATTATCTTTTAAAAAAACCAGCTCTTGGTTTCATTGATCTTCTGTAATTTTTTTTTAGACTCTATTTCATTTATTTCCACTCTGATCTTTATTATTTCCTCCATTCTACTCGCTTTGGGCTTTGTTTGCTGTTCTTTTTCCATTTCCCTTAGGTGTAAAGTTAGACTGTTTATTTGAGATTTTTCTTCTTGAGGTAGGCCCGTATTGCTATGAATTTCCCTCTTAGGACTGCTTTCCCTGTGTCCCATGGATTTTGGGTCATTATGTTTTCATTTTCATTTGTTTCAAGGTATCTTTTGATTTCTTCCTTGATCTTATTGTTGACCCATTCATTGTTTAGTAGCATGTTTTTTAGCCTACAAGTGTTTGTGTGTTTTTCAGTTATTTTTTCTTGTAATTGATTTCTAGTTTCAGACCATTGTGTTTGGAGGAAATGTTTGATATGATTTCAGTCTTCTTAAATTTATTGAGACTTAAATTTATTGAGACTTCTTAAATTATTGAGACTTGTTACCTAACCTGTGGTATATCTTGGAAAATGTTCCCTGTATACTTGACAAGAATGTATATTCTGCCTTGTTGGGGTGATATGCTCTAAAAATATCAATTAAATCCATCTGGTCTAATGTGTCATTTAAGGCTGCTGTTTCCTTGTTTATTTTCTGTTTGGAAGATCTGTCCATTGATATCAATAGGGTGTTAAAATACCCTGCTATGACTGTATTACTGTTAATCTCTCCCTTTTTGTCCATCAATATTTATTATATATATTTTGGTGTTCTTATGGTGCATGCATAAATGTTTACAAGGGTTATATCCTCTTGTTGTATCATTATGAAATGTCCTTGTTTGTCTCATAATAGTCTTTGTTTTAAAGTCTATTTTGTCTAATATAAGTACTTGCTACCCAGCTTTTTTTCATTTCCATTTTGCATGAAATATCTTTTCCCATCACTGTACTTTCAGTCGTGTTTGTCTTTCGATCAGAAGTGGGTCTCTTGTACACTGCATATGTATGGTTTTTGTTTTCTTATCCGTTCAGCTATCCTATGTCTTTTTATTGGAGCATTTAGTCCATTTACATTTAAAGTGATTATTGATAGTTACATAGTTATTGCCATTTTATTATTTGTATTTATGTTCCCCACCCTAGTTCTCCTTATAGAAGTCCCTTTAACATTTCTTGTAATACTTCTTTGGTGTTGATGGACTCCTTTAGCTTTTTCTTGTCTGGCATACATTATTCTTAATGGCTACATAGTATTCCACTAAATTGTTATCTTCTAAAGATGAAAAAATTTATCATGAAACTTTATAGTATTTTTATATATCTTTACCATAAAATATTTGCCATATTTTATAGGCTTCTACTAGAAAACATAGTTCTATTAAAGAACCAACAGTAAATAGATTTGAAATGTACAAGTCATTGGCCTGGATTGCAATAAGAGCTGCTGCACAGGTTGGTGTGATCTTTACTTAATCTTTCTTTTTTTTGTCACATCTGTATTCTCCACCTACTAGCTGTTAATACAACACAATATGTTTGTACAAGAGGAAGGAAAATTTTATATTCTTTGGGATTTGGGCTAATGTTTCTTTGGGAAGATTAGAAATGTACTTTATGTATGTAGTGTTTTAATTTCTATTATCCAGACCTGTCTTTGTTTGTTTTAACTTTTCTTTAATGGAAATATTGGCAGATACACAGGTACACCTATTTGACTTTTGGTAGATATCTGTCATAGTTAGGTAAGGTAGCATATTTAAAGTGATTTTTACATTAAAAATATAAAGTGACTTATACATTAATTAAATTTTCAACAGTAACAATATCTTTGACAATGATATATGCTACATGTTGGGGATAACATTTTTGAGGATGTCTTTATTTTTTCTTCCAATATATGTCAAATTTTATTTTATGAATTCATTTTTTCATGTTATTTACCTAATAGGTAATCTCTGAATCAGAAAGCTTACATTTATGAATTCTAATTATGCATTACTTTTAGGTCAATGAAGCTGTGCTGGCCGTTAACCTACTTATTGGAAAGAAAAATGCTAGAACTGATAAAGTTAGTCAAGGGGTATTACCTAACATCCCAGAATTTGCCATTATGGATCTTTTGTCTTCATACACAGATTATTTGCTTGGTATGTTTTAATGGATAGGCATTTTATAAAAACCTGATATATGTCATGTGTAATCAAGTTTAAAAAGCTTACTTGTAGTGATTTGTTGGATTTTAGATAATGGTTTGGGTAGCCTCTGGTAGAGGATCGGGGTCTTAGGGCCTAAGTGCAAAAGAAAAGGATTTGGACATATAAATTTGGAGGCGGGGGATACAAACATTCAGACCATAATGTAAAGGAAGTTGTAGAAGCAGGAATCTGCCTGCAAAATAGGAAGCCTTTGCTCTAGCTGCACCCTCAGGCATCACACCGTCTCTGCCAGAATGCACACCAACAAACCAGATGCCTTGAATCCTGTCTCCTGCACCATTTAGCAGGGTTCCAACTTCCAAGTCCTGCACGGGTGCACTGAATTTGTGATACCTAAATTCCATCAAGGGACCTACCTGCCAAGAAATCTGGGAAACACAATTTTTATCTTTTTAACTTCTTCAATATAGGAAAGCAAATTTGGAGATTAAGATGGATATTGCGTGAACCAATCAGGTGCATACTCATACACTATTACGTTGACATTTTTTTCCCTTAAAAATACAAATAATAGCATAACTATACACACAGCTATGCCCCTTGTTCATTCTTTTCTTTAATTTAATATAAATATATTTATTATAAATTGTTTCAAATCAATACATAACTTTTTTTTATTGTTGCACAATGTTCCTTCGTAGAGATGCACCATAATTAAATTAGTCTCCCTTTGATAGAGATTTAGGTTGTTTCTAATCTTACAAATACATAGAACTCTGCTATAGATAAATAACTCACTGCTACATAGAGCTCTGCTATATATATAATTCTGTACATAGGCTGGTATATCTCTTGGCTCTTGGTCCAATTCCCATAGGGAAATTTCTGGATCAAAGGGTAGATCTTTTTGCAATTTTGGTAAATTTTGCCAAATGCCTACAATAAATGTTATGCCAGTTTATACTCCTGCCAGCAATTAATAAAAGGTCTCTTTTCCCTATACCCTTGCTGACATAAGTACATTATAAACATTTTTTAAAACTTTTGTCAATATGGCAGTGAGGGAAAGATTTAATTTTAATTTGCACGTATCATGATTTTAATACTAGGAATTAAAGGTTTTCTTCATTTTGAAAAGTGTGAATGGGAAAAAGCCTACTGGACTTACCTTACTCAATATTCAAACACTAGACCTTTTTAAAAGTAGGAGTAAGATTGCTATCACCACTTCTATTGAAAATTGTTCTGGAAGTCCTATCTTGCATAAATATTAAGCAAAAGAAATAAGAAATAAGTGGTACAAGTAATGGGAAAGAAGAATAAAGCTGTTGTTAACAATAGATTATTCACATGGACAAGTCCCAAAAACTAGAGGCAATGAGAATGTTTAGCAAGATTACAGAATGTAAGATTTCATTTCGATACACGTTTAACAGATAGTGCATTTTTAGAAGCTATCATTTACAATACTCCAAAAATGTATAAGGTATTTAGGGCTTAATCTACCTAAAAGTTATAAAACAAAAAAAAATATTGAAGGAGATAAGAAAACATGGAATATTTATAGTTAAGAAGATTCATTGCAAGATTCTAAGTCTTCTCCAAATGATCTATAGATTTACTGTAGCGTCAGTAACAATTTCAGCAAATTTTATTTTGTGGAATTTGACAAACTTATTCTAAAATTTATGTGGGAGAGCAAGAGGCAAGATTGGTCCAAAGAATTCTGAAAAATAATCTAGTAATTCCACTTCCAGGGAATGTTTACACATATGCATTAGACAAGATGTACTCAACTATTCATAGCAGCCTTGTTCATAATAGCAAAGACAAAACCACAGCCAACAAACCAAAACTTAGAGACAATCCATGTGAATATCAACAGTAGAACAGATAAATTGTGGCATATTCATATAGCAATGGAATATAATACAACAATGAAAAATTAATGACTTACAGCTACATACATCATGACTTACAGCTGCATACATGAATTTTTAAAGCATAATGTTTAGTGGAAGAAAGAATATCATAGATAAGTACGTGCAATATGATTTTCTCCCTATAAAGTTCCAAAAAGATAAAAGTAGTAATGCATTGCTTATTAAATAACAAGTAATAGATAATATATAAGTAATGGGTAAAGGAAACCTATGAGATTATTAACACATAATTTTAGATAGTGATTATTGCTGGGAGATGGGCTGAAGTAGAGAGGAGGAAATGGGATTAGCAAGAGCTTTACAAGGTTCTCCGAGTACTGGGAATATTTTGTTTGCTAAGCTGGGTGGTGAGTACATCGGGATTCATATTATTATTTAAGAAAATATGCATACGTCATTAACCATAGAATAACCTACTTCCTTTCTCCCTAGGAGCACCCACTACCCTAATCAAATATTATATATTTGTGTGTCTATACATAAATAATACAAAATAGTGTATTGAGTTCTTTCAAATTTATACAATAGTATTATACTCTGTCTTCTGGAACCGGCTTGCTAACTGAGTATGTGTTTTCAAAATCTATCCAGAACCACCCATATCATGCCCATTTTAAAAATGAGGAAATTAAGACTCAGAAAAGCAAAAGCCTACAGAGGCTTAAGGCACAGAGAGGTTCAAGGTCTCAACAATAGTGAGTGGTACAGCTGGAATTTGAACCAAGACACTACACTACATTTTCTGCCTATAGATCTAATAAATTTATTTTAAATACCATAAAATGAATAGGCTTCTTATTTTTCCAAGTTTCTATCTTTTAAAATTTTAGTTTACAAACAACAATGTCATGAATATCTTGTGGGAAATTCCTGGTACACATATATAAGTATCTGCATTTTAAATTTTATTAGATCCTGCCAAATTGCTTCCCCAAGAGGTTGTTCTCACAAGTAGTGTATGAAAATTCTGGTTTCTTCACATTATTACTAATATTTCTCATTTTCACATTTCAGGGTCTGTCATTTCCTGAGGGAAGTGAAATGATATTTGATTTCAATTTGCATTTCTCTGATTTTTAGTAATGCTGAAAATGTTAGCCATTTGGGTTTCCTTTTCTATGAGTTTCTGTTGGAATTCTTTGCTCACTTTTTCGTTGGACTATTTGACTTTTTCTTATTGATTGGTGGAAGGTGTTATTCATATTAGAGAAAAAACATTTCATACGTGTTTTAAATATATTTTCTAAGTCTATGGTTTATTGTCCTTTGTGATACAAAATAATTAATCAAATGTAATCCCCTGTGTCAGTCTTTCCTTTCTGAGTTGGGCTTTTTTCATACATTTCATTATTTTTTAAGAAAGGCATAATATTTGTATTAAAAGCTTTTTTTTCAAACTTTCAGATAACTACCAAGTTGTTTTCCAGACTGGCTATACATTTTTTAACCAAAGTGATAATGTATATGACAATACAGATGCTAGAAACAAGACTCAGACTAAGGTGGATATTACATGGATTCTTCTATTGCGCTACTATATTCATCTGCAGAGAATTAATAATATGAGCAAGCTTCTAGGTAAGTTTTTGATGGGTTAAGAAAAATCATATTCCTTTCCAGTTTCTATTTAAGTCAATTCTCTGATTTAGAATTATAAAATACTTTTGATACCTTTCTGAGTGAATTCTCGTCAGAAGATGAGAATTTCAGGGGTTCTTAAGTTGAGACACTCGGACCTTTGCATAAAATAGTATTTCAATGTAGTTGATTTCCTTTGGCATTCTATATGTTTTATTTCATGTATTTAAAACATTATTATAGGGAGGTATCCAGAGTCTTCCCATGACTGCCAAACTGACTCATGTTTTAAAACAATTAAGAACCAGAGTGATCACAATATGACAAGCTTATAAAATTAGCAAGATGAAATTTGGGCTTTAAGGAGAGAGTCTTTCAGTATCCAGTATGTAAAAGAGAAGAAATGCATGACTTCAGAAGGGATATTTAACTCCATGGAGTTGTTCTGTTTTGTTAAGTTTTTTGTTTTATCATTGATGTACCTACAGAATATCCAGAAGGACTGGTATAATCTGCTTCATATCCATCCCTTTGTGGTTTTGGGAATGTGTATTATTGTGTTCAATCTGTGCCTGTGAAATGGGTGATCCAGTGTTGCTCATCAGTGCCATGGTCAGAAAAGACAGTTTGACCTATTCCAGGGCCCAGTGATGGAGAAGCCAGCAAGGCTAATAGGCGGAGCCACAGGGTGGCTAAGCGCAGTTATCAGGAGTTAGCAGTGAGACAGCCAAGCACCCAGAAAGGGGTCAGGGGTTAAGGTGCCTCATGTTGGGTGCAAGAACAATGGAAGTCGAGTGGTGAAGCAAGCGGACATGAGCCAGTGCAGCAGACCCTGGTTATGCCCTGCCCTGTACCAACTCAGCTCACCTCAGTTCAGCTGCTGACACTTCCCATGTCAGGTGCCCACATTTCACTGCTTTTCTGCCTGGGCTTCCTCGGAAGTTACTGAGGCTTGCCCAGCCCAAAGGAAGGGCAGCCTGAGAGTGCCAGGATTCCACACACCGAGGAGTAACCGTCAACTAACGTGGCAGATCAATATTCCAGCTTCCCAGTCCTTTGATGGGACAATTCTACATGTTCTTTCTTCAGACGACACCCCCCACCGCCCAGCCCTGAGCCCTCATTGTTCATAGCTGTGGCCCATTCATTAACTCACTCTCAGTGGCTCTTTTCTTTTCTCTGTCACATTTTCCCTGTTCTCTGACTGGTGCTCTTTGGATCATTTTTCAAATAAATTACCTGCACCTAAATTCTTGCTTTAAGATATTTTGTGGGGAGAGCCCCAAACAAGACAGCTAGAGAGAACATTTTTGCGTTGTGAAGGCTTGGAACCTCAATTAACATCCTTACATGCTTCTGAGATTTTCTTTCCTTTCTGGGGCAAGAAGCAAGTCCATTAATGTGTAAGCGCTAAAATGTTGGAAAAGTCCCGGAGATGGGGATATACTGGTTAGTGGTTAGTGAGCAAAAGAGAATAATATTGAGACCATTCTGTTATCTAACATGACTCTAAATTAAGCTATTTTTCTTCCTAAAGCATCTCCAAAGCCAGGTTCTGGAATTTCTTTGCCAGATGATACACTTCTCACATCCCTTTTCAACTCTGGGTTGATTTTGCGCCAAAAAGAAATGGATGTTTTCCTTAAAAGATTCTTACAGCTGTATTGTTCCTCTTGTATTGATGAATTTCCAAGAGAACTATTGCAAGGATTAGAAAATTCACCTTTTTCAGAAAAAGTCTTACATGACTCATCAGCCAAGGTAATGTTTTGAAACATTATATATTTTTGTAAAAGTTCCTAAAATCATCCTCATATTTCGGAAGGGAGCACGTTAACCTCAGTACTGGCATGAAGAATGTCTAGTGTCCTCAGAGTTCCTGGGGAGGCTCATTTCTGTTTTGTCACATAGCGAAGTCAACCAGACATCCTGGATGTCTAGGAAAGCTCACCTTTCAAGTGTTTTGTTTTGCGGTCCTCGTACATCTTCAGACTGGCTCAGAATTTTCTATATTCCTGAACTTAACATCTCTCAGGCAGTAATTTTGCCAAGAAGTTACACAAATTTCAACATAATAACTCCATAATAAAACTAGACTGTGAGTTTCTAAATCTATGCTGAATTTCATTGTTTTAAATATGTAATAAAAATCATTCATTGTATTTTTTACTATCATGAGTGTGACTAAATAGGGTAAAATGTTTAAATAAGTTAAAAGTTTGAAGGTTTCTTGTTGTTTGAAAAGTTATTAAATTAGATGGACTTTCTCAAAATATGTAATATGGAAGCTTCTTTTAAGTTACCTGTTGAAGAGAAAAAGAGGAATGTAAATGAAGTTTTGTTATTTTTTAAAGATACTAAGGTCTTGAATAATAGTAATTTTTAAATAAACTACCAGAATCAGTGAATTGGAAGATACAAAAAAGTGAAGTGTTTTATTAAAAATAGGAAAGTATATTTGAAACGTGGTATCAGACACTCTTAGTTGGTGGAGAAAGAGGGGATGGATAAGGCCTAGTCATTGTATACAGTGGTGGTGTGGTAGTGGAGAAGCAGCGATAGAGTTAGAACAGAAGAAAACTACAGAACCTCAGAGAAGCGTTTTAAGAGAAAATGGCGAGGTTAGTGGCAGACGGAATGTAAAAATTAAACTATATGGATTATATTGTCAGTCATTGGTAGGGTTGATTGGCAATGGATAGGTGAAAGGGAGTTATCCAAGAGAGAAATGGTAAAGTGATGGAACTTATGATCATAGGAATGGGAAGGAAAGGATGGATGTAAGAGATATTCAGTAAAATTGAAAACAAAACAACTTAGTGACCCTTTGGAGACAGAAAGTGAAGCGGAAGAAATGGTCAAAGTCTCTTCCGCCATTTGGATCCCCTCTCTGTGATCATTAGAGCTTGGTAACACCATTAGCCAATGTAGTGGAGGCAGAAGAATGAGAACTTTTGTGGCGAAGTCTGCTATATTCTGCTCTGTAGATACAGAGTTTGAGATTCTAGTGGACATATTATAAGTTTTCAATATGTATTTGTGAAATGAATAAATCAAGTCATTTGCATAGAATTCTTTCAAAAACTAGGAAAAACAATCATTCATTTATTTTGAGTTATTTTGACTTTGGACTTTACCATATAGTGCTTTACTTTTTACAATGTTTCTATCGTCAGCTGTCTCACAAAAATGTGGCTTGTTCCAAATTGAGACCCTTTGCTCATCTTATCCTACTAGAAAATGGTAACCTTATGTTTTGAGTAGATAACATATTTTTTTAAATCACTGTTTTGAACAAGAAAGCAGAGTGACTGTTAATAAATTGTGACTTTAAAAGTGAATCTTAGCCAGGTGAGTACTATTGAATAACTATGATGTACATCTGCAGCTAATATAATGTATGTTAGCTATATTTTAATGAAAATCTTTAAAATTTATGAAATAGAAGTGACTGTTAATAAATTGTGATTTTAAAAAGAATTGGAAAGACCACTAAGGAATATTTAAGAATTCAGTTAAAGAAGTGACTGTCCGTTGGGGTTATGGAGGTGCCCCCAGGGCACTGTATTGGAATTCACTTGGGAGGATTTTTCAAATTACTTTCAGATACTGGGGTATTGGGATGCCCAATACTTAGCACCCCATTTCCTGCCGAGATTCTGAATCATTTGAGAATCTGAAACAGACTGGCATTAAAAAATACTCACTTTTATGAGTCATAAAGTTGATATTTTAAGGTATGGTTTATATTTGCTGGTAAATGGTGTTCTTAGTAGTGAATAGCAAAGTAGACAGATTTACCAATACAGCCATGTGTTGTGTTTTGTTTTGTTTTTTGGTCATTACAGGTCTCTTTAAAATCTGTGGGGACACAGTCCTCTTAAAAATTTGTCATATGAAGGAGTACAGAATACGCACTCCCTACAAATAATTCACTCCTAGGGTGTAAGTCAGAGCTGTGCATATCCAAAATTCTTTTCCCCAAATTCACCAATCAAGTACCTCTCTCCCAGGGAGTGGAGTGAGAGGGGATGGAAAGGCCAGGCACGTAATGTTAATGTCTGGCCCCCACCAGGGAAGGAAACAGTAGATAGTGGGGTGAAATCATTTCCATCTAAGGCCAAATTCTGATTCCTCCTCCTGGGCGTGGAGACAGCCATGTGTCCCAGACACCAAAGGTGTTGTGGAGTAGAGGACAGACAATGAGAACATTGTTAACTATAGTTTTAATGGATATGTTTGCGTGATTTTTTTTTTTTTTAAAGCTTGTAAGAGTTTATTTGAGCCAAACTGATGACAATTGCCAGGAAACAAAATCCCAATGAATTGAGAAAATGCTACCTGCGTGAATATTTTATAAGTTTGGAAACTAATATGTGTGATTTCTTAAATACTGTTCTGAAAGGAGTTCTACTTGAGTGTTTTAGTATTATGGGTAACCTATCATCACCCAGTTCTCAGGATGATGCTCCAAAATGTACAACCTTGAACACGTTGTAAATATATGTGACATTTCTAATGGCAGCAGTGTTATCAAAGAGCTATCACACCCTGTTTAATTTTTTTTTTTTTTTGGATATAATTAGTGTAACACTCTCCCAGGATAATCAGCTCTGAAGATCACTGTTGCTTGCCTGACAGGTGCAAGCCACCCAATCATGTGTTCGTTTCACTGGGGTAGATAGCTAACAAGCATAAAGCCTTTTGGATTTTTTTTTTAATAAACTCCAAGCTTGGCTGATTTTTATAATAACATTTTTGAGCCTTTTAATCACTCAGGAGGCTATTTCAATCAAACTCTTTCCCTAATTTGATACTTAAACATGCTTTTCTCCCACAAAGAAGTAGATGCCTTTCCAGAACAATCATTGCTATGGGTCATGCTCATCAGTTTTGTGAGTCTGCATGTTGTCAGGTCTATTGATGGACAAAGATGCTGAACAAATTACATTAAAAATTCCAAGAAAAGAGAGGATATGATTAACATTGTGCACAATGCTGAGATATTCATGTTTAGACAATGTGCCTGTGACAATCTGTGTAAGGTCAAATATTTGACTGGTACAAAGTGATTTGTTGTCTATAGGGCTGTGATGAACAAGAGGTCTCCTGGCAGGTCTGCTGTTTCATTCCTTTCAAGGAATAAATCAAACATATCAAAAATACTCAGTGTGTATCCCATCAATTAGTATATCTAATTAATCTCATCAGCAACTAGGTATGATTTTTTTTAAAGATAATGGAAAATGAAATACTTATTTTGATAATTGACTTCTGCTACAATTTACCATTATTAGACCACTGTGCTAATAAACACTGTATGTATGGAAGAGAAAAAATATCTATTTGTTATTTTTCTCCATTTAGCCAGTTATTAAACATGAATTCTTTGCTAAAATACTGTTTCCCCGAAAATAAGACCTAGCCGTACCATCAGCTCTAATGAGTCTTTTGGAGCAAAAATTAATATAATACCTGGTCTTCTATTACATTATATTATATAAGATCTGGTCTTATATTATAGTAAAATAAGACCGGGTCCTATATTAATTTTTGCTCCAAAAGACGCATTAGAGCTGATGGTCCGGATAGATCTTATTTTCAGGGAAACAAGGTAGTTGTCAGACTCTTGAAAGACACTCAAGATATGAAAAAAATATGAGAATCAGTTATTTACCTGATTTTTTGGTGAACTGCCTGACGTAGAATTCATCTTAATTAAGCACTTTAAAATAATTATTTAACCCTAATAATCTTGCTTATTGTGCATTTTGGTCATGCTTTTAGTACCATAGTGCTAATAAGTGAGGATTCTGGCTTACTGTATCCTTTTATGGTAGTCTCTAGACATTTTTGAAAGGTTTTCACCTTTAATATTACCTTTCAGTCAAAACATATTTTTCTTTTATCAGTAGATACCTTGAAAGGTCAATGTCTTTATTTCTCTTTTTATTTTATTTTGAAGACTTGCATTGGCGATCTTATATTAGATCTTGAATAGGCTCAGAAATAATGGGAGGAACAAAGCCTCATAGAAACACCAGGCATTTCATTCTGGCCACTGACATGTTCCCTTGGTCACCAAGCCTTCAGATACCTTAGATGTCAAGAGTTTAGTAGAAAAACTGCTTCCCAGCCACCATGCTGTAATCTTGGGAATAACAAGAAGTTAATTTTTTTAAAAAATGTCAAGTAGTATATTTATTGTGTCAATATAATGCTCATTTTCTTAAAATTATAGGCATGATTCTTTTTTAATTTTCATTTAAAGTTGGCATTCAATATTATTTTATATTAGTTTGAGGTGTACAGCATAGTGGTTACACATTTATATAATTTACAAAGTGATCCCCCTAGTTAGTCTAGTAACCACCTGGCACTATACATAGTTGTTTTATTGACTGTATTCCCTATGCTGTACTTTACATCCCCTTGACTATTTCATAACTGCCAATTTGTATTTCTTAATTCCTTCACCTTTTTCATCCAGCCCCCTGACCTCCTCCCATTTGGCAACAATCGTTTTGTTCAAGAAGTTAATTTTGAATATAGTTCACACACTGTTGAAGAAAGCTCTTTTTAGATTTGAGATATTATTATCACTATTATAATCTCTTTGGCTAGATTTATTTTATTGACATCAATCATGCTTTGCCTTCTTAGCTACCTTTAAAAACTAAGTAAATAATTTATGAAATCACTACACATTTATGATTCTTGAAAACTCCTGATTCAGGGACAAAGTTCCATCAGAGAAGCTGGGCCCAGATTCACCAAGACTGAACTTACAAATCAGCCACATTCATTTAAAAGCGGAATGATAACAATGGATTTTAATCTTTTAGAGTAAAAGCTGTGTCTTATTTTGTATCTGACACTGCAAACAAAAAATTCTATTGAAAAATAAATAATAAAGTGTAACCATATCCTTAGTAGATTTGCCAGTGAATAAACCAGAAAAAAAGCAGATATTCTTAGAATCCATGTGAACTTGAGGTTATGTCTTTAATCTGGGAGACTCACCAAAGTGGAAGATATTTGTTGAGTCCACTAGGGTTTAAAACATATTCTTCTGTAGAAAAATCTTCTCTGTGGTAATCAGGGACAGTTTTAAGATCTACAACCATAAAACAAGCTGAAACAATTCCCAGAGTTATCCAGTGGAGCCCGTATTGAATACATATTGAATGAATGTTTTAAATATTGAATGAATTCATTACCAGCACTTAAACTGATGTTTTTATTTATTTGCTAGTTACTTCATGATAATTCTCTACATTCCATTTTATCATTAAAGATCCTTGCCAGCCCATCTTCTGTAGAGCCGATATCTTCAGATAGGGCAGCACAAACAGCACAAGCTTTAAACAAAGAACTCTGCTTTCAGTGGTACATTCCTGCCCTGGAAAGACCTCCAAAGGAAACGGAACCTATGGTATGTAATATAAGTACAAAGCTAAATCTTATGTTTAGATATAAAGTTTAACTCGGCCATTATAAATTGAAGGGTAGAGAACACCTTCTTATCATGGAGACAAAAATATACAGCAATATAGAATCTATATTGTCTAATAGAATGAATCTGAAAAGAACTATGAAATCCTGGAAAGTCTGATTCAAGTTGAGATCATTTTCCTTTTTCCTGATCCTCAAGGGAAGCTTCCCAGTATGTCACCATTATATATGATATTTGACTTTTTTTTTCTTTTGGTAATTATTCTTTATCACATTAAGGAAGTTTTTTTCTACTACCACTTTGCTAAGAATTTTTATCATGAATATTTTACTGTATCAAGATGATTTTATGATTTTTCTCTTTTAATATGTTAATTGATTTTTTTTTAAATGTTAAATCAACCTTGCATTCCTAAAATACCCTCATATTGGTCATGATGTATTAATTTTATTGGATTCAGTTTACTAATGTTTTGTATTGGATTTTTGCCACTATTTTCAAGAGTAACATTGAGCTATAAATTTTCCTTTTCATAGTATCCTTTTCAGATTTTTTGTTTGTTTGTTTTAAGCTTTTGTTAGACTCATAAAATTAGTTGATAAATATAATTGTGTTTTCCTGTTCTTTGGTGAAGTTCGTAGTAACCTTTTTCTCTTTGAATATTTGGTAAGAACTCACCAGTAAAACTGATCATAGTTTTTCTGTGTAAGAAGGTGTAAGACTAGTGATACAATTCTCAATAGTTATAGGCAGTCTTTAAGCATTAGTACTAATATACTGGTTATCAGAGTTGGTATCAGTTCTGATTGGGCTAATATCTGTTCTAATGATTAGTAATTATGTCAAACCAAGTTTTAAATATTTTGACCATCACCCTGTTTATAGAACACTGGGGTTTTCTATTTCTTCTTGAGTCAATTTTACGTTGCTTTTTCTAGGAATCTTCCCATTTTATTTAAAATTTCTCTCATATTTTTAATGTGTTATGTTTGTAGTGAAGTGCTTCCTTTAATTCCTTATATTGGTTATTTGTATGTTTATTCTTGATCATTGTCACCTAAGTTTTCTCATTAGTTTTATTTCATTAATCACTATATTCTTCTATTTTTCCCCCGACTACTGATTTCTTGAGCTAGCTGTTTAGCTCAATATTCAGTCCTTCCTTTCCTAATGTATGTATTTTAAGGCTATAAATTTCTCTCTAAGCATTGCTTTGGCTTCATCCCACCAGTTTTTATTATAGTATTGTCATCATCATTCAGTTAAAATAATTTTTAAATTTTTATTATGATTTCTTCTTTGACTCATGGGCAATTTCAATATGTATTTCTTAAATTTCAAACTATATAGAGCTTTTCTAGTTACCATTTATATTTTTTCCTAGATTATGTTGTTCTGTGGTAATAAAAAGTGCTCTGTATGATTGATATTTGTTGACACGTGCTTTTTTCTCCAGAAAAGGGATTATTGTATAAATATTCCATTGCTATTAAAAAGAATGTTCATAATCAGAAACAGTTTTGGAGACATAGAGGAAAAACTGAGGGATGCTAGATGGGAGGGGGGGTGGGGATAAGGGGAAAGGTGAGGGGATTAGAAAACAGTCAGTAACCACAAGATTGCCACGGTGTTTTGAAAATTAATTTGGGGAATGTAATCAATAATGTTGTAAAGATTTTGTAGGGTATCCAATGGACACTTGTCTCATTAGGGCGACCACCTCAGGGATGATGTAGATGCCTGATCACTGCATTGTACACCTGAAGCTGAAGCTGAACAATAATGAATTGCAACTACAAGTTTGTATGTATATACACACACACATATATATATATATATATATATATATATATATATATATATATATATATATATGTATGTATATGTATGTACTTACAAGAAGTGGAGTACAGCATTAAGAATAGAGACAGTGGAAATGTAATGGCTCTGTGCGATTTCAGAGGAATAGTGGATGGGGGAAGGGGGGTTCACACAGTGTGAGGGATATAAAAGATAAACGTCTAAGTATTACTTTGTCTTGTGCACCTGAAACTAATTAAAAAAAAAAAAAAGTTCACTCCTCAGTTCTTGACGCAGTGTTCATGTATGTTTAATAGGTCAGTTTGGTTAGTCTTGTTCACATCTTCTGTATTATTGCTGACTCTTCTGTTTTTGTTTGCCTTTTTAGATTTTTAAATCAATTACTAAAAGGAGTATGGTTAAATCTCTCAGTAGCTATTATTGTTTAGTTTTTCCTTCTAGTTCTGTCAAATTTTGCTTTATATAATTTGAGGCTATGTTCCTAGGTGCAATCAGATTGATAACGGTTGCATCTTCTTAATGAACTGAGAATTTTCTCATTGTGAAGTGACTCGTAGCCTTTTTGTAACAATGCTTTTTTTCCTCATAAAGTCTGTTTTGTTTGATATTACTAGAGGCAAATGACTTTCTCGTGGTTATTTTCACAGTGTATCTTTTTCCAGCCTTTCTCTTTCAACTCTTTTATGTACTTGTGTTCTAGTTGTGTGGTTTTTTTTTTTTTTTTTATCAAAGGTATGCATCGGGTATTTTAAAAGACAATCTGACAATATTGTACTTTGATGGGAGAATTTAATGCATTTATATTTAACATAAATACTAATATATTTTGTTTGAAATCTACCATGTTATTTTGTGTGTCTCAGTTTTTCTGTTTTTCTTTTCTTTCTTCCCTTCTTTTGGGTTGATTATTTTTATTATTTGTTTTTTCATCTATGAGTTTTGAAATTATGTACTCTTTTTCTGTGCTTTTAGTGGCTACCTGCAGGACAACATACATACTTATCATAGTCTAAAGTTAATGAATATCTTTATTCCTCTACTGACTTTTATGATATTATTGTACATTTTCTTTTTAACCCTAAATAATATTATTTTAAAATTGTTTTATACAAGAGTTCTTTTCCTATAGACTTTTCTACACATTCATTATTTTCCTTTTTTTGTTTTTTTTTTTTTTGTTTTTTTTACTTTTTGCATTTTAGACATTCCATCTAGGATCACTTTTTCTGTTGAAGTATATACTTTGGAATTTCTTTTGGTGGGGCTCTTCTGGAGGCAAACCCTCTCAGACAAATTGTTTGTCTGATAAATTTCACTGTTTTACATTTATTTGTGAAATAAGTTTTTGTGGAGTAGAGAATTCAATATTGGAAATTATTTCATTTCAGTACATTGAAAATGTCATCTACTCATTTCCACTGTTGTAGTTGAGAGTCAAACTGTTTTTGCTTTAAAAGTATTCAGACTTCTTTCATTAGTTGTTATTGAGATTTTCTCTTTGTATTTGCACAACTTTGCTGGGAATGGATTTCTTTTTATTTATTTTGCTTACATGAGTGTAGTGGTTTAGAACACAGAATCTGGAGCCAAATTGCCTCAGTTTGAATCCCAACTCTGTCACTAAATAGTTTTGTGATCTTGAGTGTATTACTGTGTTTCCCCGAAAAATATGACCTAGCTGGACCATCAGCTTTAATGCATCTTTTGGAGCAAAAATTAATATAAGACCCGGTCTTATTTTAATATAATATATTAATTATATTAATATTATATTAATGTTTTATATTGATTTTTGCTCCTAAAGACACATTAGAGCTGATGGTCCAGCTAGATCTTATTTTTGGGGAAACTTGGTAGTTAACTTTCTGTATCATGGTTACCTTTATCTGTAATTAGAGATAATTGTGTAAACACCTAACCTCAATAAATAGTAGCTGACATTAATTATCTGAAATAATTTTAAAACTATTATGTTGTTTTAAAGTCTAATAACTTCAAATATACATGTAATACACTTAATAAATATTATTTAAAAGCACCTTTTAAAGTTTAGCAACAGTATCTCCTTATAGATCCTTTAGCTGCCTACATTATGCAGAAAAGAGTAAATTGTGCCTAACCAGAAAAATTAAAGTGCACAGCAAATTAGAGAAAAAAAAACAAACTTAGTTTGCCTCTAAATGCTGTTTATAATTTTGTATCACTCATATAACTCCTTATTTTAATGTTCTTTATCTAACTCTATATCTTTATCTTTTTTCATACCTATGTCCTATGCATGGATAGACATTTGCAGCAGAACTAAGAAAGACACGCAGTCAAGTACGCGTTTGGGAGCACTTCAGTATCAGTCCCTGAACTCTTGGAGATGGAACAGTGATTCAGATGCTAGGAGAGTCTTGAAGAGGAGTCAAGCTTTTAAAAAATGGAACAGTTGGTCACTGTAGTCTTTTACAGAGAAAGTTTCTGCTATAGAATTCCTTTGATTGTTGCTCTAAGAAGAGCCTCAGGCTTTTTCCCATAAAATGTTTGCCATATAGTTTTGCCCTGTTTAGCATTTTCATTTGCTTTTTGTCTTCTGCACTAGTCTAGTCCTGCACGTCCCAGCTCTTAAGGGCTGTCCCCTCTAGCTGTGCCTCTGGTAGCTTCTGCTGCTCCTTGACTGGTGATTCCTGTTAGGTAGTGAAACCTCCTGGGCTTGCTACCTCTCTCTGCTCTCCTCATTCTGTTTCCTTAGGCTGGCAATCCTGCTAACTCTTGGTCAATTACATATCTCTTCCTACTTACACAAAAAGAGAAACTTTAACTTTTCACTCCCCAGAAACATTTAAAGATATTTCTTATATTTTGAAAGTACTTTGCTGCCCACCCTCAAGTCAGGTCCTTGCCAGATATTTCACATATGTTTTGAAATATAAATCTGCAGTCTGTTTTGAGGAACTTTGTACAGTAGTTTTCAAAGTGTGGTTCCAATAATACTCTAAGTCATGGAGTCAATAGAGTAGGAGATGAGTAGTATGCTTTTTTAAAGAAATTAAATACGAGGAGTGATCCTAAATGGAATGTCTAAAATGTGAGAGGAAGTAAAAATATCAGATTGAATCATATACAGTCAGTGAAAATGTTTTCTGAAACTTATTTCATGATAGATATGTTAAAAAAGAAAATTACTGACATTGCTCATCAGCATGTCAGAATTTATTTACTTGCTGGCAAGAGAACCAACAAAGTGATAAAAGAGTATATCATTCAGAAAGTGTATGAAAAGAGAAAGATTACATAGTTGGGAAATGGAATGTTTACCTAAGCAGCTAGTTTAAAAAAAAAACACAAAAACAAAGAAAAATTTAAAAATATATAGTTCATTTCACAAGGTCATAGAAATATCACACCTTATCAGTTTTGGTCAGGATGAACTGAGAAGTTAATGCTAAGACTACATCTGTGACTGATAATTAGAATAACAAGGCTTTCTCCATTAGCAGACATGTCTGATAATTAATATGGAAGCATGAACTGGTGTCAGAGATTAGAAGCAGATCACCAACTAACAAATTCTGATTTATACATGTTTTTCTTAAGCCATAGCAAAGATACAGAGCACACAGTTTTCCCATTTCTTAGCTTGTGGACTTTCCCCCCCTTTGACAATAAGTATGTATGTACTGGATCATGATAACAGATGTAGTTGCTGCCATATATCTCAGTCAAAAAATCAGGAAAAACTGACTTGGACAGTCTACATCTTCTAGTCCTAAGATTCTATCTTTTTGGAAGGTAACACTGAAATTTGTTTGCTGATTTAAATATTGGTGTACTTTTAGCATTTCTCTACTTATCATCTTAGGCCTTCAGTGTAGAATTTGGTGTTGAATGACTGGCCAAAGCTAATGAAACCCACAAGATAATAGCAATAGTGAATACTTATGTAGAGCATACTATATTCCAGACACTTATATCAGTTTCACAACTGCTGTATTAGGTAAGTACTATCATTAGCTCCATTTTATAGACAAGGAAACTGATACTTGAAATGGAGGAGTGCTAGTTGGCATGGAGTCAGGATTGTGATCTTGAGCAAATTATTAAAAAGTTATGCCTCTCTTTCCTTATTTGTACAATGCAGATGTGGTATTCCCCATCCCTTGGATCTGTGTGAAGATTCAATGAGTCAATCTCAAGTGCTTAGAGCAATACTTAGAGCATTACTGTTGTTTTTAGCCCCATGATCCCTTCTGGCTCCTCACTCTACCTTGGTACCTCATTCCGACTCCAGGTCTGCACTCCTAAGAGCAGTGCTATGTTGGGTCCTCAGAGGATGATCCTGGCTGCAGGCCCTTCTAGCCTCTGGGCAGGAAGGTAATGAACCTTAAGATCTGACTTAGGGCTTTGGAGTTTCCAGGGTCGTAGGTGGTTATTGGATAACACTGCAGGTTGGCATCATCACCTAATTCAGCTTCTCAATCCACTTCAGTTTGTCCACTACACTGAAGCAGAAATGCCAATAGGAAAAGGATGCTGGTAGCAGCAAAGCAGAAATCCTGGGACTGAGGATTTGGATATAAAATATTTTTAAAATTCACAGGGTGAAATAGTCCATACCACAATACTTTAGAATTAAGTGTATAACTTAGAAACGTTTAACTTCTGAAATATAGGAGGTATACTGAATGCATACTGTATACCAGGCATTTTGTTAGGTGATTAAGATACCAAGAGGAGGGCGTTATGAATCATTTCCATCTAGTAGATGAGGGGCTCTTCTTTCACCCATGCCTGGGCTGCAAGGGATTCTACATACAAGACAAATTTATTTTTTTCTTTAGAAAAAAAATATATTTTGCTTACTAGACTAGCTAGAAGACAATTTAAAACACAGTTTTCCTCAGTGTTTGTCCAAACCATATCACTTCTTTGCTGTGGAATAAAAGTATTTTCAGAAGTGAGTAAGGGAGCATTGAAAACCCCATCATGAGTATATTATCTCCTGCAGAATCCAGTCCTGAGTATGCAAGATGATACAGGCTGAAACTTATCCCTGAGGAGTGAGGACAAGTTGGGAATAGAGCTGAACATGAGTGGATTAGACAAGGACTGACTGGAAGATCAACTGGGAATTTGATTTGGGATTATCAGCAAGTCTAAGAGAATATGAAGAATGAGGTACCAAGGGAGAGTGAGGAGCCAGGAGAGATTATGAGGCTAAAAACAACAATAATGCTCTAAGCATTGCTCTAAGCGCTTGACATTGACCCATTGAAACTACACACAGATCCATGGGATAGGGAATACCACATCTCTATTGTACAAATAAAGAAACAGAAGCATAACTTTTTAATAATTTGCCCAACATCACAGAGCTAGTAAGTGGTGGAGACAAACCCAGGCACCCTGGCTTCAGAGCCCAGGCTCACAACTATTCCAGTGAGTTCAGTGTTTTATTGTTTACGTACTGCCCCACTCTATGCACATCCAGTCTAATTTGAAACTATTAAACTTTGAATTTAGTTGTTTGTGCTATGCTCAGTTAGAAAAGATTTTGAACTGTATTGCAAACCCATTGACAAGTATCAGTCTGAGGAGGGAAAGAGTCATTTTCATTATCAGGGCTTAAATATAAACTAGGTTATCTATTTAAAATTTTCCACTAACATGCTTTGGGGAACTTCATTAAGCTTTTAATAGAGCTAATGAAAATTTCAGATAAATGAAGATATTAATTAATGCTCTGGGTGCTGTGAGCACTACTAAAAAAGTACCAGATGTCACTCCTGTCCTCAGGGATTTTATATGCTAACCTGGGAGTCAAGGTTAACAAAGGTTAGCAAAAAAAAAAACAAGAGCAAACACCAAAAGACTGTGTGTGTTCTTGGGCTAATCTGTCTGGGACTCATTTAGTTTTCAGAAATGTTTCATCAAATTTTTCATAGTTTGAAAAATCAAAATTTGAAAGACTTTTAATGAATAAAAAAAGAACAGTTCTCTGTTTAGCTGTCTCCATCCCTAATTCCCCTTCCCAGATGCAATTACTTTAAATTCTTTCACATGGAGTGTTTGGTTGTTTCTGTCCCCCCCACCATTTATCTAAATTACATGCTTACATGGTGATTTCTTGAGTGATCAACTTCACATACTACTATGGAAGAGGAAGGCTAACGTCAACCTTTCCTCACACACACATACACTCTTCTCCTCTGCACATTCTCCTAATCAAGTTCTATCATAATTCTTAAACCATAGTCAGTGTTTAAATTATGACCATATAAATACCACTCATAGCTGAGCCAAATAAGGTACTATTTTTTTTCTTCCTGAAGAAAGAAATTGCTTTGTATTTGCTTAACTTCTTGTTCTCTGTATTTTAGAATCTTTCATTCTTCTTAAACTTTCAAAGAACTATACAGCCCCTCTCCATATGGTCAAACCCATAAGCTTATGTCTCAGTTCCATTTTTTTTTTTCTCCTTTAGAGACATGCAAACTAGACTGATTGCTCTTATGGCTCAGGTATCATCTGAAAAGCCCCATTCGCCAAACCCTTCTTTTGAGTTGGGTTCCAGGGGTGCTATGTTTCTTTCTATTTTGATTTATTCTCTAATGTCAAATGAACACATCTTACCCTGAAAAAGGGTGAATTGAAGGCTCTGATTATTCAAAGGACTCACCAGACTCCACAAAGTATATTCATCAAAGACTTTAGTAAAGGATAAGGCATTGCAGGATAATGTCAGCACAGATAACCATGGGAGACATCCACGATGTCCAGGAGCAGCTTCCAAGATCCTGTGTCAGTTGCACAGGGCACACTTCACCTATGGATCATGAACCACCAAAATATGGTGAGACATCTTAGTATCAAGGAAGTTACTGTCTTATTTGAGAAGGAGTCTTTCGTACCTCCCTGTTTATGTAGTTAAAACCGTATCTGGTACCAGACTCAGTAATAGAAATGAAGATAACAGAATCCAGATGCAAATCATCAATATGCATGTTTTCTACAAAAGGAAATGCTGATAAGATGGCACTGGCTGTCCCCTGGTGTGTCGAGGACAGGATTACACTACTTATTAGCACATTTCACTAGGTTTGGCCAACAGCCAATGTGATGATCACAGTCCCCTGAGAGGCTAAAAGTTGCAACATACTGACTGAAATTGACCTTGTATTCCACAAGAGGTAAAAAGACCTTAAATATCTGACAAAAGGTCATCATCTTAATGCTTACTCCCTTGTTTTTTAGGCATGAAATTATAGGTTGAAATTATTTTCCCTCAAAGTGTGGGAGGCATTGCTCCATTGTCTCTGACAATCCTATATTGCTGTTGAGAAGTCTGATCGCATTCCAATTCCTAGTTCTTTATTTTGACTTTTTTCTTCTGGAAGCTCTGTGGATCTTCCCTCTGTCCCATGTTCTGAAATTCTACAAGGTGCCTTGGTGTGGGTCTTTCATCCATTGTTAGGGTGCCCCTTTCAATGTTGAAAGTATATTCTTCAGTTCATGGAGATTTTTTCTTTGATAATTTCCTCCCTCTGATTATCTCCATATTGTGCAATTTCTATTATTCAGATATTCTACCTAGTAGATTGAGTGCTTACTTTTCTCCCCTATTTGTTTTTAAATTTAGGTTTACTTTGTGTTCAACTTTATATTTCAAATCTTTTGTCAGTTGTCATGATTATATTTTTATTTTTTTTAAAGATTTTATTGGGGAAAGGGAATAGGACTTTATTGGGGAACAGTATGTTTTTCCCAGGACCCATCAGCTCCAAGTCAAGTTGTTATCCTTTCAATCTTGGTTGTGGAGGGCGCAGCTCAGCTTCAAGTCCAGTTGCCATCGCTCAATCTTAGTTGCAGAGAGCGCAGCCCACCATCCCTTGCGGGAATCGAACTGGCAACCTTGTGGTTGAGAGCATGCACTCCAACCAACTGAGCCATCCGGCCACCCAGGAGCTCAGTGGCAGCTCAGCAGCAGCTCATTGTCTTCATTCTAGTTGCCAAGGGCACAGCTCACTGGCCCATGTGGGAATCAAACCGTCAACGCTGTTGCTTAGAGCTCATGCTCTAACAAACTGAGCCACCCATCCTCCCCTATTTTTAAATTTTTAAGACGTCTATCGTGTCATTTATTGTTCCATTTTAACAGTACTAAGTTCTTGTTTCACACATGTAATACTGTCTTTCTTCTCTGAGGGTATTAATTATGGTTTCAGTGATGTTTTCTTATGCTCTTTGTCTTGTATCTGCTTCTCCAAGTTCTTTTCTTATATTAGTTTTGGTCGCTGCCTTTCATTTTGTGTCTAGTGACTATTGGCTATCCATTCATGTTTGGAGTCACTAAGAAACGTATCTTATCAGGGTTATTGATACATAGGCCCCAGTGTGGGGCCACTGCAGGGGCCAGCAGTTTTTTTGAAGGATGCTGAAATATCAGTATCTGTAGGTCTTTTCTCTTTGGTGAATTTCCCTAAGAGGACTCTTTTTAGACTCCCATCAGGTTTTCTACATTCTGAAAAGGGTTGGAGTGGACGGAGGAAGGGGATGTCCCTTGTTCAGAACACAGACTTTCGCTTAATTCCATTGGTTTCAGTTCAGTATCTCACCCCTGTACCCAATGTCCCCAAGAATAGATCTTTTCTAATTTAACCTCAGCAGAGAGCAACATGGAAGAAGTTCAGCCAGCAGAGAGGAGGCAAGGGGAGTGGGCGGGGGAGGGGGTCTCCTGGTGGCATGGAGAGAGGATGGGAAGGAGGCTAAGATTCCTGCTGCCCCCAGTCCCAAAGCCTTCTCAGGATACAGGCCTCTTGTTGGCAGCCCCTCTAAAAGTAGTTAGGATACAGCCTTTCCTTCTGCTGAGTCAGATCAGCTCTTCCAAGTGCTTTCTGTCAGAGTGTTGTTAATTCTTGTCTGCCTCTCCTCCTCTCTCATCTTCTGTCTTTGTTGATTCATGCCTTTAAAAAAAAATCTCTTTACTCTATTTTTTTTTAATTAAAGGTTATTGGGGTGACAATGGTTAGTAAAGTTACATAGGTTTCAGGTGTACAATTCAGTAATACATCATCTGTATATCACGTTGTGTGTTAACCACCCAGAGTCAGTTCTCCTTCCATCACAATATTAGACCCCATTTATCCTCATCTGCCACCTCCTTTCCCCCTTACCCTGTGGTAACCACTAAACTATCTTTACTCTTATTTCAGTTTGATTTGTGAGGAAGCAGAGATAAACACGTGCACTTAGTCGATTTTGACTGGCAGCTCTGGGCCTCAGCTTTCTTATATCTAAAATGCGGGACATAGAGTAGATCACCTGTAAGTTTCCATGAATTTCAAATTCTATGAATCCATGATTGTGTAGGACTGACTCTAAATATTGTCAGAATTCGAACAGGGCAACTAGTAGAGCCTCCATCATTAGGAAAAGTTTCATCTTAGTGGTGGGGACTGGAAAGTTGTGTGTAGATTGAATAAGTGGAGAGAAGAAGGAGACAGCATAAGTGAATGCAGAGAAGCAGCTATGACCACTATGGGAAAAGTACATATTGAAAATTAACAAGAAACAAAGTTATATATTCACTGGGTGTATATTTAGAACTTGTAGAGGGCTTTCAGAGGCTGAAATTTAAATTTAACTGCACTAAGAAATGTCACTCTTCAAAAAGAATGTAATATTGGTACCAAATAGTATTTCTTTTCATCTCATAACCTTTGCACAATTCTTGTTCATATCATTCTCCTTAAAGTGGATTGAAAAAAAAAAAATCCTCATTTTTCTCTTTCAAAGAAAAACTTTTTAAAGATTAATGATATTATTTTGAGAACTGATGCCACATTTTTTGAGGCAAAGTATAATTTTGATGTCACATTTTATATGCCCTTTCATTTTCTTGTAGGTTTTATTATTGTATGCATATAATACGAAGCCCCTGAAGGTTTCCGATGTTGAAAATACCACTTACAGCGATGCATGTGTTGGCTCTTTCTGGGTTTCACTGAACAGGCAAGTAAAGATGGATTATCTACAACTCTAACCTTCACTGTTGGTATTTTCATAAAAACAAGCTGTTTCAGTAATATACAAGGTAACAGAAGATATTTTTAGGAAAAAATCTCCCTTTTACTTAGGGCTGCGTGACACTGCAGTGGTTAAGAACACAAATTCTGAATCCAGCCTGCTTTGGTTCAAATGCCAGGCGTGCCCCTTATTACCCTCTCAACCTTGAGCAGGTTCCTGTGCCTCAGTTGCTTCAGAAAAATGGGAATAATAATAATAATACCTAGGGTTGTTGGAGGAACAATTCCTGAAATTTATAACAATTTTATGAAATTTATACAAAGTACAGGATGTTGTCTGTACTATATATTGCCTAAAATTTTGCGTGTATTTAAAAATTAATGTGGCTCTGAATTGAGTTGCAAAATTAAGCCCATACTTCTCCATATCCCTTGTCTTACTCTTTCCTCTTACCCAATCCTGTTTTATATTGTTCCCTAGTCAAAAATCTCTGCTTCAGCTAGGTTGCTTTCCTCCATCAAATAGGGCATGTCTCTAACTTTGGCTCATGCCTGGTTTCTCTCTGTTCCTGTTTCACTTTACCAAACTCCTTGTTTGTTTTTTATTTGTTTCATTGCTTAGTTAATTTAGCTTTGATTCCATTGTTCATTGCTCTTATGACCTCAGCCTCCATTTCTTTGGTTGCAAAATGGAATTAATACCTATTCTGCCTCCTTTCAGGGTTATTGTTAGGATCAAGCCAGACAATGTACGCACATAGTTTGAAAGGCGGAAGCACAGGGCAAATGTCAAGTCTCATTACTAATTCCTTACTAACGCTCATGTTTTTTTTTGTCAGTGTCAGCTCTCTGCCCCACTAGGTACCTAGTAAGTGCTTAGGGAACTGAGGCTTGGTGCTTCTCTGTCTTTCCCTACAGAACTCGTGCTCTGTGATTTTCGTTTCCAAGGACTCTGGCCTCGGCATGAAAGAGAATAAAACAAGAAATGTTTCAAGAACTGGCATACTTTGAATTATTTGGACAATTTTCTTTTTCTTTCTTTTTCTTTTCTTCCTCCCTCCCTTACCTCCTCCCTGTCTCCCTCCCTTTCCCTCTCCTCTCCTCTCCTCTCCTCTCCTCTCCTCTCCTCTCCTCTCCTCTCCTCTCCTCTCCTCTCCTCTCCTCTCCTCTCCTCTCCTTCCCCTCCCTCCCTCCCTCCCTCCCTCCCTCCCTCCCTCCCTCCCTCCCTCCCTCCCTCCCTCCCTCTCTCCCCCTCTCTCTCTTTCCCTCTTTCTTTATTTTAGTGAAATGGCAGAAAATCTAGACACAGGTCATATACCAGCACAGCTAAGCAACAAAATTAGGAAATTAGGCACTTGCCCTGTACATCCAGAAACATGGCAAGATTTTTTTTTTTCAGAACCACATTATGAAAATTATTATAATTTCTGTGGAGTAGAAGGTAATCAAACTGACAGGTTCTTTTTTATTCCAAAATGTTATTTTTGGTGTGTTCCTGATTGATGGTGGGGTTACTACAGTTAGGGACATGTCCCTGTCACTGAGGCCATCACAGAGGAGGGTGACTGACAACCTTTCATCTGATCTGTCACTTGGTGACATGGTGAAAATGGACAATTTCTCTCATCCAGGGTGATGTTTCCTGTGCTCTTATGAGGGTCAAGATAAGATCAGCTCATGGGGAATTGCTCTTGTTAATCATCCTTTAGAAGGCAAAATAAGAGGAAAAGTGGAGAACTGACATTCCTGATTTTTTTTTCCCTGATGTTCGTTTGTTATATTGGACAATTTAGTTCTTTTCCATAAAAATTTCTCCCCTTCCCTGGCTGGAGACACCTGCACCCCACACACATACGGGCATGCACAGGCACGCTGGGCCTGTATTGTAGTCACTGGGCCAGGCAGGTGGCTGTTTGCCTCCGTCAACTGTTTCAAGTCTTTCCCATTTTCCAACTCTGCTCACCAGTTCACCTCTGCCTTTGTGGCTCCAGACGCTTTCAGTCTGCAGCTTAATTGCCACTGTGTCCTCTGCCCTCCTCCTTTGCTTTTGCTTTTCCTCCTGTGTTGATTTTTCTCCCTACCCTCCACTCCACACACAATACATTTCAGTGCTGTGGGCTCATTGATTGGGGTTTTTTTTTAGAGCCATTGCTAACTTCTCATAATTTTTACCTTCAGGTCAGCAGGACAATCATAGCACGTCATTAAGGTTTACACAGGAGGGAATCTTTTTGTCATTGCTTGGAGTTCCTTTGCCCATATGGATATTTATTTTCTTTATTTTCATGTGAGGCAGTATTTTGGATGTATACATTTCTTTCATTGTGCCTGTGCCAGTTGGTAGTTACATGTCTATCTGATTGTATAGCAAGATCATAAACATTATGCCTGTTTGAATTGTGTCTCTTTGCTCATGTTTCTTAAATGAAGGAATAATTGAATGAATTATGTTTAGGGATGCCAGAAAACTGAGTGTTAAATAACCAAGGACTTACTCTACACATTATTGATTCTGGGAATAAATGGATGCCTTTTTAAACTTTTAAATAAAATACATATGTATTTATTTTTAGAGTTATTTCAATTCATGAGAAACTGTTTAATCTTACGCAAATAGCTGAAATATCATTGCCAGCAATTTCTGAAATTACTCCAGATGAAAATGTATCTGAAATACGAAAAATGGAAGAGAAATCAATTGATAAAGAAATGAAAGTAAGTTATTAAATAATGGAAAATTACATTGCTATTGCAGGATGGATGTCATTCTACATAAATGCTTATTTTTTACTTCATCAGAGCAGAACTATGTAGCTAAACTTGAATTTTATGGATCTTCTGCCCTCTATTCTCTCTATGTAGAGTCCCAGATATGACCCAACTTTTAGACACATAAGTAGTGTTTCCTTCAAAGCTCTTCGAAGCATACAAATTATAAGAATTTGGTGGTGAATGAAAACAGAGCCAATCTAGAGAAGTCATTCAGCTGTAACTGAGTTCCATGAAACAATGTTCTGTAACTTCATTACATTACTTTTAATTCTCGCTCTAAGTCTATTATTTGAGCATTTTTATTACCCAATTAATGTGTGAAGTCAGAATATCTTCAAATGGAAGAAAAACTAGTGTTTGTTTAAGTGAATTGTCAAACTAATTAGTTCATAACATTTGAAAGTTAAGAAATGAAAGGAACACATAAAGTTTTCTATTTTCCAGTATAATAACCAGCACTTAAGAAAATAAAGCAGCTAGATTCCGGGTTATAGCAAATAAATCCTGTTGATGAAACCTACCAGTCCGTTGTCATGACAACCTTCGCTTGGAGCTAATTAGAAGTTAACCAGGACACTTGAAGCGATCAATTCTGGTCAAGAATTAGACAGGATTTCATAACCTCTTTAATCTAATATATTTCTTTCTATCACAGTATAGATTTTTGGTGGGTTATTAAATATAAGGGTTCAGAAAAATGTGCCTTTGGTTAATATTTCTCATTCCCTTCCTTTGTGTTTTCTCCCCCCCCCCCCCAATTTTTGTTGTCTGAAATAAGCCAAGAACTTCAGAACACAGATATTAATTTAGGATGTATTGGGAGGGTTACATAACAGGTGTTCCAATCACTTCTGGCTTGAAAACCTACATGTCTTTTTAAAATGAACACCATCAGCTCAGAATGACTAAGTTATTTTAACCTGTCATTCACAGTTTTCGGGGTGTCTTCAGAGTATATTAGGTACTTCAAAGCATGTGAAAGGTACAACCCGTCCTGATTTTAAGACAAAAACACCTGTTTGGAATGATAGCATACTGATATGAAAAGCTTAAATTATGTTTGTTTGCCAAGTCATCTAAGGTTAGTTCAGCAAACATGTATGGAAGGCCTGGCTTGTACGAGGCAATTAAAATTGCTGTAAACTCAAATTATCCCAAATATTAAAGTAATATGAAAACAGAAGACAATACAATTGGACATTAGCATCAATGAATAAATTGTTTTTGGGAAATAATTATTTGCAAAAATTTCCTAGGCTTGGGGAGAGAGGACAGGCAGACATCAGTCCAATTAGGTCCTTGCCATGGAGGAGGTTAATCACTGTATGCGTGTGGCTATAGGTACCTAGATGTCATAATGAGCCAGTGGCCTGGCAGCCCTCTTTTAGCAAGCAAAGTGTGACATTCAAAGAAACATCACCCTGATGTTCAAAACCATTGAAGATGATCTAAATCTTTATGGAGTCTCTTGTAAGAACATCTGAGAAGGATTCCTTCCTAATGCACAGCACAACTTCCCCTGTTACGTTTTCTTTTCCCCAACTGTCTTGCTCTGGGTATCTCCCTGACATCCACAGCTGCTCGCCAACATCTGTCTCGTTTGGCTCTAACTCCTAACTAAATCTTTGCCTCCAACGCAGTCTGCGTGGAGAGTTTTGTTTTCTCTCCCCTTCCTGCTCTGGCTCAGCTCTTTATTATGTGTGTTCAACTTGGTCTCTGACTTCCTCCAGTTTTCCTGTTTCCCCCATTATCTGGATTCTACACTGTATAAAAGGGTAAGGTTGCTGGAATCCTTCCCTCTAAGTCGTAGGGCTGTTGATACAAACTATTCTCATTTATTACTTTTAAATCTCCTTCATAGAGGTGTGTGTGTGTGCGTGTGTGTGTGTGTGTGTGTGTTGAGAGAGAGAAAAAGTTGAGCTAGACTTTGTACTTGCTTACATAGCTCAGACAGCGCTCCCTATAAGTGGAAATAACGGCCATTTTCCCTTGCACACCAAAATATCCTGTGTCCTCACTGTACTGTTTCAGCGATTATCTGTCTGTTTCTTCCTCTCTCTACTGTGAATTCCTTTGCTCAGGGTTCCTATTCATCATTTGATCTCGCCCAGGAACTGAAACATAGCACCTCTTCAGTCCTTGCTTGTGAAACTTCTAGTTGGAGACTTGTGGAGGGCACTCATTCCTGACTGAGGCTACTGCAAGAGATGAGACGTGAGGTCACGGGACTGAATGTTACTCAGGGGGCAGTGAGCCATCTGCTGTGGCAGGAGTATGGGGTGAATGTGGTGGGAGATGGGGCTGGCGGGTGGGTGGAGCTGAGTGCTTCCTCCTCTCTGGTCTCGTACGTAGTGCGGGAGGTCCCTCTCTCCTGCTCCTCCCACCCGACCACGAGCTCCTTAAGGGCTCAGTCTTGTTCATCTCGGTTACCCCTCCATGGCACTTAGGACGCATTCAGTAGATGTGGAATGAAGAAATGATCAATGACTGTTTTTCTGCAGAAAATGCCATGGGAAGGCAAGGCTGGGTGTGTGGGGGGGCGGGGAGTCGGAGAAGGTGGGGATCGTATCTGGAGGGCATCACATGATCCGCACTATGTCTATAAGGTAACCCTGGTGGCATGTGAAGGAGGGATGAGAGAAACGAGTTTGGAGGATGGAAAACAGTTTAGGAAGCTTTTTGCGTATTATAGGTGAAAGATGATGAGGATTTCAACTAAGTCAAAGAATTGGCTTTATTGTTATATTTTTGAAGTAACTCAAAAGACCATCCCTCATAGAACCAACAGATGCTCCTTTTTAAAAGGAGAAATGGCAGAGATTGAGCGAGAGTCATTCTGTGTCCTCCCAGGCCCCTCGCCAAACACAGCACTCTGCCAGCAGTTTTCTGACGGGAGGGATGAGCTCAGTGCTTTTCCTGTCTTCATTTCGGGGGTAACGAGGTCACGCGAGGTCTCTCACAGCTCAACATGGAATCAGCCAGTTTCTAACATGTGTGCTGTTTACCTTAAATAATGCCAAAGAAATAGAAGTTGTTCAGGTGAAATTTCTCTTTAATAAATGTGGAGACGAGCAGTGAAAGTCATTTATCAGGTAACATTGCTGCCCATCTGCTTCGTGAAATGATTAATGATACAGACAGTGTCATTTGCTTGATAGCTCTTGATGAAATCATGACAGTAACTCATCATGGCTGAATTACTGAGTTACAGCCATCGTCATGGCTGTTACTGACACCTTTTATATAGAAAGAAAACATACTTTAACCAGTCCTAAGAACTCAATTAGAAATACAGATAATGAGAGGAATATAGAAGTAGATGTGTGTTCTCCTCTCCTGAAATGAACCAGAAGCCTGGAGGGTTAATCAGAGAACTGGTATACCTTGATCAGTGCTGGGGATCCTGCCGCCATCCATCCTTTTGTCTCATTGAATCTGACCTATATTTAGCCACGATCACTTCCTGGGCAAACAGTTTGAGTAGCCTCCTAGCTGATTTGTCTTTCTCTTGTCTCTTCCCAGTGCAATTCACCTTTTTTTTTCTTTTTTGTGAGAACGTTTAAGTTCACCTTTAAGTTCACACTTAAGTATCACCTCTTGGTGAGAACAATCCAGTTCACCTTTAAACTGTAGCCAAAATCATCCCTTTAAAGCACCCTGATCATTATTCCCTCGGTCCAGTAACTCAGTGTCCTCCACGACAAAATCCAAATTCCTTACTTTTCCATGTCCCACCACTCTCATAGCTATGCCTCCTGTACAAGCCCGCAGTAAACACCGTATCAGATCCCTCATGTGCGTTGAGTGCCCACTGTTTTGTTGCTTCCATAGTCTTTGTCTCCATTCTCTACCAATTGAAATTCTACTATTCTGTTAACGCTCAGTTCCTTTGACCCTTCCTCCATTACATCTTCCCTGTTCATCCTACTTACACTTACTGTCCCACTTCTAGGCTCCTACAACATGTCATAACGATGAGGTTCTGACCTACCACAGTCCATTTGGTATTTTATTTAGCTATGTATGCATCTGTTTTTTCTCAGTTATAAACTTTAGGGGGATAGTGCCTATTTCTTTATCTGTGTTCCACAGTACCTAATACAATGCTTTAAATATATTTGTTAAATTGAATTAAATTAGCTATAGCTTTGGAATGCTAAAATTTCATCTTTTCTATATTTATGCATTTATTAAAACTTGGACATAACATGCATGGTTGGGGCTGTGAGTTCGATAGCTTCCTTTTTTTTTTTTTTAAAGGATTTAACCAGCATTGGTCAGTTATAATGTAAAAATTAATGGACTTGACTCATTTTAATATTTCTGAATGCTAGTACATGCTACCATGAAGCAAATTGTTGCTTTCTTCCAGGATGGATATTGGCAACTTTGTGCAGCAGGCATAGTTTTTCTCTGATAATGTTATAATTATGACTCCTTTAATTGCTAAGTACAGAAAATGGTGGGGAGGCCAAATTTGGCAGGGGCCAATAAGGAAGCTCATGCATCGCCAAGGACTGGGAACAATACACAGTGGACCTGACAGAAAATGGAGCTGGAGAGTCAGGAGCCAAAGTTGTGCTCAGTTCCACAGGGGGTATAAGTTCTCACTCATCTCTGTTTCCTGCTCCTACTCATCTTACATTTGGCCCAATGCCTGCCTTCTCCAACTCTGTATCAGGACTTCTTAGCACATGGCCAGTACTGATTACAACTCTCTTCTGCGGTCCTTCCTTATAGGAAATTATAGTGATAAAGGATCTGAGTGTTTCAACCCCGCCTAAGGGTAAATCCCTCATGGGTCAGATGTCCACACATAAACACAGCCCTGTCCATCCAGCAGGGCCTGTGGCAGTGTCATCAACAGTAGACAGCATATGATATTGATTCTTGCTTCCTACTCACTTACTCTTTCCATTTCTTCCCCTATTCCTGACCATTCTTCTCTGCTTCAACTCATTTCTAGACTCTCGTCTCAGAAGAAAAGTGGTTTTCCAAAATCTTATTTTGGTGCGAATTACTTTACTTGTTATTCTTCTGTGACGTGAATTTTAACAGTGAATATTCGGGGAAATAATCCTAAAACAATGTATCATTTTCAACTAAATCTTATCTTTCGTGGCCATCCTGTATCTTTTCAAATAACCCTAATTACTGACGGGATTATGAACTTTGGATCCCTCCAAGTCTCCTCCTGGGAATTAAGAGTTAGGTGATGATGCAAGAAAAGACAAATAAAATAAATAGCATATAATTAAAATATATACTGTTTACCAATAAGATCAACCCCACTATACTGTCTTCTTATTTCTAGAACATGATTATTGAATGTTGCTCTGAAATAAGAAGTCTGTTTTTGAGTGATAGAGCGCCATCACCACTATCTGAGGTATGTATCTTTTGTAAAACTGTATCTGATTCACTCACAAGTATTATTGTTGCTATAGAAATAGAAATACAGAAACCATCTATTATGAAAGTACCAAGGGCCTAACCCTTCTTAATTAATGTGAGAGAGTGATAAACATTTTATAATAGCATGTTATTTTGTTTAAAAATTAACCAGTACAGAAATTTATTAAGAGGATAATTTTAAAAACAGCTCAAGTCTACCATCCAGACAATAATCATTATTAACATTTTGGAGACCATCCTGTACATGCATTCTATAACCTGCCTCTTTTCATTCACTAATGTTATAGACATATTGTTATGTGAAATGTCTATCTTGTTATATTTAATGCTCACATAATAATTTCTTTTGTGTATTGTTGTGTCAGGCTCTTTTTATGTAAACAGATTTTATTCACGGATCTTGTGGGTGATAGGTATATACATATTTCACTCTTATGCGTTATTGCCTCAGAGTTAATTCTCAGGAATAAGATTTTGGAGTAAAAAGTGTATATACATTTTTGTATTATGATAAAATATACATAAGATAAAGTTTACAATTTTAACCATTTTAAGTGTACACTTCAGTGGTGTTAAGTACATTCACAATGTTGTGCAACCATCACTACCATCCATTTCCAGAAATATTTGTACGCATTAAATAATAACTGCCCATTCCCTCCTCCCTGAACTCCTGGTAACTTCTATTTTCTGTTCTACTATTTACCTATTCTGGGGACCTCAGATAAATGGAATCATACAATATTGGTCCTTTTGTGGCTAGTTTATTTCATTTAGCACAATGTTTTCACAGTTCATCCATGTTGTAGAATGTGTCAGTACTTCATTCTTTTTCAAGCTGAATAATAATCCACTGTATATAGATACCATGTTTTTTTAATCCATTCTTCTGTGGCTGGACATTTGAGTTGTTTCCACCTTTTGACTATTGTAAATAATGCTGCTAGAAACAAGGGTGTACAAGTATCTGCTTGAGTCCCTGCTTTCAATCCTTTTGGGTGTATACCTAGGAGTAGAATTGGTGGGCTGTATGGTAATTCTATGTTTAACTTTTTGAGGAACCCCCAAACTGTTTTCTTCCAAAGCTGAGCCATTTGAAAATACCTATGTAGCTTTTCTGGGTGTTAGATGGGTTGCATGTACCACTATTCACGTGGGACAGCTTCCACTTCACTTTTTTAAGCTGTTAAATCCTAGAGGGTCGTGCTAGGCTGTTTAACTTCCTTTGGCTAATTTTATTACATTATCATATGCCTCTTTTTAACAAAAGAGAGGTTTGGGTTTAACAAAACTGCCCAAATTGTGGCAATGACAATACTCTCTTTAAATTGTCTTTTATAGCATTAGGCACAAGGTTCCAAATATTCTGTAGTTGGTATTTACTAAGTCTTAAAGAATTCTGTTAACATAACTTTTTTCTTTTGGTTGAGAGTTGCAGATTTTTTTTTTTTGTACCAGCCAAGAACTGTCTGAATAGATTCCATGAGCAGCTAGAATTGCATCTTTCTTCTGTGAGGCATTATCATTGTGTCCTCAAGTGAAGAGTATCCTTTGTATAAGTTCATGAGACATCCACTTAATATTCTTATATTCTTTTGAAGACAATGCCGGATGACATCAGTCCCACATTGCTTTTAAAACACAGCGCTGACTTTGATTCCATCCTCTCACTGTTCACTTCTAACTGTCAAATTTGACTAAGGGAAAAAGAAACCCCTTAAGAAAAGGCCAGGCTATTAATGTGCTCTTCAAAATGCTAAGAAAAGGCTAAGCTGTTTATAGCATTTTCAAAATGCTCATCTCTCAATTTGCCCGCAATAGTGTCAAGGTGAAATATGCTCTCATTCACCCCGCAACCGAGAGCCTTTGTGTTATCGGGCTCAAAGTATTGGTTCTACTTTTGTTAGGCATGCAATTTGGGGTATAATGATACTTGGATATAATTTAAACCAAAATATAATCATGAACCTGATATTGTGTATTTACTCTAAAAGTGGCAAGAAGCGTATGCACTGTTTGATAAAGTAAGCCTCGCTTCATTCAGGATATAACTGTATTTCAGAATCAAAGGGACAATTTGCTGAAGTTGAGTTACTTAGATAACGTCCAAGGAGGTGAGAGGCCGGGGTATCATTAGCAAATCTGTTCATTGCTTTCTATTTTGCTGAAAACAGAGTTAAATATGTAGTTTCATTTACTTCATTTTGCTAAATAATTTTGTCTTGATAAAAAACTGGACCTTCCTTTTTTTCTTAAAATTAAAGTTTATTGGGGTGACAATTGTTAGTAAAGTTATGTAGATTTCAGGTGTACAATTCTGTGTTACATCATCTATATATCACATTGTGTGTTCACCATCCAGAGTCAGTCTCTTTCCATCACCATATATTGGCTCTCCTTTAACCCTCATCTACCACCCCCCACCCTCCTTACCCTCTGGTAACCACTAAACTATTGTCTGAGTCTATGAGTTTTTGTTTCTTTATTTGTTTGTCTTGTTCTTCGGTTGTTTTCAGTTTAGTATACCACGTATCAGTGGAATCATATGGTTCTCGACTTTTTCTGTCAGACTTATTTCGCTCTGCATTATAATCTCAAGATCCATCCATGTTGTTCGAAATGGCACTATTTCATCTCTCTTATGGCAGAATAGTATTCCATTGTATACATATACCACGTCTTCTTTATCCAATCATCTATCGAAGGACACTTTTGTTGTTTCCATGTCTTGGCCACTGTAAATAAAGGTGCAATGAAAATTGGAGTACATATATCTTTATGGACAAATTTTTTCAGATTTTTTTGATAGATACCCAGGAGAGGGTTGCCGGGTCATATGGTGATTCTATTCTTAATTTTTTGAGGAACCTCCACACTGCCTTCCATAGCGGCTGCACCAATCTGCATTCCCACCAACAGTGTATGAGGGTTCCTTTTTCTCCACAGCTTCTCCAACACTTGTTATTATTTGTCTTGTTGATGATAGCCATTCTGACTGGGGTGAGGTGATATCTCATTGTGGTTTTGATTTGCATTTCTCTGATGATTAGTGATGTTGAACATTTTTTCTTATGTCTATTGGACATTTTTATGTCTTATTTGGAAAAATGTCTCTTCAGGTCCTCTACCTGCTTTTCAATGGGATTTTTTGCTTTTTTGTTGTTGTTGAGTTAATATTTTGGATATTAGCCCCTTATCGGAGGTGTTGTTTGCAAAATCTTCTCCCATTCGGTTGGTTGCCTCTTTATTTTGTTGATGGTTTCTTTTGCTGTGCAGAAGCTTTTTAGTTTGATGTAGTCCCATTCATTTATTTTAGCTTTTACTTCCCTTGCCTTTGGGATCAAATTCATAAAATGCTCTTTGAACCCAAGGTCCACAAGTTTAGTACCTATGTTTTCTTATATGCAGTTTATTGTTTCAGGCCTTATGTTTAGGTCTTTGATCCATTTTGAGTTAATTTTGGTACACGGTGACAGATAGCAGTCCAGTTTCATTCTTTTGCATGTGGCTGTCCAATTCTCCCAGCACCATTTATTGAAGAGGCTGTCTTTTCTCCACTGTATGTTTTTGGCTTCTTTGTCAAAAATTGTCTGTCCATATTTATGTGGGTTTATTTCTGGGTTCTCAGTTCTATTCCGTTGGTCTGTGTGTCTGAAAACTGGACCTTTCACAATGGGCATATAGTTCATTTTAAGAGAATTGTTGATTTTTTGCCTCATATAGTTGAGTCAATTAGAAAAACCACTGGAAATTATCTGGACAAATTTTTCTTACATTTAAATTAACCCACAAAGAAGTGGCAGGTGTAAATTTATCCATTTTCCTTGTTAATACTTTGGACACTAGCCATTCGAGATTTTTGCCCTTATTCCACCTGAATCTCATGCAGCTGTGCCGTTATGTTCTTTTGTCAACCACCTGTGAGAGCACAGTGTGGTGGGAAGAGCGCTCGGCCCAAGTTCTAGTCTCAGTTTTGCCTTGACAAGTCAGTAACCCTTAAAGACCTTAAGTCAATTAGATTCTGTTAAAGGTCTCGAGAGCAATGTATCTTAGTGGATAAAAATATGATTTGATTCTTGTTTCCACCATGTATTGATTGTGTGACTATGAGCAAGTTACTTTACTTCTCTGTGCTTTGGTTCCTTATCTTGTACCTTGGTGATAGCTACTCCTCTTGTAGAATTACCTCAGAAACAACATACAACCCATTTAGTATTGTGCTAGTACAATGCCAGTGGTAAGCATTCAATGCATTGTGGCCATTTTTATTTTTCCCAGCCTTAAAATTATGTGAAAGGAGTCATTCTTCATTTGACCATTAGCAACTCCCTTCATTAGTGGTCTTTGGCTTGTCTAAATGTTTGCTAATTTTCAATAGAGTAAAATTGGCATTTAATAACGTGTAGATGTATTTTTAGTATTATTTTTCAACCATCCTTTTTTAATTAAATTTTTTGTCTTGAGATAACTACAGATTCACATGCAATGATAAGAAATAGTATAAAGAAATCCAGTTCTTCCCAATGGCACCATCTTACAAAACTATAGTACAATATCACAACCAGGATACTAATGTTAATAAAGTCAGGATACAGAACAATTTTGTCCCAAGGACCCTTCTTGTTATCTTTTTGTAGCTATCTAAACTTCCTAGCCCCCGCCCCTATCCCTGACCCTGATACTTGGCTAATCTAGTCTCCATTTCGATAATTTTGTCATTTTCAGAATGTTATATTAAAGGAACCATACAGTATGTAACTTTTGGGGGTTGGCATTTTCTCACTCAGCCTAATTCCCTAGAGAGCCATTAAACTATGCTTTTCATGAATAAAAAAAAAATCCTTATGAATATTGACACATTTTATTGTGGCAACAGATTTATCATTAGCCAAAAGTGCTTAATGTGGTACCTGGCATAGAGTCCATAAGTGCACAATAAATGTTCAGGGGGGCGCAGTCGTGGGTTCCCACTCTACCTACCTCTGCCCTTCCTCCTCCTCCTCCGTCCTTCTCCTCTTTCCTCACCCCCTTCTTCTCCACATGCTCGTATTAATATTGACAAAGGCTGATTGCTCAAGTTAAAAAATTCTATAAAGAATTAAATGAAATGATTTATGGGAAAATTCTTTGTAAATTGCAAGCTCTGTTAGACTATCTATCAGAAACTTACGGTCTGTGTTGGCCACGTTATAAGAATGGTTTGCAGGTGCTTGTGGTGTATACAGATGTGAATAACAGAGTCAACGTGAACAGGTTGTGTTTTTTTTTTCCTACACTGTGCACAGGGGGCCTGCCCTCCTGTTTGCTCCTGCAGTGGGAACTGCAAACCAACAAAGCCTGTCATGCTTTGATTCTAAGCAGCAAAGTCTCATGAACAAAACGCAAACTTCATTTCATGTTCTTTATAAGCCTTTGCTCTAAAAAGGGCCTCTGTTTCTAGTTAAGCCCAGTGAGCTCCCTCATAAAAGCATCAAGAAATGCCAAGTATCGTGCGAACTCGAGAGTTCTCATTTCTGTATGCCAGGTCAAAAGCCCACAGGCAGACCCAAACCAGCCCTTCAGGAGGGAACCCAACTTCACTGGACTCAGTTACAGCATTTCTTCCAATAGCTTTTGCTGCTGAGATTTGCAGTCCTGACCTTTGAGTGGAGTTAAACCCTTACTCTGATAGAATTTCCCCCTATTCAGAAATAGGTTATGTGTAGGACATACATACATGTTTGAATCAGGATAGAGTAGGTTATTGCTGTGCTAACAAATAAACCCAAATCTCCATGGAAATAAATGTTTATTTCTTTCTCATGCAAAGTCCAGTGGAAGATGGGCAACTGTCCTTGAAATTGTCACTATGTTGTCTGGACTACGTGGCTGCCAAAGTCACCAGTGCAGGAGAAGAGGGCTAGGGAATTTACGGGATGTTTTTAAATAGGATCACCACCGTACATCCAGGTTTGCCTGTGACAGTCACAATTTATACCTGTCGATTTGGCGTAATGGTTAATATTTCTCCTTTTATTTTATTCTTAAAAGTGTTCCCATTTAGGCAATAAATTAGGGTGATCATTTCTAAGAGCCAGCATGGAATGGGTATCATACTTCCTGCTCATATTCTATTGGCCTCCACCTAATGTGCAAGGATGCAGAGAATTGTAGAGGAGCAAGTATATATTTTAGTAAACACTAATAACTTCTGGCACAATAGGCATTTTCAGGAATGCCACGAATTTTTTTAACAGAATTAGTTTAATAACTTTCCTTACCAAAACTGTGTTGAGCTGTTATGATATCAATATGATATGCTTATGAACTAAACCATCTCACTTAATCACATATTGTGGTAGGCTGAATAATGGCCCCCCAAGGATGTCCACATCCTAATCCCCAGAACCTGTTACCTTAGGGCAAAAGTGAATTTGCAGATATGATTAAGTTAATGATATTGAGATGGTGAAGTTATCCTGGATTATCCAGGTAGGCCCTGAGTATAGTCACAGGTGCCCTTCTAAAAGAGAGACAGAGGGAGATTGGACAACAGATGAGGAGGCCATGTGATGATGGAAGTAGAGTTTGGAGTGATGTGTGTTGAAGATGGGAAAAGGGGCTACAAGTCAAGGAACACAGGTGGCCTCAGAAGCTAAAAAAGACAAAGAAACATTTTCTCCCCTTAGGGCCCCAAGAAAGAACCAGTCCTGTTGATCCCTTAACTTTAGCGCAGTGAAATTGATTTCAGATTTCCTATCTCCAAGACTGTAAGAGAATACGTACATTTGTGTTGTAAATCACTAGGTTTGTTGTAGATTTGTTATAGCAGCAATAGGAAGTTAATACACACATACATTCTGGACTTCAGCATGTGACTTTTAGATTTCTGTTTCTAGTGAAGGCAGGTACTATTATTATCCTTATTTTACAAGTGAGAAACAGAGTCCTGCAGACTCTAAGTGACTTGCCCAAGTTCCTTCAGCTAGTTAGGGTGAGAACGAGGATTCACACCCAGGCAGACTGGCTCCTCAGAACACAGTCCTAAGCACTGTGCTGTATTGCCTCTCCCCTACTGCCCACAATCCTCTGAACTGCCTCCTGCCATGTCTGCCAATCGTGACATGGCCCTGCTCCGTGCAGCCTCTCTCCCACACCCTCCTGACTTCAGTCTCTTGCTCTTCCCATGGGCTTGGTGGTACTCTGGACACTTGTCCAGCTTCATTCAGCTTTTCGAAATTTTATGGAAGGTTCTGTGTCTTCCATAAGGAATTTTCTCAAGTCAAGTTAGGCTTCTGATAAAATTGTTAAATTTTTTCATACTTAAGTTCACGGGAAGATATTATTTCTGAATCTTCTTCCTACTTTTAATTTGTAATTCTCTTTCTCCTACTAGAGAGGAGAATGTTCCCAAGTGTAGTCAAATAAAATGATTATAGAAGTGATACTGGAACTGTATTAGGCTTGTTTTACCATGACCCAGAAAACAAGCATCTGGGAATTTGGTATATGCATTCTTACTTAGTTATTACTTTAAATCTCCCCTTAGCTTGTACTGGTTATATACTAGCACGCATTTTGCCATATTGCCACTTATTTAGTGGTTCTGTAGTTAACCACTGAATTAAATATTTATGCCTGCTCCTTTACTGAGCCACCCAAATCTCCCCTCCAGGACTGAAGAACTTTTTTCCCAGCTCTGGGAATGTGCCATCTGATAGCCCTCAGCTCTCAGCTCTAAGATTGTCCCTGGCCAAAGGACATGGTCTCTTTCTAGGGGGTGTCTGCGTCCAATTACTGGTTGATATGAGGGTACAAAGAACTGACCATCACCCCTCCACCCCCACCATGATTCAGGTCTACTTTGAAAAGCCTCCCAGCTTCAAAGCCCCCCTGAGCCCTTTGCTGTGACTGAAACGTCTCTATCTTCTCTTTCCTCCCATCTTCTCTCTGCCTAATCCTGCTTTCTTCCCTTTCCCCATGGGTGTCAATCCCATGGGTATTGACTAATAAATTTCCTGAAAGCTAAGTTCCCTCAGGGTCTGTTTCCCAAGAACCTGAACTGCAACAATAAGTTTAAAAGAAAAAATGAAGATCCCTGACTAGTGAGGAATACATAAAGCTGCTCAATTAATCCCTATTTATTGGAATTAGAAGAGTTCCAAAGGAAATAGGAAATGTGCTTTTCTGGCTTAAAGTTTATTTTTTCTTATAGAAGTAAGGGAAAAACATCATACACATGTCACCCACTTGTGATTAAAAATACACTCTACAATGTGACCCACAGTTCAACACATTTTCTTTTGACCCTATTTGAACAGTTAATTTACAAATGAAATAAATTATAAAACTCAGACTCCAGCCCATACCCAATCCTCAATAAATGCAGTCTTCCTTTTTCAGTGAAACAGTTTTTGCAGAGTATAAAAACGAGGATTTGAGGGAGCTTTAAACCATGTTCTGAAAATAAAGGCAACGATGTAAAGAGAAATGTAATCATGTATAAGTATTATATCAGAATTTATACCCTCGCATCTCCACAGAGAATGAAGAATAGACATTCAATTTTAAAAACATTCAACATAGGCATTTCTGTTCAATTCTCTATCCAAGGAAACTTTTCCTTTAATTCTTCCCCTAAACCCCTGATTATAAGCACTGAACCATTGGCCGGGAACTTGCATCTAGCCTTTCTGCCCTGTGCACTTCATTGTTGGCTGCATAACTCATGCTTCCTGTTCTGATGAGAGCTTTTGATATTTTAAGAGGATTTGCCCTTTATGAGACCCTTTATTAGTTCTTTATATGGTGAAAAATACTTTTCTGCGGAGAGAGAGAGGAGGGGAGCTGTTTTTTCTGCACAGTGGAGTGTCAGATTTCAAAGGCTCTTTTCTCTGGGCCATAGACTCTCGAGCAGTCAGAATAAGCCTGAATATGTACAGCCTAAACTTTCACTTTTTTTTTAAAGTCTCTCTTTTGGTCTTAAAGGATTGTTTTCCTAAATAGTTCCCTACAAAAAGCATATATCCATAATGATGATATCACTGCCAGCTCTGTCACTTTTCCTCAAGCAGTGCCTTGCTCTGCCTGGGATGGGGTATGAAGAGCAGTGTGTTTGCAGAATCTGTGCGGTGAAGGAGGAGAAGGCCCCAAAGGCCCCAAAGACATTCACTAGCTAAGAATGGCCCTCATTTACATAACACCAGGTAGGACTCTTGGGTGGTTTTCCTGACATCAACCAACTCCACAACAAGTTTCTGACACCATCTGGGTGTCCAAAAATTCAATTCATTTCTGACACTACTGCTCAGAGTTAGCACAGAACCCCACAGATTCAGAGCTCAATTTAAGACTGCCCTCACTCGAGACGCCTGCTGCAAATGAGGATGACAGGCTACCTACACTTCTGCCCAGCAGACTACAAATAGGGGAGTTCCCACGATGCCCCCTCAGGTTCAATAACGTGCTAGGAAGACTCACAAAAATCACAAGAGCATGGTATTTACAATTACCAGTCTGTTGTAAAGGATACAACTGAGGACCAGCCCAATAGAAAAGGTGCACAGGACAAGAGCTTCCATGCCTTCCCTGGGTGCTCCACCCGTAGCACATCAAAGTGTTTACCAACCAAGAAACCCCTTGACAACTGTCATTATGGGCTTTTTATGGAGGTTTCATTACATGGGCATGATGGATGAAATCATTGGCCGTTGGTGATGGTACTCAATCTCCAGCCCCTCACCCGTCCTCAGAGTTTGGGGCATAAGGCTGAAAGTTTTCTGTCTCTAATCACATGGTTGGACCAACCCCATTTTGGAGCAATCTAGGCACCTTCTTGCCCCACGAGTCATCTTATCATCCCCCCCAAATTTCTTTTCAAGGGATTTTAGGAATGCTATGCCAGAAACCTCGGACAAAGACCCAATATTTATTTTTTTATTATACCACAACTGTAAACTATGAACATAACGTAAAATTGATTTTTAAACATACATTCCAGTGAACGTAGTCTCCTCAATATGTCTTCTCTCATGGAGGCACCCTTCTTGCGTGTATTCCAATAAAGAAGCCATTGTTCAAAACATTTTTGGCATCTACTTAGATGTGAGAAAAGAGACAGGGCCCCGTGACGTTGCAGAAATGATCTGGGGTGGGCTGAAATATTTGGTTTCCTGTGCGTGTGCGACAATGTGTCCGAGCAAGAATTGTCCTTTATTAAAAGGTGAACTCTGCTCAAGAGCTCAAGGAAACACCATGCACAGCAGGGACTCAGTGGTTGTAGAGTGACAGTGACTATGGTAATGATAGTGATGGTCATTTAAAAAGAACCTATCCTAGTCTTAGACAGTGTAACATTTGAACCAATTCCCTAGACACATGCTTTCTCTCCCATAGCCTATCTTAACTTCTAATTTTCTTGTTCTCTGTAAAACGTCTTTATAATGATGTTATTTCTTTAAAATTAAATTTTAAAGATTCCTACCATCTCACCAATATGGCCCTTTGATCTCATATTATAGTAAAAAAAAAAACCTCTTTTTTGTCACATTTAAAGTTTTATTAATACAAAAATTAGGGTGATGCAAAAGATAATCTTCTCAGCCAAGTGTGAAATTTCATGTCATCTGATCTGATAGAGTTGGATACAAGCCCTTCTCACCTTCCTAAGAGTTGGTTGTTCTTTCTATTAGATTGGGGAGAATAAGATCTATTGTTGATATTAGGATTCTCTGATCATATAAAGCACATTGAAACCAAATATATCTTGTTCCCTCTCAGCTGGAACTTTTATTAGATGGGGGTCACCAGTCATTCATGATATCGATTCTTAAGTGAGCTAGTATCATATTATCCTCTCTACTATGGAATGCATGTTTTTCCACAGTCCGAAAAAAAAAAGAAAAATCCAATAAATCATTAACTTCAAAGACTCAGGTGATCTATTAAGAAGAGATAGAAAACATGGTAGAGAAAATTATGTGTGAGAATGCTAAATGAAAACAGTAATTGCTTTCTTTCCTCGAAGCTATTCAATTTTTTTTTTCATGGCTGTGATTCTCTATATTTTAAGATACTTGATAAGAGGCAAAATTAAATCCATCCATGTCACAAAACCCACAGTTATTGATATCCCACTTACCAATTATGAGTCATCAAACCGGGATGGCTGGTTAGCCCAATTGATTAGAGCATGGTGCTAATAACACCAAGGTTGCCGGTTCAATCCCTGCATGGGCCACGGTGAGCTGCGCCCTCCTTAAGAAAACAAAACAAACAAACAAAAAAAAAACCCGAATTCATTAGTGGGAATTTGGCTTTCTCCCTTTTTTCTTGGTCATTAACATTTAGAATCAATGAAAGGCAGCTGAAAGAAGCACGAGGTGGTCTCAAAGTAGTTGCTCAATAAAAACTCATTGGCTTGAGAAAAATCATAGATACTTTGAAGGCTATATCTTTTTTTCAATCAAAGAAAATTGTTGGAACCAAAGAACAGAAGTAATAAAATCTTTCATTATGATAGAATCTAGTTTTCATGTAGAAACTCATATAAAATACAGTATAGCACTGGCAAATAACCTTTAACTCTCCAATGCCTTTCAAAACTCCCTCAAACAAGTTCAAGTCCAGAGCAGATTTTAATGAACCCTTTCAGTGTGCTCCAACTTGATTAACTTTCTTTCCCTTCCTTGTACTATTTCAGACTTTTATCCTCTGTAGGCAGGCAAAATCATCACCTTTTCTTTAATATTGCTCCTTAACGCATAACCTACTTGAACTAATTTGCAATCTACTGCCAAGCTTTTTCTTCCTTTCTCTCTACAAAGGAAGAGGAACAAGGATTTTCTGGTACCTTATCTGGGACAATTTGGACTTAAAGTTATTTACAAAACATAGAGGACTTCTCAGTAATTATATGATTGTCAATCTTATCTCTATGGAATGACAAAGAAGGGAATTTAATGATTTCACTTGAGCTTAACTTTACTTGAGAAATTCCCTATGGAAGAAGACCTAGAATATTCCATACAATTTCCAAAAGCTGGAGCTAGAAAACTGTCCAGATTACCACCAAGCCCATGGGAGGAGGAGACTGAGTAAAGTCAGGTGGGTGTGGGAGGAGAGGCTGCATGGAGCAGGGCCATGTCATGATTGACAGACATGGCAGGAGGCAGTTCAGAGGATTGTGGGCAGTAGAAGAAACAATACAGCACAATGGTGAGCAATATGTTCTGAGGAACCAGTCTGCCTGGGTGTGAATCCTGGTTCTCACCCTAACTAGCTCAGGGACCTGGGCAAGTCACTTGAAGTCTCTGAGCCTCATAGTTGTGTTCATATTGTAAAGAATTATGTGGGCTCACTTAAATGTCCGGGTAAATCAAGATAGAATAGATACAGATCAAGAAACATGTAGAAATACTTGACCTGTTAACTCATCATTTTACTTGAAATCTTGTAAATTTTTTTTTTAAATCTTCAATTCTCTGAGAAGAAGGTATGACATTGATTTCCTAAAGCACATTCAGATTCTCTCAATATTTGTGGCATTGATATACTTTGGCTGTGAAGTCAACTTAGCACGTTCATCTAACTCAATATTTTTTAAAGCTGGACTTCATGATTTTGATGATAGTGACTTTTTTATTTTACTGTTTAGTAAAATGTGTGTCATACATTAACTGGAGCTTGTTTAGGTGGTTCTCTTCTATTCCTAATTTAAGTAGAAGTTTTAGGAATAATAAGGCTCAATAGCACTTCTGTGAATTAATGTTACTTTGACATTTATTTAGCTACTGCAATAAGGCAAGAGAATAAAATCAGTACATAAATATTAAGAAATAATGAACAAGAATTAACAGGAAAAAAAAGAAATAATGAACAAAATTATATTTATTTGTAAATTATATAGTTGTATAACCACAACAAAAGAGTTTCAAAAATGATTAAATTAAGAGAATCTGATAAAGTGGCTGATATAAAAATCAATAACTCTCTACTAAGAAGAGTCATTTAAAATGGAAACTTTTAAATTCCATTCACAACAATAACAAAACTATAAAATGCCTAGGAATAAATTCACAAAAATAATGGAGGATGTAAGTGAATAAAAGGACGAGTTTTAGTAGTAGACAATTTTACATTTACCGTTCATTAAATAAACCTTCTCTTTTTCCCTGAATTGAAAAGTCAGGTAATTAATGAATGACACCCTATTATCACTTCTAATTAACATTGTATGGGGATTCTTAGTTAAATAAAGGAAGAAAAATAAAAAGGTATGACTGTGGGAAAGCCAAGGGATAAATTCTCATTATTCACAAGTATAAAAAATTCAAAATAGCCTTCAAATAAACTCCTAGAATGAATAAGTGAATTTAGAAAAGTTGCTATATACAATATCAATGTAAATATAAATTTTGTTTTTATATAGCAGAAAAAGCAATTAGAAATGAAAAATTTTAAAAGCTATTGTTTACAATAGTATAAGAAAATTTACAAGGAAATGCACAGGACCCAGACGAGCCAAGACCATCTAGAAAAAGAAGAAAGCTACTAGTTTTCAAGTCTATTAAAGAGCTAGAATAACAGTGTCAGATTGGAGTAAGTATAGGTGTAAACCAATGGAACAGAAAAGAGAGTCCAGAAAGAGATCTACACACATGCAGTTCCATGGTCTATGTTAAAGGTGACTCTTCAGAACAGTGAGGAAAGAATTGGCCCAGGGCCAATTGGACATCTATACACTTTGATCCCTACCTCACAATATATACAAAGTCTATTCCAAATTGACTGTAGAGCTAAATGTGAAAGATAAACAATAAAGCTTGTAGAAGAAATTATAGGAGATTATCTTCACGACCCTGGTAATGGCAGAGCTTTCATAATAGGACCTATGAAAAAATGCCAATCATAAGGTGAGAGACAGATAAATTAGACTATGTTTTAAGACACTATTAAAGAGGGTGAAGTGGCAAACCACAGAGTGGAAGAAAATATTTACATATACCCAACAAAGGGCTGGTTTCTAGAATGTATTAGGAATCCTGTGTATATCAGTAAGAAAAAGACAGCTTAATATTAATTGGACGAAAGATGTGCACTTCAAAAAAGAGACTAATAAACACGTTCAATATTATTAGGTGTCGGGGACATGACATGAGAAACATGAAGGAATATTTCAAAACATACAACAGTATGGCTCAAATTAAAAAGTAAAATGACCAAAGTGTATGAAGATATAGAATAACTGACATCCTTACATCTTGCTGGCAGGGCTATTAATTGGCCAATCATTTTAGAAAATTTTTTGGTAGAATAAGCTTAAAGATAAATATATGTATAATCAATGTATATACCTAAAAAAAGTTCCACTTTTATGTATATACCTAAAAAAACTATGTACTCTTCTAAAGAGTACATATTTTATGATCCTACTTAAATACAGTTAAGGAATACAGTAAAACACACACACACACACACACACACACACACACCCCAAGTAAAACTAAAATATTGGCACAAAAGCATAGAAACCAGAACAGTGGTTGCTTTGGTGGGAGGAGGGCAGGATCGGTGACTAGGAGGGAGCACCAGGGGACTTTGTGGATGCTAATGGTGTTCTTTTTCTTGGTTTGAGTGATGGTTGTGAGGATGTGTTCATTTTGAAAAGACACTGTCAAGTTGTACACTTGAGATTTCTCTTTTTTCTGTCTGTATGTTATATTTCAATCAAAAGTTTAGTTAAAGACTTGTGTACAGCAATAGCAAAATACAGACTACTGTGTTATAGCATGATAAAATTAGCTGAAATTAAAAGCATTTGACTTGTCCACAGAAGAGCTTGGGTGTCTAGAAAGGGAGAGGTAACATAAAGGTAAGTTTTGATATTTTAGGGTAATTTGTGTTCTCCAGAAAATGAACAAGAGTTAATAACTCCTGAATGACAACTGTTTTTATTTTATCTTCCTGACCTGAAGCTTTTACGTGCGGCCTCCATAAATAAATTCAGCAATTGAGCTTCGTCCTTTGACAAATGGTCACTCGTTTCTGCAACTTCATTGTCAGGGTCAGAGGCCAAAGTGGTCTATTGGTATCTAATATATAAATTATGTCAAAGATACTTCTCTTCTAATGGTATCTAAAACTTACTTGGCCACTTTGCTTTTTTTTTTAACCATTCTTATCTTTAACATAAGAAGAATTCCATAATAACAGATATATAGCACAAAAGAAAACACAGATATTTTAATGTCAATTATTACTTCTTTGTATACTTCTTTGAAAATCATCTACTAAAGAATATTATTGGATGTGAGATATTTCATCAAAACATAATAGACTGAATATTTAGTGTGGTTAAAAAGCAAGGAGATATAACCAAAATAATCATGGTAATCACATATATTTCCAATGTATTCATAAACCAGTTAATATTAGCTCTCCAAAATGTTTCCCATTATTCTTTTCTGAATAAAATAGTCATTAAATGTCCCCCAAAATGTTTATTACATTCCATAAAAATATGCCACCTGAGGCATGGAAAAACCCTCATATATTTCTCATTGAAGTGTTGTCACAACTTATTTGGAAAGTAATCTGGAAAGAAATGTTAAAAAGTAAAATGTAAACACCCTTTGACTAAACCAGCCACCTTGGGGAATCAGTAATACATAAATAAAAGCACCTGTACCCAGGATATATGTAAATAGATAAACATGTACAAAAACTAGAAACAACCTCCATGGCAAATGACTGAATAAATTAGGATACTTCAATCCCACATTGTTATGTAGCCATTAAAAATAATGTGTTTATTTAATGATAATAATACATAGCCTTGATTGGGTGTTTATGCTAAGCACTGTCCCAGGTACAGTTGACGCTTGAACTACACAGGTTTGAACTGTGCGAATCCGTACAGTACTGTAAATGTATTTTCTTTTCTTTATGATTTTCTTAATAGCTTTTTCTCTCTTACTTTATTGTAATAATATAATGCATATAATGTATATAATGCATATAACATACTTTTATATTATATGTTGATTAAAAAATTGATCAACTTTTTATGTTATTGGTAAGGCTTCTAGTCAATAGTAGGTTATTAGTAGTTAAATTTTAGGGGAGTCACAAGTTATATGCGGATTTTCTACTGCATGGGGAGTAGTTATCTCTAATTCCCACATCGTTCAAGAGTCAATTCTATGATATGTGTATAAACTCATCCCATCCTTGTAACAATACTATATAGGAATTATTATTATTTCCATTTTATGGAAAAGGCAATTAAAGTTCAAGCAGATCAAATATCTTACTCAGCTTCACTCACATAGCTGGTATGTGGTGAGGTCTGAATTTGAACCAGAGTGTCGTATTCCAGAATGCATGCTCTTAACTGGTCATTCTGCCTCCCTGAACTGACTAAGGAGGGATTTCTCTTACATATTGGTAACTGAAAAAGCACATAATGGAAATCTAGTTATACTCTTTCAAAAAAAGAAAGGAAAAACAGAAAAGGAAAAGAAAAAACACACATGAATATTTTTCTGTATGAGGATTTAAAAGTTTTGGAAGACAGCTCCTCAAACGGGTACCACTAATTACTCCAGGAAGTGAGAAAGGGGATATTACTAATTTTTTATGTATTCACCTCTTTATTATTTGAAGTTATAAAAAAACACTGAAATACTTTTATCATTTTTTAATCCAATAACGTAAAAATAAAAAAATAAAAACAAGTCTCCATCTTTAGGTTCACTGTTTTCTTGAGACTAAAAGTTTCATTTAATAAGTAGACAAGAAATTAATAAGACAAGAAATTAATAATTCAGGCCCACAAGGATTTAATTTATGCTGGTCATTCTACGTGACATTGGCTCATTTACCTTCACAAGTAGCTACCGTGTTTCCCCAAAAATAAGACCTAGCCGGACAATCAGCTCTAATGTGTCTTTTGGAACAAAAATTAATATAAGACCCAGTCTTGTTTTACAATAATATAAGACCAGGTCTTTATAATGTAATATAATATAATGTAATGTAATATAATATAATATATAATATCAGGTCTTATATTGATTTTTGTTCCAAAAGATGCGTTAAAGCTGATTGTCTGGCTAGGTCTTATTTTCGGGGAAACACAGAAATGTGCATGAGGTGGGTTCCACAGTAGACGTTTGTTTCCTTTCCTTCATGTTTGTTCTCTCCTTCCTGTCCTTCTCCCAATTAAATAACCAGTGCTATGATCACAAAAGCAGTCTTATTTCCTATTTTTCAGATTGCTCAGATGATTTTGGCTGCACTAGTGCTCAGCATGGTAACACAGTACCTCTTTCAGAGAGATTAAGCTCCTAACATAATTTGCTTGTGGCCAGACTTCAACTCAAAACGAGAGAGGGAGATTTGTCAACTGGCAGTATGTTATGGAGGAAAACATTTCATTAGGAACAGAGCCAAAAATCCCACATTTAGAATCATGCACAATAATTATGTAAATACAAATAATCCATATTTCTAGAAGTATCTGCTGTTTTATAGGCTCATTTTTATAGACTCATACATACGAATCTTAATAGGATATAAAATGATATATGTGACATTTCAGCAGTGTAGGGATAAAAAACTTTGTGTCTTAACTTAGGCAAGAATTACATATCTTGCACAAAATTATATGGAATTGGTATTTGTGTGTTTTGAGAACATTACTTCAGTCAACAGTTTGACACAATGTATTTCATGAACACAATTATGCTTTTTTCATCAGGTCCCATTTGATATCTCACTGCCATCTCTATTCAATCTTGAGAAGCTGTTTGATCTTGCTCATGGTTGCATCGTATCAGGAGGAAGCCTTTTCAACTGGATTGTGTCGATTATTCCCTAAACATCCTATACATCTTAATGTTTTTCTTGGTTTGAAATAAGAACTGTCATCTTACAACAAACAAAATAAAATTGTTTTCCTACACAAAGTTTCTTTAAAAATTATAGTTTTTAGTAATGTTTTAAATTGTATTTGAATTAAATGACAGTACTGTTGCTTATTAAGACTATCTTACAGAACTATTCATAGGAAATATGTTCATGCACAGTGTAACTATTCCCATGTTTATATAGTTTATGTTTAGATTGTCTTTAGATGTGTCCATACAGCAAGATTGAATTAACCAGTGGTTCTCAACTGGAGGGAATTTTGCCTCTAGAGTCACATTTGGCAATCTCCGAAGACATTTTTTTTTTTTTTAATTGGGGAATATTGGGGGACAGCACGCTCTCCAGGGCCCATCAGCTCCAAGTCATTGTGCCTCAATCTAGCTGTGGAGGGCACAGCCCAGCTCCAGTCCAGTTGCTGTCTTCAATCTTAGTTGCAGGGGGCACAGCCCACCATTCCATGAGGGAATTGAACTGCCAACCTTGTTGAGAGCTCACACGCTAGCCAACTGAGCCATCCAGCTGCCCCTCCAGAAGCTCAGCGCCAGCTTGTTGTCTTCAATCCAGTTGTGGAGGGCACAGCCCACTGGCCCATGTGGGAATCGAACCGGAAACCCTGTTGCTCAGAGCTTGCGCTCTAACCAACTGAGCCATCCGGCTGCCTCTCCAAAGATGTTTTTATTAATATAACTAGTCGTCTAATAGGTAGAAGACAGGGATGCTATAAAATATCCTACAATTCCCAAGAGAGCTCCCCACAACCAAGGATTATTTGGCCCAAAATGTACGTAGTGTCAAGAAAGAGAAACTCTGGATGAAATCTCAACACGTGATAAGTTCATCTTTGGAAGTTTATCTACGGGATTTGGGAAGAAATCTATAGCAAATTAGACCTTTCATGTTTTACATTTCCAAGAGGCAACACTGCATAAAATTTTAGAGCATGAGCTATGACATTTTATAGATCTGAATTTGAATAGTAACTTCACCACTTACCAGTTCTACTTTGGGAAAGTAACAAGTTGCCTAGGTCTTCGTTTCCTCACCAGTAAAATAGGAATATTAATACGATGCCTGTGTGGATTAAATTAAGTGAGATGATGTAAGAAGGTACTTAACACAATACCTGAGGTAGTGATAGTCATCGTGCTAAGAGTTATCATTGCCTGCCAAATTGGAAGAGGATCATGCATTTCTGACCCATTTTGTTTAGCATGAAAGTTTCAAAGTATGGGAACAGCCAGGCTAGAATTGTCCTAGAATGCTACATAAAGGAAATGAGTCTTGAGCAAGACTTTTAATGATAAGTATTTTGATGGTTGAAAATTTGCTGGTAGGCAGGATGCCGTAAAAGAACAGAGGCATAAAAATGAAAATGGATATGATGTATGTGCAAAGGACTTTGCTACTACCTATCTGGGGTGGACAGTCATAGCTGGTTTCTGCGGAAATAAGACATAGCTGGACAATCAGCTCTAATGTGTTTTTTGGAGCAAAAATTAATATAAGACCCGGTATTATGTTATATTAGACTGGGTCTTATAGTAAAATAAGACTGGGTATTATATTAAATTATGTTATATTATATTATTATATTATATTATATTATATTATATTATATTATATTATATTATATTATATTATATTATATTATATTATATTATATTATATTATAGACTTGGTCTTATAGTAAAATAAGACCAGGTCTTATGTTAATTTTTGTTTCAAAAGACACATTAGAGCTGATTATCCGGCTAGGTCTTATTTTCGGGGAAACACAGTAATAGAAAATAAAGTAAACTCTAAGGGTGAAACTAGAGCGAAGACTATGGGCCTCATTCAATGTATGATAGGGTACAATTACTGGTGATTAAGGAGAAGAGTGGCAAATTCCAGGCACTAGTAGACATTCAATAAATATTGAGTGAGTAATAGGGAATGAATGACTGAATGAAATGAATGATGACCTGGCTCTCAGGGATGATAAGTATGCAGTGTACAATGGCAAGGGAGGAAACAAAGGCAAGAAGACCAGTAGGAAACTATGTTTTAGTGAAAATGAAAGAGAAAGGAACAAAATATTTTCCACCGAATTAAAAAAAAGCAAAAAGTCTGAAGACTGTCTCCTCTTATGAAATACAGTTTGGGTGTTGGCTGTAATGTGATGAAGGTTTCCACATCTTTGGCCAGGGGCTGCAATTTATAAATTTCTTGCTGGGATAAAGTGTTTCTCCTAGGGGAAGTTTAATTTATTATGCCAAGGGTGGGGACAGAGCCCCAGAAAGCAGTTTCCAGGCTCTCGGCCTCACATAGAAAGGTGCTCACTCAGGTAGTAAATGGCTATCAACTGTGATTGGATGGCCATCAGCTGTGGCTAGTTGGCCGTCAGCTGTAACCAGTGAGCCATTGGCCACTAATATAGCTGCCGTGGCTACCCTAGCAGAAAATGGGGGGCTAGCAAGAAGGTGGTGGCTGAGTCTGCAAGCAGCGCAGTGAGGATTGCGAACAGTGTGGCTCCTGTTTCCTGTTTCTCCAACCCAGCCGCCAGCGAGAATATAGTGGTATGACTCCCCTACCTATGACTCCGTGGGTGTTCCTTTTTTGCCTCACCATGTCCTGCGATCTTATGTGGGGAGTGGGACTAGAGACCCTGCCTGTCACCCTGCACGACACCAAGTTTAGCAAACAGGGCAAAAAGGCACAGCCAAAGGCAGTTCACATTTAATAAAGGTGTAGGAATATAGCATAACTAATAACCAAGGTCACATCCTGCAACCTGATGTTAATTTCCTGAAGATGTATATCCATGTCTTTCATTCTTCGTCACTATTAAGTTTTTACTTGTTGCTCATTGCTATTTATTTTTCTTTATTTTAAATATTAGGATATAAAGGCATGTAGTGTTTCATAGAACCCTAAAACAATGCCTGGCAGATAATAGAAGTCTATAATGTTTGTCAAATGAGTGAATGGATGGATGGATGGATGGATGGATGGATGGATGGATGGATGTGACCCAGGCAAGATGACACTTTGGGGCTCTAAAAGGAAGAGAAGCAAAGGTATCGCCTCCACCATCCCTACCACTACCATTATTATCTACCCTTTCTGGAGCATTTACCATGCTAGGCATTGTACCTTCTATCCTCACAAGCATTACAACCATGATGGGCATAGGATGGCTGACCCCATGTTACATATGAGGAATCAAGCATAAGGCTGGTTAGGTAATTTACCTGGTGATCACAGTCAGAGGTAGAGATAGGATTTAAATTTCAGCTCAGTCTGACTGGAGAATCTGAGCTCTTCATTGCTCAACTGGCTTCCACAGCCCTCATGCCCTCTCCACGGCTCTGAGAAATTTGAAAGTCGAGGGAGAGGAAGACATAGCTGAGCCTCAAGCTAAAATGGGAACAACATGGTCTGCCATAGGAGCAGGTATTTTTTTTTTTTTTTTAAATGACCGGTAGAACTGAATGGATGTCCCAAGAAAGCATGAGAGTGTCCCCAATGTTATCTGTACCAGTATATTGTTTTTCTCTGGGGAAATGAAAGTCCCTTTCAACTATTACAGATAGTGTTTCAGCACATTTTTACCTTCTCTCCCCTTTAGTAACTTACAAATTCTGTTATTCTTAGATGTTGTTTGGACTGAGAAAAATGCTATCTACTCGTAAAACTGCACCAGACCCTGCAGTCACAGTTTCCCATTTTAAGCCATCATTCCAAAAATCTCCCATCTCTTCTAAAATAGGAACACTCACTAGTTAGAGCTGAAACTTTCTGTGCAAGGCAGCGAGGAAATGGTGAGAAACTGAGCTGAAGAACAAACAAAAAGAAAATTCTAAATCTACCAGAATGAAAGATGTGTTTATTTCCAGAAATGTCTTTCAGGTTTTTTCCTAAAGACGAAATTACACAATTTCCAGCTGCTTTTTTTTTTTTTCCATGCAAGGTACAGTGTCTGCAAATGCTTTATAGCAGACACCTGCAAAGTTTTCTATTTGTTTTAATTATAACACAGAATGACAGGAGGCAAACTGAAAAGGGAAGAAGGAAAGCAGAAAGAGAGGGGAGGGAAGTGGAGAGCCAGGGAGTAGGAGCCAGCGCAGCAGCTAAGTGATGGGTTAACAAAACCCCAGTGCTTCCCTTATCTTTCTCTGCATCAATCTTCAAGAGATTGCTTTAGAAATTGACCACCTGCAGGCAATTCAGAGGCTTAAATGCAGTGGTCTCAGTTCACTTCTGGTACAGACATTTTACACATTTCCCACCCCAGTTACCTGTTCTTCTTCATTGAATTGTAGGGAAAAAAATGGTACATCTCTGGGTGTCCTGGAAACTTGGTTTCTGCTTCTGGTCTGCATTGCTCTTCCTTCCCTGTCCAGAAAACCATATATAAATGTCTCCATCCTAGTTCAAATGACAGGCTAGGGCTCCCAGAACTCCTAAAGCACTTTCTGATGCCTGCTCATTTGGCTCTTACCAGTGCCCTTTGGCATATAGTTTTGTAGGTATATTTTCACAGCACAGTCTTACATCTTCAGCTGAAGGTTGTCACAAGTGTGTGAGCCTGCCCCACATCCTTTTGGGTCTCATTTAGCTTGAGATTGGGTACATTGTTGTTTGCTAATGTATCTTGGAACCTACTGGGTGTCCACATCTGGAGACTTAGATGAAATATACATAATGTTGTCACAGACATCTTCAATCCATAAAAATAAAGTGTTATTTTTAACTTATTTATCTATGTGTGCATAGGATTGGACAAGCCCCTAACTTAGATTAGGGGAGAAAACAATGGACCCGGAAGGCCACTGTTTAACCACTCTTTCTCATTTTCTCACATTTGAAATGCTTGTAGTATATCCCCAAAGAAGCTGCTACCCACGTGCCCAAGGAAACTTGGGAAAAAATGTTCACTGATGCATTGATTATAATAGCAAAAAATAATGGAAATCTACTAAACATGCCTCAGGTGGAGAATGGATAAATATAGAATGGTGTGATCATACAGTAGAATATTATACAGAAGTTACAAATGAATGAATAACAGACTACTAAAGAGCAGTTATAAATGAATTAATTATCATTTATCATGTATCAGAGACAATCTGGATACACTTCAAAAGCAGATTGAACAAAAGAAAAAAAATGAAGTGTTGCAGAAGGGTACATATAGGATGATACCATTTATACAAAATTTTAAAAACAGGTAAAATAACATAAATATTGGTGGATGTATAAGTATGTGTTAAAAACATCTTGTTAACACAGGTTAATGGTCAACACCCAAACCAGGTTGTGGTCACCCACTGGATGAAGGAAGGGGAATGTGGTCTAGGAAAAATGCTGAATAGATTCCATTTGTCTTTGTAAAATTTTCTTTTTTAAGCTTGGGGTTTGTTATACTGGTCTCTTTTTTTACACACATGACATATTTCGTAAATGAAAAACAAACATACCATTTACCTTCCTCATCTTGTTGGCCATCATGCTTCCTATGGCTATGAGCTCACCTATCAGGAAATCACCGTTAAATGTGAGCTGTGACTCTGGTCTCATTATATAACTGTAACTGAGTAGATCACATCTGGTTCATTATTTGGGGTTTTAATGACAACTAAAAATCATTTTGAAATTAATGTCAAACTATACATGTACCCAATTTTAGAAAACTCAATCTATGAAAATATTAATTTTTAATATAAGATAGGAGAGCCTCAATAAATGTTTAATTAAATTGAGGCAGATTCCCTGTATGATTCCTATCAATTGTAAGTTCCCTAGTTATAATTTAAATTATTTGATTTTCTGAAATTAGATATAGGCAGAACTTTTTACATGACTGCTTGTTATGTGAAATGAGGTTCACTTGTAAAAATCCACCTACCATCCATAATTTAAATGTTTTTAAAAAATACATTAAGAAGTTTCTCTTTGCCAAAACACATTTTCTATTTTTGCTTTACACTTCAGTGGAGCTTGCAACATTGACACTAAAATTTCCATGGCAACATACTATTTTTTTTTTTGTCATAAAAACAGGCATGATTAAGAAGAAGGCGTTAGTGACAGCAGTTTCTTCATAATTAAATTCATTAGTTAAAATACTGGGTTAAGAGGCATAGGAATTTCATTGCAACAAGGACATTTTCAACTGGAGCTTTAGAGATAACACAGAATTAATTGCTATTAAATTGCCTTTGGTCCTGTTTGATATTTAAGATAACATTTATATGTTTTGTATTTAATAGCTTAGAATGGAACAGGTCTATAACCACATTCTGCCCAAGTACAAATCACCCTGAACCTTCCCTTTAAATTTTCCACAATGTGAAAGCTTAGTAGATTTCTAAGTAATTTGGAGATTTCTAAGTAGTTTCACAACTTTCATAACTTAATTCTGCCCTACAAAAGTCAAAAGAAGTTTTTGAACTGATCTCTTTTCTCGTCATTATAAAAGCAATTCAAGACTAATGCAGAAAATTTGCAAAATATTGAAAGGCATAAAGTAGAAAATAAAAGTTAGCCAGGAGTATACCACTGTGAAACAACCAAGATTGACATTTAAGTATATTTCCTATAGCATATCTACTTATCTTCCCTAATAGACGGGGAGGAAAAACAGTCTTCAGACTGAAAAATATTGAGATTTGAAGAAACTATTCACATTCCCTAAGGTGTAGCACAGATGGACCTTTCCAGAGCCTATTGGCTGGGAAAATGCCTGAGTTGGGAGTCTTTAGACCTTGTGATTTGGTTCACCCAAGGCAATTTTAAAAAATGAAAAATGACGATGTCATTTATCCCAAGAAGTGTCCAGAGTTCTTCCTAGTAATAAATGTATGGTAGTGATCCATACGAGGGAAAAAAATAAATCAAATCTTCACTTTGTCCTTTGGAGGCTGTCATTTAATCTCTCTTTCATAAATATATTAGTATTTCCCTGTCAAACTTAGCTCATTCATTCATGCGTACATTTGTTCATTAGGTAGAGTTCATTCATTACTCTGTGCCTTTGCTTCCTGGCAAAAATGTCCTTTGTCACTCTTTTTATTAAAAAAAAAAATTAGTCAGCTGCCCACTATAAGCCAGAGACTTCGCACACGAGGAATGCCACTTAGGCAGTCCCTTCCTCCAAAAAAAGAACATCTAATGATGCCAGCTCTTCATTCCAGGGTCAGCGCAGGCATCTCGCCTACCATGGACCTGTCTTTATCACTTCTCCCTGATGCCTCCATGTAACATACATGCTCCTGGCATGCCCACTCTATTTTATACACGCTTATTGGTATGTCTGTGCCCCTCCTTGAGGTCAGGCAGTAAGGTAGATGGATTGCAAGGAAATAGATTAATTTCTTTTCCCATTTTGTGCAGAAGTTTCTCATTAAATTTTGATTTGCATTTTTTTGACTACCTCTGAGATTGAATGTTTTTCACTTTTGTTATTGGTCCATTGCATTTTTTTCTATTTCATGCTTCTTCAGGACCTTTGCTCAGTATTTTACTTGGAGGTTTACTCGTACCTATCTTTTTCTTGTTGATTTCCAAAATCCCTCACTTTCAAAGCTATTAACCCTTTTCAAATGTGTTGTAAAATGTTTTTTCAGGTTTTCATTTGCCTCTCAATTTCAATGGTCCTTATTTTTAAAACTGTGGTAGTTGATTCTAGACCCTTTAGTTAGTTGTGTTCAGACTTGCTCAAAAAAGGGATTTAAGGTGGCTTACAAGCATGCATTCAGAACAAAGATAAGATTAATTAAAACCAGATAAGAAAAAGGAGGCAAAGAAAACAAATAAAGGTCTGGAAGAAAGATGGATCCTGGAGTTAATTCCTTCAAAAAAGATGCTATTACAACCTTTACATTTCGTAGGGGTCAGCCGCTGATGTGGCTGCATGCTTTTCTGCACCTTGCATTGATAAGTATATACAACGCATTACAAGATCAACAGTGTTGTGAGGGAAAAACACATCACAAACTTAGAAATACTGGTATTCTTCGTACAAATTCCAGAAAGCAGTTTTTCCCGTGGGTCTTTATGAGAGGATATTCTCAATGAACTGTGTCTTCAACAGCAGCCCATTTCATAGATCATTTCAGGGATCGTATGTAGACTTTCAAGGGATTTGTAGTTTGTAGACTTTCTTTCAAGGGTTTTCGTTTATTTTATTTTTGCAAAATAATATCCATTGCTCATTAATGAGTTTAAAACAATTTGGGAGTCATGTAGCAGGGGAAAGATATCAAGGAAAGGGATATTTTTACTATTGATCTTAAAAACAGTTTCATTTTTTTGAGGAAAAATACTGGCATGTGGCTTTTTTTCTTAGAACAATTTCACTGGTTAAAATATTTTTCAAATGTTTTTGGGGTGGTGTGAAAAAATGACTGTTTTCAAAACTTCAAAGGCTAATGCCTTGGAATTGCTTGAAGTAAGTTGGTTTATCAACGCTGATGCTTTGAATGACTTGAAGTAAGTTGGCTTATCAATCTTGACCCTGCATTCGAAATGAACACAGTGTACAGCCAACACTGCACCAATTCAGGTAACCACAAATACAATATAGTTCTGCTTGAGATGCTGTAAGTCAAATTCTAAAGTAAAGGGAAACGATTTTGCAGGAGTTGAGTATACATAAAAATATTTTTGATGTGTACATTTTCTGGATTTTTGATTGAGGGAAAATAATTTTTCTAACATAAAAATTATATTTTGGGCTGATTTTTATAGGATGATGAATTCACAGGTTTAAAAGGATGATAAAGGTTATTCATTTCAGTACTCTACTACAAGCTTAAATCCCCTCTAAAGTGTCTCCATCAAGAAACAGCCTGCACTTAAATAACATCATGGTCTAGTGGTAAAGAGAGCCAGCAATGACATCAGGCCATGTGGGTTGGAGTCCTAGTTTTCTTACTTACTACCTATATGAACTTGGGCAAATTTCTTAAGCTTCAGTTTTCTCATCAGTGAATGGTGATAGGTAAAGTACCTGGAACAGTGGCTAGCAGATGCTGGACGCTCAATATAGTTATCTCTTACTATTATTACATCTTCTATTATTGCATACACCTTTCAGGAAAGTTCAGTTTTGCCTGGAAGGACTAGAGGGTTTTTGTTTGTTGTTTGTTTGCTTGCTTGCTTTTTGTAAGAGGAGTTCACTCCTGTGAACTTTTATTGAACTACCTGTAATCTGCTAATCATAATTTTAAACTTTGGACTGAAAAACAGAATGAGCAATTAAAAAATCAGAAGTAAAATAACTGTATAAGCACCGGGAGAATAGCTGAAAATATGCAGAAACTGAAGGGGACATGATCCTTGAAATCAGGGAAATAAACCAGGTGAGATCCACATCTACACAGCCTTTGTCCTGAAGGCACTTCTCATCATGTAAAGTACCTTAGAGCTCATTCAGGAAGAGGCTGACTGACTGGAACGAGGGTTCAGAGGTCAGAGTAGCAGGAAATTAAAGAAGAATATTCCAAAAAAAAAAAAGAGAAACAGAGCCAGGAACCCCCAGATCTGTGCACTAATTCTCCTCGAATTGTTGGCTGCCCACCAAACTGCACTTGCACCTGATGAGGGGATGTCAGTGAACGTAACAGCTGGAAGGTTAAATGAGCTGAGCAGTGATTTCAGCAGATACTTGGTGCCAGAGACAAATTTTGGAGTTCAAGTCCAGCCAAGTACAAGGGACTTACTAAACATTTTGTGCTTTTCATTGAAACCCTAAGAGAACCACCTTTAGGAATAAGATGCCAGGACAAAGGACTACAACTGAAGCCTAAGGGCAAAACAACAAGAACCCATTCTGTCAAGCTTCCACAACATCAAGGCAATTTGTCAGCAATTGAATAGTCCATTAGAACAAAACTCAACAAACACTCTTTGGAGAAAGATAATATTATCATCTATGACATATTGCCCACAATGTACAGTATATAATGGAAAATTACTATATATACAAAGAAGCAGGAAAATGTGGTCCTCAATCGAGAAAAACAGTCAAAAGGATCTACCAAAGTCCCAGTTGTTATAATTAGCAGATGAAGACATTAAAATAACCATGATACACGTGTAAATGAATCTATTGAAAAAAAAACTGATATAATGGATGAAAAGAAATATCAGGAAAGATATGGAAACTAGAAAAAATAACCAAATGGAAAGCCTAGAACTAAAAAGTATAATATCTGAGATAAAAAAAAATTCATTGGATGAACTTACCATCGAATTAAGCACCACAGAAGAAAAGGATGGAGCAATGTATACCATACAAACACTGAACATAAGAAAACTGGTGAGATTATATTAATACCAAGTATATTTCAAGACATGGGTTACTGCTAGAGGTAAAATGGAGCATTTCATAAAGTGTGTGTGAGCTTGTTTTTTTTGAAGTTCCAACATAATTCTTTATTTATTGTTTCACTATCTCCTTATTTGTTAATGAAAATGGAAATAGCCAAAATTCATTTTAAAAAAGCAGGCATAGCATATCAACATTTACCAAAGATATACAGATAGCATATGAAAAAATGAAAAGTCATTGGGAAACTTACGATGAGGGAGAATGGGTGAAAATTACATGGCATATGTCATGGGCATGATATTCACGAAGCAAGAGCCATGAGAACGTAATTGCTATGGACTGATTGTCCCCCAGAATTTGTACGTTGAAACTTTAACTCCCAATGTGATGAGACCTTTGGAATGTAATTAGGTTTAGATGAAGTCATGAGGCTGGGGTCCTCGCAATGGGATTAATGCCCTTATAAGAGACCAAAAAGCTACCTCTTTCTCTTCACCATGAAGGTACAACAGGAAAGAAACTGTGTTCAAACTGAAAGAAGGGCTCTCACCAGACACTGAATTGGCCAGCACCTTGATCTTGGACTTCCCATCCTTGAGAACTATGAGAACTAAATGTTTGTTGTTTAAGCCAGCAAGTCTGTGGTATCCTGTTATACCTAGGAAGTGTTTGGGAATTTGTAGAAATCATGAGAATGGCTCTGGAGCAGTATAGATATAAAATGGGAGATTTGAGCAAGTTTGGGTATATTACGGGCAAAAAGGACTGAGATTCCATCTGGATCTTATAGCTATTGGTTAAGAACCTTGTTTTTGTTTAATAGAAAATCTACTCTGACTGGATCACCCAATAAAGGGAATTTATTCGCTCATGTAACTGAAAAGTAGAGGTAAAGTGGGCTTCAGGTTTGATTCACCTCAGAGGTTCATGAACACTTCTGGGCTCGGGTTCCATTCCTCAGCACGTATCTCAGCAGCCTCCTTCCCTGTGACAGCTCACATTCAGAATGGTTTCCCCTCATAGTAGTAATAGCAGTAGCTGTTCCGGGATTCACATGCTCACACAACACCCCGAGTACTGGATCTATAAAGAGCAACACAGTAAATATTGTAGGCTTTGTGTCTCTGTTGCAACTAGTCAGCTCTGCTGTTGAGGTGCAAAAGCAGCCATAGACAATCTGTAAACAAATGAGCATGGCAGTGTTCCAGTAAAACTTTATCGATTGAATTTTGTATAATTTTCATGTGTCGTGAAATATTCTTTCTTCTTTGGATTTTTTCCCCTAATCATTTTAAAATGTAAAACCATACTCCCTCAAGGACTGAACAAAACCAGGCAGAGAGGGCCAGTTTTGACCTCCAGGTCAGAAATGCTGACCCCTGACTTAGAAGACTGTCTAACCAAAGTTGTAAGCAAAAATCTCTTCCTGCCATGTGCTCCCTTTTCTCTTCACCACACTCACTCTCAAGATGACCATATCAGTACCATTTATGTGCTAAAATCTTTCAAATTTTTGTCTCTGACCCAGACTGCTCCCCTATCTCCAAACTCCTATAGCCACTTGCCTGTTTAACATTTCCATTTAAAGGTTTAATACCATTTTCAACTTAACATAATCAAAATTCCACTTCCTGAAAATAACCCCAGCTCCAAGCAGCAGGCACTTTGGCTTTGCCATGGAATTGAACTTAATGCCACAGGATGATGCTTCAGCATTCCTTATCTTTCTAACATGCGTATGATGAAAAGGAAGTATTGTGATTACTTTTTTTCCTCTCTTTGAGGGATGAATAAAACTGAGAAATAAATCAAGAATGCAACTTCAGACTGAGGAATTTTTTTAGCACTGTCTTTAGCTTTTGAATATTTAGTGAGGAGAAATGGTCATGATTCAATATCTTGCTGGCTGAGAAAGCTCTGGGTCTGATGTGGATCTTGCCACATCTGGTCCTTTGTGATGTACCCAGATACTGCAGATACTACTTTGATTTTTTACTCTTACTCAACCGGCCTCTTGTAGCCTCAAGCTTTAGCTCCCACCGGAAGAGATTAACTACTTCCTGTTACTTTCAGATCTGTATATCTCTCCAGGTTGGCCTCAGTTTGAGCAACTGATCTATCTCCTTATCAAGTTGCTTTGGCTTTTCCATTCGCTCCTGCATTTGGAAAGTATAAATTTTCAAAGTAAAAATGAATATGCACATGTACTTAGTTTGTCATTACTTTAATATGCATTTTTAAAAAAATCATTGCCATACACTAGACATGGTTCCAGTCTCTGAAAACGTAAAGATCTACAAACTGTGGCCCAGCACAGAGGATCATACTGTATTAAAGACAATAGAAAAGTAAACTTAAATTTCACGATACAACAGTGTGGGTGTTAGAACAAAACTTGAACAAAATATTTAGGGAAAGAAGCAATTAAAAAGTTTTACAGAGGAGATGATGCAACTACTATATTAGGAAAAGAAAGAATAAAACAGGGAAGGAAGGGAAAAATGAAAATCACTAGCCCAAGACCGTTGTTAGTTGAACCACAGGAATGATTACTTCCGGAAAGAGGAAAAATTGAGAAGATATATTGGGTAGATGAAATGCCTAATGAGACCATAAATGAGGAGAATTGCTTCTTATAGCATACGAGAAGATAATTTTTATCAGATAATGAAATTGTTTTCCGTCTTCAGAATGAAAATGAATCCCTTGCTAATGCAAATCATGCTAATAAAGGGAGTGAGAGAGAATGTTCGAATTACACTTGGCTAGCAGTAAGCAGAAACCAACCTAAGTAGTCTAGGAAAAAAAATGAAAGATAATGAAGTAATCAAAATAATTGCTTAATAGGGAATGTGAAAGATCTGAAATGTTAAATTATAAATGTATAGTTTCAAGACAAATGAAGTGACCTTAAGGAACAGATTAAAAACCCAAACTCACGTTGGGTGGAAGCAATGCTTTTCATTAGCAAAGCTAAGGATTAATTAAATCTGGGGAAGCTCTTTGAAATCCACAAGTGCGAGTTACATTAGAATACAATACAAATGTGTCCTGATGAATAATTAGCATAGATTTCTTTATTACATGTGTCCTGGTGTAGTTCAGATGATGGATGTGAAACAAAGAGGACAAAAATGTGTTATTTAAAACCAAAATTGACTTTAACAGCGTGTGCTTTCAAAATTGGGGGAAGCTGCACAGTTTATCTAGTGGGGAAATATATTGTTCCTTTCTCCCTTGGAAATTATCTGACACCCATCCCAAGCATGATAGAGGGGACTGTGCCCCCTCACAACCTTTCTAGGTAACTAGGGGAAGGGATGGGGAGGAGTGGCTTCTCAGTATTTTTCATTTACCTCTGACTCAGATCTCTGGCTTCAGCTTTGTAATTTTTGAGACTGGTAGTAGAGCTTAGTGCTAGAAGCCTTGGAGAAAATGGTCCGTTATTTACAGAGTACGTTGAGAATAAGTCAATGGAAGCCCTGAGCCAGTAGGAGGCAGTGGTCTAAATTGTTTTACAGGAAAGGGTAATGGGAAATTAATTCCTTGTGGAGACCAATAAAAAGGGGAAGAGGAAATGGGAGAAGGAAAATCCCTGAGGGTAAAAAGGTAAGAAGCAACAGAGAGATATAAAGCTCCTTCCTCCCTTCTATAAGAGGCAGACATCAGTGGGGAAATCAAGGAAAATCTGGCCCAAGTCTAAGGTACACGATGAAAAATGATCTACAAACTGAACTAATTCAGACATAAGAATTCTGAACCAAAGGTGATATAAAAATGTAAACCACATTCCAACCCCAGAATGTTGGAATTACACAGAGCTGGCTGGAGGCAGAAACCAACCCACATAGTCTGAGGGGAGGGAAGGTGATAGGATGGAATTACTCTAATAATGGGCTAACCTGATATTGCATAATTTAAGTTTCACTGTTACTTTGAGTTTAACATAAAGATTTAAAATTGTGTTTCGTTTACACTGCACAAATTTTAGACCATTTAGAATGCTTCTCTTGGTCACATTTTAAAGATTTCTGTGAATTTTACTGAACGAACACCTTACACTATTAGGAAAGATTGCTAATAAAACACAATAACAATGTGTTACTAGTGCTTTGATAGAGAAAGCACAGAGCACAGACTAGTGGTATGCGTGTGTGTGTGTGTGTGTGTGTGTGTGTGTATGCATGTATGTCTATCCACCAGGTAGGAAGGGAATGTTGCAGCGTATTTAAGAAAACTTCTCATTAAAGTATATCATACACATAGGAAATTGCAAAAATCCTTCATATATAGCTCAATGAATTTATTCAAATTTATACACCTAGTAACCAGTACCCAGATAAAGAAATAGAATCACACTAGCACCTAAGAAGCCCTTTTTGGGTCAATACTTCAACAGGGGGAAGGAAATATATCAAACCACTTTTTTCTTTTCCTATTCAACAACCTGCTTAATGCGTACCTACCTGTGTCACGAGTCACCCTCAGACCCTTAATAGCCAGCTTTCAAAGTAGTTTCTCTGAGGCAACGACCCCCTCCTCATAAGCTGAAATCCGTGATGAAAGTACAGGTGAACCAGAACAAAAATTTCCAGCTGTCAAATTAACAGCCAGAAAGCATTTTTTCCTTACAAAAGATGCATCTAGACTCATGAAAATTAGAAGGAAAAAAACCCGTTAGGTCATCAGGTGAAGGATTGTTCCCTCTGATATAATTCCTAGTTTTAAAATGAGAGCTCCTGTTCTTATTCAAAGTCAAACCATACACATAAAGCAGCCTAATGTACCCTTTATTATAGGAGTAGACGGGAAGCATGCACCTAACCAATTAGATACTGTAACCTCATAATATTGCATCAAAGTCTGTGGCACGTTATTAGAAACCAAGTAATATAGAGCATCTTTTATTTTGTGTTTAGAGAACACAGGATGGCTATGTGACCCACAGGTGAATTTATGTGGATGCAGAGACAATGCACTCTTCCTCAAGGTAAGGAGTGCAGGGCTGTGGTGTTCAAGGCTCCTTGAGTGCTAATATCAATCAGTAGCTATAGGAGATGCAAAAAAGACGCTCCTGTGGCTGAAGCCTCCTTTAATGTTTTCTAGAAAAGCCTCATCACAGTTCAAACAAAATGGCTAAAAGTAAGAGTGGGCTTGCAGTAGACAAATAATGCAGGTTGGGGTCTCTTGGATCATGTATTTGATGTTGTTCTTTTCCTAGAATCAGAAAAGGTGAAGAAAGCCTGAATCACAGCATTTGTGTTGTAAATTTTCATCAAGTTTTTATTGTTTGGTAACTTTCTCCAGAGAACTTAAAACCTATATGCACAGAAGCCCATCTAGTAGCTCTTTTAGGCAGAAACTATGACTTTTGTTTTGTTTTTTGCAAGTATAGCATCTACAACAGCACGTGGGACACAGTGTTTAAAATAAATATTTGGTCACTGATGAAGGGCTGTGTGTACTAAACAAAGGCGTTAGAACTTTACTCTAAAAACTGTGGGGAGCCATCTCCTGAAGCAAGTTTAGGAGAGGAGTGAAATGATCATATTTGCTTTGTAGGAAGATCCTTCTGGCAATAGTTGGGAAGCATATATTACATAGGGACAGTCCTGGAGGTAAGATGATTCACTGGGAGGTAATAGTACTATCACAGACTAGATAGTTTCAGGTAGGGAGGGCATGTTGAGGTAAAATGTAGGGATGACTTTGAAGGATACGTAGTGAAATCTATATGATCTAATGATTGATAGACTGTGGAGGGAGAGAGAAGATAGCGTAGGAGGACTGGGTGCTGGTTTGGCCTTTTGGCTGGATAATGGGTTTACTGGTTGAGATGCAGAATATAGTAGCAGGAGGAGCAGGTTTGATGTCCAAGACAATAGGTTTTCTGTAACCACTTTGGGCTTGTGGTGTTTGTGGGCTTTCTCATATAGAATAAATAGAGTAGAAGTGGTTTTTGAAGCAGTGGGTTTTAATGCTATTTCACAGGAAGAAAGGCATAGTGTGAAAATCCAGAAGGCAGTGTCAGCAGGAGACCAAAATGGTACAGCCAGAGAGATGGGATAAAAGCTAAGAGAATATAGTAAGAAAGAGAACGGAGCTAACAGAGAGGTGGACTTCAAAAAGATTGAATGAGGTAAAAACTGTGAAGTCAGATTGGATAAAGTGGAACTAATTTGTAAGAGCAGCAATTAGCTCTCTTTTGATTGTCAGTAATGGGAACTCAAATCAAATCAACATAAGGAATTTTTTGGTTTATATTAATAGGCAGGAGAAAAGAGTATCCAGGGTCTTAAATGATATTTACATTTTTCTCCCCATCTCTCCCCATAATCCCTCGTTCACATATCTCTGTCCTTCTCTATTTGTGGTCTTATTCTCTTCTTTTTTCAAATAACTTTTTTTTTCAGTTAGTTGACACACGATACTATATTAGTTTCACATGTACAAGATACTGGGTAAATATATTTATATAACTTACGAAGTGATCACCCTGATAACTTTCGTACCCATCTGACACCATGCATAGTTGTTAAAATATTATTGACTATATTCCCTATGCTATACTTTACAACCACCTTGACTATTCTGTAACTACCAATTTGTACTTCTTAGCCTTTTTCACTATTCCCCCCAAGTCTCCTTCATCTGGTAACCATCAGTTTTTTCTCTGAATCTATAAGTTTCTGCTTTGTTTGTTCATTTATTTTGTTCTTTAGATTCCACATATAAGTGAAATCATATGGCATTTGTCTTTGTTTTACTTGCTCAATTTAGTACAATATTCTGTAAGTCCATCCATGTTGTTACAGATGGCAAGATTTCATTCATTTTTATGGTAGAGTAATATTCCATTGTATATATGTACCATCTCTTCTTTATCCATTCCTCCATTGATGGACAACCAGGTTGCCTCCATCTCTTAGCTATTGTAAATAATGCTGAAATGAACATATGGATGCATATGACCCCTCTAAGTAGTGTTTTGGGTTTCTTCAGATAAACACCCAGAAATGGGATTACTGGGTCCTTCATTGTCTGTTGTTATAGCCTTTGTTTTAAAGTCTACTTTGTCTAGTATAAGTTTTGCTAAACTAGCTTTTCTGTTTGTTTCAATTTCATGAAATATCTTTTTCCATCCCTTTACTGTCAGTCTGTGTGTATCTTTTGATCTGAAGTGAGTCTCTTGTAAGCAGCATTGTTGTCTTATCCATTCAGCCACTCTATGTCTTTTGATTACAGCATTTAATCCATTTACACTTAAAGTAATTGTTGATAGATATGTAGGTATTGCTATTTTATTATTATTTTCAATCTTTTCTCCCTTGCCTTCTCCTTCTTCTCCTTCTCCTCTTCCTCCTCCTGCTCCTTCCTTAACATTCCTTGTAATACTGGTTTGGTGGTGATGAACTCCTTTAGCTTTTTCTTGCCTGGGAAGCTCTTTATCCTTCAATTCTAAGATAGCTTTGCTGGGTAGAGTAATCTTGGTTGTAGGTCCTTGCTTTACATCACTTTGAATATTTCCTGCCAATCCCTTCTGGCCTGCAAAGTTTCTGTTGAGGAATCTGCTGACAATCTAATGGGAGTTCCCTTGTACATAACAAACTGGTTTTCCCATGCTGCTTTTAAAATTCTCTTTGTCTTTAACATTTGGCATTTTAATTATGATGTGTCTTGGTGTGGGTCTGTTTGGGTTTGTCTTATTTGGGACTCTCAGCACTTCCTGGGCTTGTATATCTATTTCATTCAGCAGGTGTCATGCAGGGCGTCCGGTGGGGTCTCTGCTCCCGCTCCCCACACAAGAACGCAGGATATGGTGAGGCCAAAAAGGAACACCCACGGAGCCATAGGTAGGGGAGTCATACCACTATATTATCTCTGGCGGCGCTATACTCTCACTGGAGGCTGGATCCACACTGTCCTCAAACCGCCATCCACGCTTGCCAGCCCAGCCGCCATCTTCTTGCTAGCCCCCATCTTTCTCTCTCTCTTTCCCTCTGCTAGCGTAGCCACAGCAGTTATATTAGTGGCCAATGGCTCACTGGTTACAGCTGACGGCCAACTAGCCACAGCTGATGGCCATCCAATCACAGTTGGCCATTTACTACCTGAGCCAACACCTTTCTATGTGAGGCCGAGAGCCTGGAAACTACTTTCTGGGGCTCTGCCCCCACACTCCACCCCTACAGGCTCTCGCCTCACAATCTACGCGACAAGCGTCTTCCGCGAGGGGACCTGTGCGAGGAGCCTGGGGGTGAATGCAATATCCTGGACATAGCCAGGCTCTCTGGGCACAGCCAGGGTTTCTCAGGGCACCACCAGTGCTTCTGGGCACAGCCAGACTTCCTGGACTTCTTAGGGTACCACCTGTCTTCCCGGACACAGCCAGGGTTTCTCAGGGCACCACCAGTGCTTCTGGGCACAGCCAGACTTCCTGGACTTCTTAGGGTACCACCTGTCTTCCCGGACACAGCCAGGGTTTCTCAGGGCACTGCCACTCTCTGTGGGCACAGCCACACTTCCTGGACTCAGCCAGGGCTTTCAGGGCACTGCCACAGCCACACTTCCTGGACACAGCCAGGGCTCTCAGGGCACTGCCACTCTCTCTGGGAACAGCCCGACTTCCTGGGCACAGCCAGGGTATCTTCAGGGCTCAGCCAGACTTCCTGGACTCAGCCAGGGCTCTCAGGACACTGCCACTCTCTCTGGGAACAGCCCGACTTCCTGGGCACAGCCAGGGTATCTTCAGGGCTCAGCCAGACTTCCTGGACTCAGCCAGGGCTCTCAGGGCACTGCCACTCTCTCTGTGCCTCTCAGGGTACCCTGCTGGAACAACAGCGACTCACAATCAAGGTGCTTACATATTCTCAATGGCGGCCAGTCAAGAGACAAAAACAAACATCCCCCAGTTCCACTAACAACAGTTCCCAAACAAACAGTCAAGCTGTCCACCAAACCAGGGATGGAAGGCAATTCCCCATAGTCCATAGTCATTCACCAGGGCTGTCCTGGGGGGTGAGGGATGACCTTGACCTCACCCTTATCTCCCACGGAGGACTCAGCAAGCGTTACCTCCTGGGACTATAAGTCCTGCATCCGGGCTGCCTGAGCAGGAACTTCCCCGGCCCACAGGGCTACAACGACCTTCGCTTTCTCCGGCCTGTGCTGGTTGGGGAACCGTCCACATCTTTCCACCTCTCCACGGGGCTCCATCTCTGCAGCAGCTGCATGGCTTTTCCTGTGCTGGTGGGAGAACTGTCCACGTCCTCCCACCCCTCCACGGGGGTCCAGCTCTCCGGCAGCTGCTCCTCCTGGTCTTCCAGAGACTCAGTGTTCATACACACAAACTGCTCCACCACTCTTGGGAGAGCCTTGGCCGGCACCATATCCTGCTCACAGCGCCATTTGTCATGTGGGAGACCCTGCTCGCTGCGCCATTTGTCATGCAGGGCGTCCGGTGGGGTCTCTGCTCCCGCTCCCCACACAAGAACGCAGGATATGGTGAGGCCAAAAAGGAACACCCACGGAGCCATAGGTAGGGGAGTCATACCACTATATTATCTCTGGCGGCGCTATACTCTCACTGGAGGCTGGATCCACACTGTCCTCAAACCGCCATCCACGCTTGCCAGCCCAGCCACCATCTTCTTGCTAGCCCCCATTCTTTCTCTCTCTCTTTCCCTCTGCTAGCGTAGCCACAGCAGTTATATTAGTGGCCAATGGCTCACTGGTTACAGCTGACGGCCAACTAGCCACAGCTGATGGCCATCCAATCACAGTTGGCCATTTACTACCTGAGCCAACACCTTTCTATGTGAGGCCGAGAGCCTGGAAACTACTTTCTGGGGCTCTGCCCCCACAGCAGGTTAGGGAAGTTTTCCATCATTATTTCTTCAAATAGGTTTTCAATTCCTTGCTTTCTCTCTTCTTCTTCTGGTACCCCTGTGATGCAGGGTCTTATTGTTTTTTACTGCAGACAGGGTTCCTGTTCATGGTAGCTCCAGGCTCACATCTTCTCAGTCTTGTAAATCCAGAGGGAAGAGGGAACTCTCTTTCCTCACTTTTGAATATACAACTTTCTAGGAAGGACTGACTGGTCAAGCCAGCCAGGACATGAGCCTACTGGTAGGTCAGGGGGTAGGTTCTATCAATGGTGATGCCACCAGAATCACATGGTGTAAAAAAGGAGGAATAAATTGAAAAGAAGGAAATGAAAGAGCTGCTGTTTCCAGGATATATGGTCAGAATTGGGGGAAACCCAAAGCAACAGATGTCTACAATTTGTTGAGTGATTCTCGTGGAAACCATTTTGCAGTTAAAACCCTGCTCACCTTTTAGATTCAAAACTGACATATATTGATTAAAAAGCTAAGACAAATGCCCATAGACGAGTCTTTATTTTGAAGAGATTTGCTTATTAATTAAAATATGGGTTAATATATATATATATATATATATATATATATATATATTCCCTAAAAGTCACACATATAGTCAAGAATATTATAATAACTATGGATGGTATCAGATGGGTACTAGTTGTATTGGAGTGGTCACTTCATAGGGCATATAAATGTGTTGTACACCTAACACTAAAATAATATTGTATGTCAATTGTAATTGGAAAATAAATGAAAAAAGAAAAGGTAGACTTTCTTTTCCCTTATGGTAATTGAAATTTGTTTTTGGTATAAGATAAAATTACAAAGTGTCATTTTTAAAAATAAAATAAAATAAATGGAACAAAGGTGTTCAATTTGGGAGGCTGTACATTTATTCTAGCAATGATGTTACTGCACAAGACATTTTTGAAGCTTCTCTTTTGAATCTGCCTCAGAGCTCGGACAGGTATAAGTACATGTTTTCTAAGAACAAATTTGAGTTTTGAAAACAACCCATGTTGTTATTTGCAGTAAAATTTGGTGAAAAAGCTAATAGGAATACAACATAATCATGTAATACGATAATGAGATAGATTAATTTTTCTCTCCAGGATGTTAATGATCTCTTCTTTCCCTATTTCTTTTTTTTTTCTCTCTCTCACTCATGTCACTACCTTTTCAAAATTTTTCAGTGACTTCTGGCTTCTCACATAAAAACGTCCAAACCCATTGGTCTGGAAGTCAAGGCTCTTTGCAGTCTCACTGGGGTTTGTTATTGGTTCTCCTTTTCAGCCCAATAAGCTGATCTCTTGAATGTTTTCTGTTTATCTTCTATTATATTTTGTCTTTTTGTTTTCTTTCCATGAGAATTCATGGGAATGTCCAAACTGCTAATTTCTCTTTATCTGGAACTTTATGAGAATAAGGTGTGAGGATTAATGAAATATAGTTATTAATATGATATATTTAATTTTGTACTCGGATATGAAAGAAGTGGACAATTGTGAGACACCTAACAAATTATATTGATTATTACAATCTAGTCAAAAGAGTAAGCATAGTCTTTAGAGTTAGACTAACTAGATTTTAATCCTGGTTCTACTGTTTATTAGCTTGGTGTCTTTAAGCAATTCGTTTACTATTTAAGCATCCATTTTCTCATCTGTGAAATATAAATAAGGACATTTATTTCATAACTTTATTGTGAGGGTTAGAAGAGGTCATGAAAAGATTTTTTAATGACTAATCTTAGAGAAAGACTTCTATAAGCATGATAAAATCTAGAGGCCATAAAAAATGGACATTTTGACTGCAAAAAATAGCATGTTTGCATGGCAAAATAATACAATACCCAAAGCTAAGTATGGATAAACTGGAAAAAAATGTTTGCAACATTTATGAGAGATAAAATAATTATTTTTATCCTCTCATATATCAGTGAGGAAAAAGACCAATCCAATAAAAAATATATGGACAAAGGACATAAAAATAGTCCATTGCAAAGGAAATAAAAATGACTTTTAAATATATAAAAATGTTCAGTCTCACCTGTGATAAAATAAATGCAAAATGAAACTCAGCAATATGCCATTTTTCACCTAACCAACCGGCAAATGATGTGGGAAAGTAGTCACTCCATACATTGTTAAGGGGACTATAAACAGGTACGACTTCTTTGAAAGGCAATTTGGCAACAGCCATAAAAATTTCACCACATACTTTTTTGAGTAATTCTTCTAGGAATATATATACCTGTGCTGACTGATATGGTAGCCAATGACCAAATATGGTTACTGAGCCCTTGAAACGCGATTCATCTGAATTGAGATATACTTTAAGTATAAAATACACACTGAATTTGAAAGACTGCAAGTAAAAAATATGTAAAATATCTCATTATTAATTTTTATGCTGATTTACATGTTGAAGTGATAATATCTGGGACATATAGGTTAAATATAATACATTTTAAAAATTAATTTCACTTGTTTCTTTTACTTTTTTAATTTGGCTGCTAGGACATTTAAAATTACTTGTTTTTTGCATTACATTACTATTGAGCAATGTTAGCATATATAGTTCTACTTGTATATATGGGAAATTATGTATATATAAAGAATATGCCAAACACCATTAATATTCACTGATAGAGGCTTTGCTAAATAAAACATGATACATCCACAGAGTGGAATATCATGTGACCAGAAAAAAGAATGAGACCAATATGCATGAAGATAGGGAACTGTCTGATATATATTAAGTGAAATAAAAAGGAAGCACAGAATTGTATAGTAAGCTAATGTTTGTGTTCAGTGTATATTGAATAGATTTTTGGTTGAATTATTTAAAGTACTTATACACAGAATATTCTTAGAAGGATGCATGAGAAATTATTTTTAGTTATTGTCCTAAAGAGAAGAAATTGCAGTTCAGTATCAGAGGTGAGGAAGATTTACTTTTAACTCTACCTATTTGTACTGGTTGACTGATTTTACTATATGTATTCCTTACCTATTCAGAAAAAAAAAAATGTATTTACAGGTTTGAAGAAAACAGTCTCCAAAAAGAATTTTCCAAAATCAGTTATAAGAGCATAGTAATTCATGTTTATTTTTAAAAAGTGTATGTGGGGGACAGATGTATGTAAACCACAGTGTCCAACACATAAGTAGGCTCCTAGGAGATATCCATTCCCTTTCCTTCCCTATGCTTTGTAGAATAGCACAGATGTTATAGCAGAATCTTTCCACATTTCAGGGATGCTTTAAGTTACCTTTATGTATGGCTCTAGATGTTGTCAAGTGTAAATGGGATTAGGCTCTACTGATCCTATGGCATGCCCCGGAAGTTAGTTATTTGCCCCCAATAAATCCCCAAATGTTCATGCTTACATTGATATCTCTCTCATCAAAATGGAAGGCAGCTTGTATAATGTATAACTTCACAGTCAGTGTAATATTGTAGGCTGTCTGCAGATTTCATTACTATATGAAGGACCGAGGCAAATTTTTTCAGTTATTACATCCTCTGCTCTAAAATCTTCACTCTCCTTGTCGGCCTCTTGATTCTTCATCAGTTAAAACACTACTTTATTTCTGTACCAGAAATTCTATGCACTATACTAACCCCTTTGTCTACTTCAGTCACCTCTTCTCACTTTCATGAAGTTTGTTGATCGATTGCTTCTCACAGGGTATGTCTGGCTTTCCAGCCTTTGTCTAAAACACTAGAACCACCCTTCAGAAAATTCACAGCATTCAATCAATTGCATTTGCTCATAAAGTATCTTTTGAGTTTTTTTTGAACAAAAGTCTCCTGATTCTGACTCCTTATTTCCATCCCTATTGCCTCTGCCTGAGTCCAGCCCTCTTCATCTTGTCTGGAATATGTCAATTAGCTCTTAAATAGTCGGCATGCTTTCAGACACCCTACTGGCAATGCATTTTCCACTTTACTGCTAAGTTCTAAAAAGAGATTCTGAAAAACAGATTCATGCGTTCATTCATCCATTCATCCAACATATTTTAAGTATCTCCTTTGTGTCAGGCATCTTGCTAGGAACTGGAGACACAAAGACATACTTTTCCTATGCAGACATCATACTCCTGAGCTTTGAGTCTGGTGCCAACGAGTAGACAGAAGATTTACAGTCCATGGGCGTGGGCACAGGATGCTCTGGCAGCACCCAGCAGGAAGGGGCAAGTTTCAGTCCCTGTCAACGGATCACATTGGAGGGAGGCAGAGGGACATGTTCTGAGCAGAAGCAGCAGCAAGGGCATAGGATAAACAGGGTGCTGCATGGCATATCTGGTCAGTAAGGTGGCAAGGGAAGAGCTGGGGACATCAGCATGAGGTGGTGGTGAAGGGCCTAGAGGGGCGTGCAAAGGAGTTTGGACTTTATTCTAAGAGTCTAGGTTTTAAGCAGAGCAGTCATGGGATCAGATTTGCATTTTATGAAAAGCACTGAGGTAGGAGTTTGGAGGATAGTTAGAGGGATAAACGACTGGAGACAGGAAAGCAAATTAGGAGGAGACTATTTCAACAATTCAGTCAAGAGTCAAAGGTGATCTAAATAAAGATAACAGCAGTAGGGATGGGGAGAAGTGGACAGATTTGAAAGATATCAATAAAACAGACTAGGTTTAGTGACTACCGATTTGGATGTTTGTGAGAAGGGGGAAAGACGAGAGGAAAGTCAGAATTGACTTGCCAATGTCTGATTTGAGCCCTTGGGAGCTAAGAGCTGTGGAAGAGGGAACGGTTTTGCAGAGAGGTGGTTTTGTGATCTAGAAAAGATGGTAGCAGTTGAGTGTAGGGGTCTGCACTCAGGTGAGATATTTAGACTGGAGATATTCATTCTTTATCCACTTGCTTATTCAACAGATAGGTATTGAGTGCTACTATATGTCAAGCACTGTTTTAAGCCCTGGAAATATAATGGCAAAACAAACATACAAATACCAACCCAAACAGGACAAATTTCCTATTCTTGTGGCACTCGCATTCCAGGAAAGAGACTAAACAAACCAAACAACAAGTAAATAAATGTATAATATGGCAAAATGTCAGCTGGTTACACGTATATGCTTCGAAGACAAATAAATTAGATTGAGAAGACAGAGTGATGAGATGTGGGGGATATTTTAGATAAGTTAATCCAGATGAAAGCATCGTTGAAGAGGTGATATTTGAGCACAAACCTGATTGCACTTCCAGAGGGAGCCATGGGAAAGTTCAAGGAAGAGTATGCAAGAAAAAGCATGTGGGGCTGCAGGGTCCCAAAGGGTAGTGGTGTTGTAGGGAAGGCATGGAAGAGAGAAGGGATGCAGATGTCCCTGTAATAGGACCTCAACCTGAAAACCTTAAATTCTATATATATATCATCTTGCTTCCTTATCCCCTTAGACTGTGTTAATTCCTTCTTCCATCATGACTTCCCAGCACTTGATAAATGTTAGAGCACTTTTGACTTTTTATTGCTAGTATTTGTTACCTTGGTATAGCCTTTTGTTCATCTTGGTGATTGAAATAACCCAGCACAGTTTGCTGGGAACTTGGAGGGCCCACAAATGTGTGTTGACAGAAAAACAATGACAAACGATGTGACCTTTTGGTATGTCTCTGAAAACTGCTAGAACACATATTGTCTGGTTACTCTGTCCTTTCTAAATGTTGATGCCTTAAAATAGGAATGGTTTCAATATTGCATTTAATTTTTTCTTTCTTTTAAAATTTAATTTAGTTACAAAAATCAGACATATTAGATTAAGTTAAAGAGAAGTACTCTTATTCATAATGACAAGGCTTAAATTAAAAGTAGTCCCTACCCATCACTGACTACAGCCCCAGAGGCAACCCTTTCAACTTTTTTTTGGTTGCTGTTTTTGGTATTCATCTCCATCTCTCTGAATAATAAGCTAATTCATGATTTTTTTCAATTTTAGGTTCTACCTGTTGACTTTACACCATAGAAGATGAGGAATCAGTTCTCGTAGCCCTCTCCTCCAGCCCAACACAGATGCACACTTCCCACATCCCTAACAACCCAACATAGAGTATTATAATTTTTGTCAAATTAACATTCCACGATCACTTTTTTATGACAATGTAAATATTATCCGTAGCAGAGTTATGTGATATATTATGGTTTCTATTTCCATTTTTCCTTTCTTGTACAACTTTGTTTCCATAGTATCAGTTTTCTGTTATTGTTTGGTTGGTTGGTTGGTTGTTTTTCTAGTTTTCTATATATTCAATCATGAATTAAGTCCATAACCTCCTCTCCCCCAGTTCTGTAAACCTCTTTTTGATATACTTAAACATGACAGAGGGGTGTGTGTGTGTGTGTGTGTGTGTGTGTGTGTGTGTGTGTGTGTATTTTTGACACTAGCCCTCCTTGAGCCTTTGACCTACTGTCTGAACTGGTTGCTCTTTAGGCCCAGTGACAGCTGCTGTCCTGGGATTTTCCTTCACCAACATCCTGGGGAGTCCCCTTACCTTTTTTATGCTGGATGCTGGGTGTTTGTCTCGTTCATTTTACTTCTTTGGTTTGGTGGAACATCCCCTTAAACAACTTCCTGATGGGTAGCATGGGAGGTAAATTTGCTGAGACTTTACATGTCTGAAAATGTTTTTATTCCTTCCTGATACTTGGATGATAATATGGCTAGATGATTTTAGGTTAAAATCATTTCCACTCAGAAATATGATGGTAGGGGCCTGCCCGGTGGCTCAGGCAGTTAGAGCTCCATGCTCCTAACTCCAAAGGCTGCCGGTTCGATTCCCACATGGGCCAGTGGGCTCTTAACCACAAGGCTGCCAATTCAATTCCTCGAGTCCCGCAAGGGATGGTGGGCAGCGCCCCCTGCAACTAAGATTGAACACGGCACCTTGAGCTGAGCTGCCTCTAGGATGGCTCAGTTGGTTGGAGCGCGTCCTCTCAACCACAATGGTTGCCGGTTCAATTCCCTCAAGGGATGGTGGGCTGCACCCCCTGCAACTGGTAACGGTGGCTGGACGTGGAGCTGAGCTGCGCCCTCCACAACTAAGACTGAAAGGACAACAACTTGACTTGGAAAAAAGTCCTGGAAGTATACACTGTTCCCCAATAAAAGTCCTGTTCCTCTTCCCCAATAAAATCTTTAAAAAAAAAAAAAAGAAATATGATGGTATTGTTCCATTGTCTTGTAAATTTTAGTGGTACTCTTAAGAATATAGAAGCCATTTTGATTCTTGAAACTTTGGTAACATCTTTTTCCTTTTTCATTTTTGAGAATATTAAAAATCTCTCTCAAGCCAGTGTTTTGAAATTAGACAATTAAGTATTTTGGTATGTCATTTAAAAAAATAATTAATTTTAGTTTTGTCTTATAGTTAAGGATATTACTTCATTAATGATCAGGAACCCTTGGTCACTGAGATTTAAAAAAAATATTGAGATATACTATACACACAATAAACTGTATAATTTAAAATATACCCTTTTATGAACTTTGACAGATGTATTGAAATGATCACAACAGTCAAGATGAAGAGCATTTCTAGCATCAACCACTGTGTCATTGACTCCTTATTTTTGATTCCTCCCTCCAGTTAGGAAAGTGCCACACTGCTTTCTGTCACCATGGATTGGTTTGCATTAAATCTAGACTGATATCCGGTGTAAGTCCTCTGACTTTGTCTTTTAAAAAAAAAATTATTTTGGCTAGGTCATTTGCATTCCAATATAAATTTCTGAATTAGCCTTTCAGTTTGCACACACACGAAATACACCTGCTGGAATTTTGTGGAGGTTAAGTTGAATAAGTAGATGGAAAAAATTAACATTCTAGCAATATTGTTTTTCATCTCATTAAAATGATATAACTATTTGTTTAGTTCTTTAACATCTCTCAGCAATATTTTATAGTTTTCAATGTATAATTATTGCATACTTTATTAAATTTATCTGTAAGTAATTCATGCTTTTGGATTCTATTGGAAATGGAATTGTAGTTTTTATTTCATTTTCCAATTGTTTATTGCTGATGTATAGAAATACTAGTCTATTTTTGTATATTGATTTAGGATAGGCTTGCTAAATTCACTTACTGGTTCTAGGAGGATTTTTCCATATTCCTTATGATTTTCCAGTATACATCATATTTTTGGCAAATAGAGTTTTACTTCTTCCTTTCTATTCTGTGTGTTATCTATCTATCTATCTATCTATCTATCTATCTATCTATCTATCTATCTATCTATCATCTACCTGTCTATTATTATTTATTTATTTATTCATTTGTTTGTTTGTCTTATCACACTGGCTAGGGCATACAGACGAATGTTAAATACATAGTAGTAGTGACACAGGGCATCCTTGTCTTATTCTAGATCTTAGGAGGAAAGCACTCAGTCTTTCATCATTAAATATAATGCTATCTGTGGGCTTTTCATAGATGTTCTTGAACCAGTTGAGGATGTTTCTTCCTTCTTACTCTTAGTTTGCTGAGAGCTGTTAATTATAAATAAATGCTGAATTTTTCAAATGCTTTTGTTTCATCTATTGACATAATTATATGGGCTATTTATCTTTATTTTGTTAATATGGTGAATTATGTTAAGAGATTTTTTAATGTTAAACCAACCTTACCTTTCTGGAACAAACCTTACTTGGTCATGATATATAATCCTTTCCATATGTTACTAGACTTAATTTACATATATATAATTTTTGTATCTATATGTGAGGGCTATGAGTCTACAGTTATTTCTTTGAATGTCTTTGTCTGGTTTTCGAATCAGAGAAATACTGTCCTTAAAAAAGTGAGTTTAGAAAATACCCCTCCCTCTTCTGATTTTGGAAAAATTTCATATTGTATTGGTATAATTTCTTTCTCATGTGTGTGATAGAGTTCAACAGTAAAGCCATCTGATCTTGGGGTTTTCTTTGTTATGAATTCAAATTTTGTAGTATATGTAGAACTACTCATATTATCTATTTCTTTTTGTCTCAGTTTTTATATATGTCTTCAAAATATTTGTTCATGTTGTTACCAGATTTATTAGCATAAAGTTGTTTATATTCTTCCCTTATTATCTTTTTAAATATTGTTGGTTCTATACTGATGGCCTCTCTTTCTATTTTCATGCTGATACTTCGTGTTTTTCTTCTTGATATTTGTAGCTAGAGGTTTATGAATTTTATTAATCATTTCAAATACTGTCCATTTGTTTTCAATTTCATTGTTCTGCACTCTAATCTTTACTTGTGTTTAATTTGTTCCTCTTTCTCTAAGTTCCTTATGAGAGAGCGTAGATCATCGATTTTGGATCTTTCATTTTTTTTGGTAATATAGACATTTAAACCTATATATTTCTGTCTAAGCACTGTATTAGCTGAATTCCATACATTTTTTATGTTGCTTTTTATTTATTCAGTTTAGATATTTTCTAATTTATGTGTGATTTGATTTCTTCTTTGACCTATGTGTTGTTTTGAAGTAAGGTTTTTTAATTTTCAGATATTTGGGGCTTTTCTAGATGCTTTATTGTTTTCTATTTCTATTTAATTCTATTGTGATCTGATAACATACTTTGTAAGATTTATTCTTTTAAACCTATTGAGACTTGTTTATGACAAGATAGTTCCAGAACCATGTAAGGTTTGACGAGGCTGTGGCACCAACAGGGAAGGAGGAGTGAGGTTAACATTTGGGTCTTTATGCAGTGTTTTGGCTCTTGACTATACAGCATAATGATTTACAGCAGTCTTTGTAGTCTTGTGGATCTGGGTTTAACTCCAGTCTATACCATTTCTTAACTGTGTGACCCTAGGCAAGTTACTTAATCTGTTTCTTCATATGTAAAGTGGGGACGTAGAATAGTATATACGAGGTTTAACAATTAAGTTCGGGAACTTATCCTAGAAAAAGTGCTACATATCTCATTGCTGAACATCACTATAGTCACTTTTGAAGTACTCCCCTTGAGAAACTATGCACTGATGCCAGCGCCTAGTCCACCTTCAAAGCAACTTTGGAACTCTTTTTCTGGGATGCCCATCAGAGCGGTCATTGTATTACCCTTGATGTCCTGAATGTTATCACAATGTCTTCCTTTCAACATTTTCTTTATCTTCGGGTAAAGAAAGAGGTCATTGGGGGCCAGATCAGGTGAGTAGGGAGGGGGTTCCAATACAGTTATTTGTTTACTGGCTAAAAACTCCCTCACAGACAGCGCCATGTGAATTGCCATGATGCAAGAGCCATGAATTGTTGGCGAAAACTTCAGGTTGTCAAACTTTTTCATGCAGCCATTTCAGCACTTCCAAATAGTAAACTTGGTTAACTGTTTGTCTAGTTGGTACAAATTCATAATAAATAATTCCTCTGATATCGGAAAAGGTTAGCAACATTGTTGCAACAAGTTCACAATCTTAATTGTCAGACTTCGTATGTGCTTTTAGAAAGATGAAATTATATATATATAGTATATATATATAGTATGCATATACATATTATATATATCATATCTATACACACATATAGTATTTAGTAAAGTATGTGTTCAATGAATAATATATATTGTTATATTTGCTCTTATATAATATATAATATGTATATATGATATATATTATTATATCATATGTTGCTTCATATATTCTAATTTTCCTGCTGGCTTCAAAGTTTTAGAGATTTAATTAACTGTCTTTTCTTTTCCCCGTTTGCCCTGATTGTCCCTGTCCTCACTCCCTTACTCTATTTTCTCATTTTTCAATTTTTGGCTCTCACTGCTGTCAAAATTTAATAACCTCAAGAACTGCAAATCATACAATTAAGGTAGTTGCTGCTTGCTATCTTTCTCCTTTTGAGACTCACCATCAATCTTTATAACTTGGCTAGGACTCCCATTTCCACTCTAAAAAACTGCACGTTAACAGTTTTTCAGTTATTTGCAATATGGGTACAAATAACTGGGGCTTATACACCCAGCTTTGAAAGACACTCCAGATGTACTTGGATGACAGAATAATAACACTGTTTGCAGAAGAAATGCCCTATATTTATTGTAAGTATTCTCAGCAAAAATTGTCAGTAGAGCTTATAAGAGGCCCTGGTAGAAGGGGCATTTGAAAACTCAGTTCAGCTCTTTTTGCACTCTGAGAAGCATCCCCTTCAGAATTACCAACCAGATGATGTTTAATGTTCCTGACTCAGCAGCGTGATGTCGAAAAAATATCGTGAGTTTAAAGTCAGATAACTCAGATGCTTACACTTTGGGTTATCTCTTAGCCTCTCTGAACATGTTTCCTGATTTGTAAATTGTGGTATTAACCTGCTCTCCACGGTTTCCTCTTCAGGAAAGCGTATCCTATACCACATCCATGTTCATTCCCCTTATTTGGGACTTTCATACATCATATACCTTTCCTTTGAAGCAATTGTCACAATTTCACTTTTCATTGACGTATGTAATTATTTATTAATATCCACCTCCTATACTGGATTGTACGCTCCACGGAGCCAGGGACCATAAGCGATTACTGTACCCCTGTACTCCTAGGCTGAACCCATCACCTTTCACTCCGAGTCAAGCACAGTGCCTGGCACAGAGTAGGCAATCAGGGAACAAATGAATGACAAAGGTGTAGCAGCTTGTGGCCCGCACGCTGTAGGTGGCGTGTGGAGGAATCCGCCCAGGCCCGCAATTCCCGCCCTTGCATAGGGATAACATCCCCAGCAGCGGCCCAGGGCTGCCCCAGGATCGGCCCCTGCACCACGCCCTACCCCGCCATCGCCAGCCACAGAGCCTGGGGCTGAGCCTCGTCAGCTGACGCCATTTGGGGGTGGGACTTCCGGCCGTCGAAGTTTAACAGTCCGGGCGGGAGCCGGAAGCACAGCGCCGGAGCGGGCCGTGCCTTGGCCCCCGGTGTTCCGCGGCTGAGAGGTGAGGTTCCGGGGGGGCTGGGGTCAGCTGGCGGTCGCCCACCGTGTCCTTGCACGTTCCCGAACCCCGTCCGCCCTCCGGCCACTTCAGGGGGCGGGTCGGAGGTCCCGGGACTCCCTACGCCTGGGCTGGTCCCGCGCTCCGGACGGTTGCCGGGCAGGGGCGCGGCGGAGCGTTTGGCGCGGAAGTTCCCGGGAGCCGCGGGCCGGGGTCGCGCACCTCTCTGCCCGCGACGGCCTCCTGCTTGTCCTGAGAGCTGGCCGGGGTCGCCGGGGTAGGTTGGTGGTGGCTCTGCGGGTGATGTGCTGCGTCTGAAAAGTTTACAGCTTCACAGTCTGCCTCCCCTTTTGTAAACTTCTCAAATACGACTCGTTTAATAGGCGCTCGAATGCATTTTACAGGGTAACCCCAGTTGCGCAAGTCTCCTGCAAGTAAAACGCATTTTTGGTGAATGAACTTCGGGGAACTTTTATTTGTTTAAACTAAGTGTTGTACTAGAGTTGTTTCGTGTACCTGTTATCCGCAAATCGGGGGCTGGCGGTCTGGTACCGCCTGTGTCCTGACAGCTCCCTTTCGGTGGGACCCACTTTGAAAGGCTGATATAATGCTTCTTCCTTAATTGTGCCCAGTACTCAGAAGACTGAGGTAGGTGGGCAGATGGTCCCCTTCATCTGTCCACTCTCAGAGAACGAAACACATTAAATGACTTGGCCAAAGTCACTGTCAACTAACCTCCGGGGCACTTAGTTTGAACCCACTTTTTCTGAGCCCTGGCTTAAGTGATCTCCCCACTACTCCACAGCACGCAACAGGAATGGTGTAAAAGTTAGTGAAAACATCTTTCACTTGTGTTTACTGGGTTTAGAGATCGCCTTTCCAGCATTATATTGTTCCTTGAGTAGGGAACCAAAAGTGCACGTTACCACATGTTAAGGCATCAGATCCAAACCCTGTCAGGTGACTGTAAGGACTTTTAGTAGCACTGGATTATCTGATGAATGAAGCATAATGAATCACATAACTGACTTTTCTAGTGAACAAGTTTTGGCCTTTTTATAAACATTAAAAAAAATTTTTTTGTCTCTTGAGAATCAAAGGGCCCTATAATTTATTATCCTTCTAACTTGTCCTTTGAAATAGGGTATACTGGACATAAATGCGATGTTTTATTGATGACTTGGGAACCTGTGACGTTACACGCTATGCTATACTCTTGCACTGTCCACACCAGGAAGGCTAGGATGTATCTCTAGTTCCCCTTCCCTTCCTCCCATGTATTTTTGAGCATTTTTTCTGACCTGTCATACATTACTATTTGCTATTCTTTAAAGTATCTGCCTCGAGTAATTTCCATGCTTTCTTGCCTTCTGGATTGCCTTAGTTGGTGAAATCACTTTGCCAGAATTCTGTGTTTGAAGTATATATTGTGAATAAATAACATGAGTGAGGGTGTTATAGACCAAGAATTGGTATAGGGACTTGGTGACGTCTCCTTTGGCTGTATTTTTAATTTTGGAGTTATTTGAAAAAATTGGAGTGACTACAGGAGGGCTCCAGTTTATCACACAGGTTTAAAAAGATGAGGAGCTTACCTAGCCAACACTTATTTGTGAATACCTACTGTGTGCCAGGAATGTTTCAAGACTGGTAGTAAACAAGACAAAATCCCTGTCCTCAGGATTTTGTGGTGAGCACACTCTGGAACAAGTGGATAAATGCCACTTGTTTGAGATTAGATGCTTCATTTTCACTTTTTTTTTTTTTTTTTTTTGCCTATCCTTAATTGTTTTTAAAATATATTGTCTTAAACTATTTATAGGTGCAGTCATGCAGGAAAACCTCAGATTTGCTTCGTCAGGAGATGATATTAAAATATGGGATGCTTCATCTATGACATTGGTGGATAAATTCAACCCACACACTTCACCACATGGAATCAGCTCAATGTGTTGGAGCAGCAATAGTATCCTTTTTTTTTTAATAACCACTTTTTGTTAGGTTAAACAACCAGTATCAATGGAACTTTTGCATGCCACCCATAATGAGAAGTATATTTGCATACCTGTGAACGACAGATAAAAAGGAACAGAAGTTTAAAAATCAGTATATCATGTGAATGCACACTGATACTCTTTGTTGATATCATTTTTAAAAATTTTAGTTGCGGACCACTACATTGAAAAACATTGATATATATATTTGTGTAAATAAATTACTGGATCCAGACCATAGAATTAGTTTTCTTATCAAAAGTTCGTTATTGAATCAAATAGAATAAGGTAGGTAATGGTAAGAAAAATTCTGAAAGGTTTTGCAATGAATTTTTGCATCTGCATTCGGATATTTGTTGATCTGGTTTGGAAATTAAAGACAGAACTCAAAGGCAGAGGCAAAGTTTGGGGGAGGAGATAAAAATTAAAATTGTCCAACCATCCGCATCTTATGTACTTTCGTATTTCTGTTCCTTTCTATGATGAAAATAGTCTCATTTTCCAAACATTATTGATATTGAATTTTTCTAAGCTTTTTATGTTTCTGATTCATACCCTCCCTGTCTTAGTAAGCTCCCATATGTGGATAAAATAAATGAGGCAGTGAAGCTTGTAAATCAGGATTTCTCAGCCTCCCATTATTGTCATTTTGGCCCAGATAATTTTTTGTTATAGGGACTGTCCTGTGCATTATAAGATGTTAAGGAGTCTTTCTGGCCTCTCTTTACCAGAGGTCAGTAGCCCCCAGTTGAGAACCACTGCTATAAACAAAATACTCCTCACTTTTTATATGAGCATGTTCTGTATACTTGGTATGCTTGAAATTATCATTCTTTTGTAGAACTGCTACACTATTGTTTAAACAACAAATTAGGTTTTAATGTTTCTCATGTTATCAGTACCAAATAATTTATATTCTGCTTCCTGATGAAAGTAAAAATATTAAAGCTTTAAAATGTGACTGATTCATAAACAAAAACATTAGAGGTTTTCATGCATAACCTAATTGTTCTTGCAAATATGTAACAAAAAGGACGAATTTTCTTATTGAATTAAATTTACCTCTTCATCGTTCCTTGATTTGGTATTATAGTAGCAAAATAAATTACTTTGGTATTATATTAATCAAACTCAAGGTGAAGCAACTACATTTTTTAAGGACTTTCCAGATATGTAGTGGGGGAAAATATTTTAAAGAGAGTGACAAATAATGTGAGGTAGCATCTCTCTATTACTGAATTTTTATTATGTTTAGAGTTTAATTTTCCCAGTTACTTACAGTATAAGAGAAAAATAGCAATTCTTACTAAGTATGTTATTTATTTTTTTATTCCAAGGAGTTTTATTAAGAGTTGGCATTTACTGATAAACCACTTAATGGTCTCTCAACAAAACTGATGTGTCTGTGAGGAGGTATCGTATGACCTTTGAAATTTGGTCTTATTTTTGTATAGTTTTCTTATACAGTGGATGTGCACTGGAAGCCTTATTCTTATATAATTCTTGTATAATCCTATTCCTAATGAGGCTTTGATCCCTTCCATGGAGGTTAGTTACTGAAGAAGGACTTACCAGAGACTTAGGGCCCATGTGGCATAGATTCCAAAGATGGGGTTAATAGTGAGGTGCCAGGGAGATTTGTTTTCGGGTGTTTTTGTTTTTGGTCCTCGAGGGAGTGTTACTCGTTTTCTCATGACTTCCAAAACTACATGAGAAATAAAAAGGAGTTACTATTTTACCCTCTCATATTCTTTCAGTTTTTTCTTTTCAATATTCTCAGAAGAAAAGTAGCAGTGAACAGAAGAAGCCAAGGAAAGAGACATGATTTATTTTTCTCAACGCCGGAATATCTAGGTGGAAAAGATTTTGTTTAAATTGTGTATAATAATAAAATCACAATCCACGATTTGTTCACAAAATATGTGAATGTTTTGCAAGTCATCAAAAAGGAGTGCAGTTAGAACTGCTTATTAAAAAGCATTGATTTGAACTTCTGATAATTTGTTAGGACTTGCAAAATCAGACTCTTGTTTTTGGTTGCATTATTGTATTTAATCATTTTAGTTTAAAAATACCTAAATTAAATTGTTTTGTGTTTACTGATTGTTCCGTTTATAATTTGTAAAATAAGGTAAATACAATTTTAAATTAAATTTTAAAATAATTAAATAATTTGAAATTACTAAGTTTAATTTAAAACTTCCATAGCATAAATAGTTGCTATTTAACCACATTTATTTATATTTGCTATATTTACTGTAATATTCTTAGTACATTTAATATTGAAACATTCTATTACAAAAATTCTAGTTCTGAGAAAATGCCAAATTTCATTTGGGACAAATAGGAGGCTAATGTGGATATTTGCTTCCTAGCTTAAGTCAGTACTGAGCACCGTGTTAATAACTATCTTGAATAGCATTTATAGATGAAAAGGGTGATTCGTATTTGCTGATGTTGCTTTTATCATGTTCGCATTCTTAAAGGATAAAATTAGACCTCCTGGCCTACTCTTTGAAAATGGAGTAGTATTTCACATGGGTTAAATAGCTTTCAAGTGATAGCAAAGCCAGAAAGGATAGTTCTTCCCTGTGGTGGTAGTCAAAAGAATTAGCCTTGTAATTAGTAACCTGAGCCATTTGTGACAGCTAATGCATAAGCTATGTTCATTTGCTTTTCTTTGTAGGTTAGTGTGCTTGCTTTGATCATCACAATTCTTATATTAATTAATCTAGTGCTAGAGATGCTCATGGATTGTTTTATGCTCCATAACTTTTCATTTAGATAACTTTCTAGTGACAGCATCTTCCAGTGGTGACAAAATTGTTGTTTCAAGTTGCAAATGTAAACCTGTACCACTTTTAGAGCTTGCTGAAGGGGTAAGTAATTTTTTTTTAAAGCTTTAAAAAAAAACCAACCAGTTCTTCTTGGGTGGTAACTGCTTATTTTTTTATGGTGATTGCAAATATAAAGGTCTTTAAAAGCATTTTTAACCTAAGCTCAAAATAATACAGTAACAGTTACAGGTGAGACAGGTACGAAACATCGTTAGGTAAAATAATACTGGATCCTAGGGGAGCAGTCAAGGACTTCGATTTTGTCAACTAGGCACTTGCTTTTTCCATTTTCCATGTGTGGAAGGGTCCCTGGTTTTGCTGCCTTTTTTAGGACCAAGTCCCACCGAGGTCACTAGGTTGATTTGACTGTAGAGCCCTAATGATGTAGCCCCGCCCTCACTGACACTGGGCTCAGGACCATCAGCTAAAGACTGCTGTCTGATGGTAGCTTTCCGCTTTTGCCTTTGTTTACATGGCACTGAGGAGCCTGCCCGAGCCTCCAAGCTCTCCTGGAACCAGATGGCTTTGTCAAAAGTGGCTTTGGTCCCAGAGCATTTAAATGAAGCTCTAGCTGCCTATTTTCTTATTCTTTTGTTTTATAAATTAATCCCTCTGATTCAGGATAATGCTGGCTTCCTCATTTCCAATCACACAGACTTCTTGAAAGCTATTGCTTTTTTTTAAATAAGGTCTGATTAAAAAGGTACAAGTAGTTGGTACCTTGTTCTTTTTTTAAGTTTCAAAGTTTTCATAGCAGACCCTAAATCATTATGAATTGTCTTAATTTTACACACCGGAATAGGTAAAGGAGACCAATTAGAAAGAACACAGCAGGAAATGGAATATTAGCTCATCTACTTATAAAGGTATCTGGTGGGATTGATTCAAGCATGCAGCTCACCTACGTTGGAGGCTGGGCCAGAGAGGATGTCTGCTAAGGGTAGAAATGGAGTTTGAGTTACTCTACCTATTCAAGCCCAATTAAGTAAAATTGCAGCAGAGAGCGTTCCTGGTCAATCAAAGTCAAAGTGTATTCTTCAAGGGCAGGCTAAATATCTTAGTCATCTTTGGAGAGTTAAATCCCAGCAAAGGTGTCAACAAATGTTTGTTTAATTAAATATCAAAATCAAAACCGTTTTGATTTCCACTTCCATCACAATATATATTGTGCTCCTTTTATGCATTATGCTTTAGAACCAGTTTGGAACCTTTTCTGTTATTAAAATATGAAAATAACATGATATTCACAAATGTGACACAATTTATTCTAAAGATTTTGTGAATATTGCACATCTGTTGCTATAGTTCTCTTTCCCATAGTTAAGAAATCACATCAGAATGCAGGTGGATGGAAGTGAGGTCATTATGGTTATAATTTGAATCTGCTTTAATTACAGAAATATTTTGCAAACGTTGGTTCTGTAGCCTTGATTGGTAATTTCTTATAACATATTAGTGTGTCTATAACCTTTGTTTTGTAAGATCTAAGTACTATTACTCATGTGCCATTTGAGATATTAGACCTTTCCTACATGGGAAAATAAGATTCTGGATTACTTTAACATTATTTTTAGAGTAGAACTTCAAGTTCATACTTATTTTCTTTGATTTTATATTTTATTTCTTTAAAGAAGACAGATTGGAATTAACAGTGTAATAGTGGATATGATAGGCTACTATATAACCTAGAAATTTGACCAGCTTTATTTTTAGATTTTGAAAACTGCACCCATTGCTTGTGTCTTGGGGTACAGTATTCTTGTAAAAACCATATAATTTCTATTAGTTATTTAAGTTCATTAGCTACATTAATAATATATTAACATAAAAAAGGTCTTCAATTCATCGGGGTAAGCCAGCTATAAATATTAGCTTTTGTTCTGAGTCCTTAAGAATAATTTGAGTTGTTTTTGACAATTAGAATCCTAATACATTGATCTTTGATTGACACTATTCTTGTCTGTTTTCATTAAACGTTATTTTTATAGCTCTTAACAAACTGTCCTGATTTGCAGTGATAACCAGATCTTATTACTCTGTTTTGACCAAAGTCAGTTCCTAGTATGGTGCCTAGAAGAGAATTATATCAACTATACTGAAACATTGCTGCAGTGTGCTCCTGATATTTTTATGTGTTAGTAATTTTGACTCTTGGTCAGAGTTTGAGAGTATAAGAAACCTTGGGGTGGGGGGCCATCTCCAGCCTTTTAAAAATCCGGTGCTCTCTTGAGCAGAGGATGTTTATGAGATGCCTGGACTCTCAAATTAGGAACAGTAGATCTAGTCCTCATCTCTCATTTCTCAGATGAAGAAATGTAGGCTCAGAACGGTGAGATGATTTACTTAAACCTATAAAGCTTGCCTTTTAACTTTTTAACTAAGCCACAAAAATGTTTCCTTTGGAATTCATTTCTCTATTTTTTTCCCATGGCATTCAACTCAAAGTGACCCGAAGGTTAAATGGAAAAAAACATGTAATGTTGTGTTCTGCTGTGTAGCATAGTTACGGATTGACACCACCAGAGAGGTGACACTCACAGATAATGATCATTGTGAGAAAAACTTGATAACCTCTGTATTTTTAGCCATTAATTTTATCAGTATTTATTGAGCATGGATATGGTCTTTGCTCTAAAGAAATTGATAGCCTGGTGGAAGACAGACAATAAACTAGTAAACTGAATACCCTGATAGTCATAACTTGTTATGCAGAGAACTAAAATAAAATATTGAGATAGCAAGTTACATTAGGTGGCCAAGGGAAGTCTCCTGAGTCGGGAGGTGGCATGTAAGTTGCTGTCTGTTGCCCAGAAGAAGCCATTCAGCCAGGCTTCAAGAAATTTAATTTTCCAGGCAAAAATAGCTGCCTTGAAGCTGTAAGGCAAATACAGAGTTGTTCTGTTGAGGGAACGGAAGAAGGTCATTGTGGCTGGAGAATTAGTGGGTGAGGAGGAAACTGGTGAGAGGTGAGGTAGGACGGGGCCAGATGAATAGGGCTTTGAAAGCCAGGTTAATGAGTTCAGAATTTATTCTGGGGCTGATTAGAAGCCATTGAAGATTTGTAGATGGGAGAGACGTGATCTGATTTACATTTTTTAAAGGTGACCCTACTTAGAGCATAGAATGTAGGCAAGTAGGAGTGGCAGCAGGACAACCAGTTGGGAGGCTGCTACTGTGGTTTGGGAGGCAGGGTTAGATTAGGGTGTCCCCGTAGGAATAGCGATAAAGGGAGGCCCATGTGGGATTTATTTTAGTGTTGGAGTTTAGAGAATTTATGATAGATTGCAGGGAAGGTGAATGAGGAATTGGGTAATTTTGGACTTTTACCTTGAGAAACTGAATGCATGGTGTCTTTACAGACGGGGAAAAGTGTAGAGTCAAGTTGTGATGACCTGATACTTGAGACTTGGGCTCCTTAGGGTGGAGATTTGCTGTGAGGCTTTGGGCAAGTCTCTTGTCCTCTTTATAAAGCTCTCCCCAGCTGTAAAACGAGGAGCTTGGCCATCCTTAAAGTTCCCTCTGCCTTTAGTGTTTTCTGAGCTGTTGGTTGGTTCTAATTCAAGACACTCTGTGGAAGTGCAGAGCCGGTGTTAGTAAGGAGAGATGTTAAGGGCAAGTAAGCCCTGAGGGGAGGCCAAGATTTGCTGTTTCCTAAGCTCCCTCTGCCGCCTCTGTTCTGTGGAAGATCACGAATCTAGTTGATTTCCTTGAAACTTTTTTGAACTCATTACCAGCTCTTGGATCCATGTGGAAGATGATGAAATGTGAATCTTTAGTATAAATAGCATGTGTATAGCATTTAATTCAACAAATACTAAGTGTTACTTACTAAGTGTTGGAGGATACTTCAAAGTCATATCTGGGCCTATTAAATTAAGGTAACTTTTTTTTTCTTTAATAGCAAAAGCAGACATGTGTCAGTTTGAATTCCACATCTATGTATTTGGTAAGCGGAGGCCTAAATAACACTGTTCATATTTGGGATTTAAAATCAAAAAGAGTTCATCGATCTCTTAAGGTAAGCATCTTGTTTTCTTTTAATCTTTACAGAAATTGGTATCTCACAGTGTGTTTAGTTACCAAACTTTTCTTTTAATTTTGAGCATTTATGATAAAAATAAAATGCTTCGTTACCAAAGTACATAACTAATTGTAATAGTGGGAAATCGAATCTTTCACCTTTGGATCCCTTCTCTGCAGTGCTTTCTGGTAACAACACAACTTCTGGCACTTGGTAGGGCCTTAGTAAATGTTTACTGAGTGACTTATTTCCACAGAAATAAGAAAGACACTTGCCTCTTTACGAGTACAAAGTCATATAGAAATTGTATTAGACCTCGTGTTCTTAATTTCCCAAATGGGAACAATGCTCTCAATGTCTACTCTTTGGTTTTTTTCTTCTTATCAGACATTTTTTTCCTCAGGATAGCAGTTGTTTCTTTGATTTAGAAAAGGAATAAAATGTAAAGATACTTCCAAACATGCGTGAAACAACTTTTTCAACCACTTGAAAATGTTGTCATATAAGTAGAATATTATAGTTACTATTCTTCATAGTACGTTAATGTAATTATTAAATACAAAGGTTACTTTATTTCCATTAAGATCTGACAGCAAACTGTTAAAAACTGTACCCCTAATCCTGATCACTTTTCTGTGTTCCTGCTAGATCGCTCTAATTCGATGTTGGAAAACATAGTCCTTGTGAACTCATTTTATTTAAAACCAAACAAGTTTTATTTCCACAAAGTGGATTCTCCTTTGGATTTGAGAGCCTAATAATAGAGGGAGGCTTTGGAATTTGACCGGCAATTGAATCCTGGCTCTATCACTTACCAGTTATAGGAGCTTGCTCAGGTTTCTTAACCTTTCTGTGCCTCATTTAGTTAACTCATCTATAAAATGGGAAAAAAATAACCTTGCCTCCAGGATTGTTCTAAGGATTAATAATAATAATAATAATAATAATAATAACAACAACAACAACAACAACAACATATAAAGCTCCCAGCATTAGTAGGTATTCAGCAATTAGAAGCAGCTGCTATCATCTCTCAAGCATACCTTGCTCATTCTGGCTTTGGGGCTTTTGTTTTTTGCTCTCTTCCATTTTGTAGTGTCTGGTTCCTTTCCCCTTCACCTAACTTATATTTATCCTTTCTTTAATGTTGAACTCAAGCTTTACGTCTTCATAAAGCTTCCTCTATCAACTCAGTTTACAGGGATGCCTCTTGCTCTTTCCACACTTTGCCTCTGTCATTCACTTAACATTTGTTCTGCCTTTTTCATGTTAATTTAAATGTCCTGTCTTTCAGTTGAGCAGTAATACTCTCAAGGGCAGGGATTCTCATGATAGTCAACTTGCAATAAATGTTATTTGTTAGTGGAAGTGAATTTTTTAAGGTAGACATAATGCGATTTAGAAAATTACCATTCCTTTCTGTCTTTTGTTTCAGTCTGATCATTATTATGGTTATGAAAAATAAATCTCTGTTCCCTGAGAAGGCTTCGTGTTAATCAGATAGCTTCCTGCTTGAGTACTTTTTTTTTAGGTTATTTGAGGAAAATGTTAAAGCAAATTTTAGATTGACAAATAATATTTATAAAACATGAAATCTACAAAAATGTAGTTTGAATGTTATATGGCACTGTACTTACTTTCATTTTTTTTTCTTACAGGATCATAAAGATGAAGTAACTTGTGTAACATATAATTGGAATGATTGCTACATTGCTTCTGGATCTCTCAGTGGTGAAATTATTTTGCACAGTGTAACCACTAATTTATCTAGTACTCCATTTGGTCATGGTAGTAACCAGGTACAGTATGGGTTTATTCAAAATAAAGTTGATAAGATAAATGTTGAATTGTTGTATGTAAGATGGTGAATTTTAAGTTTTTTAAATTAAGTATTTTAAATTTGCATTTAGCTTGCTTGAAAAACTTACATCTAGCTACTTTTTAATGGTAGTGTTTAAAAATGTTAAAATTACAAGCTAATTCATACTTGATTAAGGTGCTTAAGTTCAATTAGACCATTGAATATTCATCTGCTCTTAGAATATAACTATATATAACAAAATACAAATAGTGTTAATAGGTTAATTAATCTTTCTGTGACATTACAGTTATAAAGTGTTGCATAGCTCCAAATGTGTCAGCTACAAGAAAGGTTCATAAATATTCTGGTGGACATGGGGTAATTGAGTGTGTTTAGGCACAGGGTAAATTGAGTTTTGTTTTTTGGTTGTTTAAGTACATGATAGTTAATGTATCAAAGCTTATTCATGTATTTCAGGGTAATGTAGAAGTGCTTAGGGAAATTTTTTACAAAGTAAAATTAGTCAAATTTTTTTTTTCTTTATAAAAACATTAGTCTATAAAATTCTTGAAAGAATAAATTTAGTTTCTCAAGAAATCTAATTCTTGGCTAACTTGCCATGAAATTCCTTCACAGAAATTTTCAATTTTTTAATCCTTCCTTTTTATTACAATCATTTTGGCCATAATTTACTATTCGATAAAAGGCGGGAGCTCCTCACTTTTGAAAAGCAATTTTTAAAATCATTATTTGAATAGTATATATTTAGTGTTTAAGGAAAATTTAATGGATATTAAAAATTCAAAGAAAAAAGTCTTCCCAAGTTTTGTATGTATTGGGAATAACAGAGATACACATATAAATTATAATATAGGTGATATAAAACAATCTTACGGTGGTTCAAAACAGTGAGAGAAAACTATCTGATTGGGAATAAAATAGGGAAAATTGGAGGGTAGAGGATTTTAGCTCTGTCTAAGCCTTAATTGTTTTTTTGTTTTGTTTTTACTACACTATAAACTGTCCTCTTTGGCAGTTACTTGATTTTAACTTATGTTAGGGTTAACTCTTTCCATGCCTGCACTATAGTTGGAACCATATCTTATTTTCTTTGTCCTCAGCTATCCAACTTTGTGCCTTACATGGAAAGATATTCTCAATAAATATGTGAGTGGATGAGCACATTTAGAGACAATAAAGATTTTTAACAGGCTAATATAGAACTTTGTGACAGGGATATTTTTATATGGAGGAAATCACATGAGTAAAAACAAGGAATAGGAAGGCGTGTGGGCTATTTATACAGGGCCAGTGTGAGAAAAGACGGGAAAGATACATGTGAACATAGTATTGATATGGGACTTGGAATGCCAGACCAAAGATTTGCCTTTTATTTTGGAAGGTGTTGAGGGAACTAATGAAAGTTTTTGATTAGTTGAATGTCAGAATCAGAATACTTGAACTGAAAAAAAGCCATTGGAAGTAATCTCACTGTCTGCATTATGGACTAGGCTAACTGATTGGCCACCAGGAACACCTTAATATTGTCATACATGCAGAAAGTAATATTTTGGTTTTTGTGATTTTTTTTTTTTTTTTTTTGGTTATTTGTGTTTTCATAATAAAGACATAAAGCCTAAGCTCACAGACATTGGAACTAGCGTGAAAAAATTTACCTAGTGTTTCAGTTTCTTGCTTTCTAAGGAAATAGACTAATTTTCTTTCCCTTTTTTTTGGCGTGGGCGTGTATATTAGACGCATGACAAATTTAGATTTGTATATTTCTGGCTGACTTTTCAGTAACACAAAAATTAGGTCAGATACTACCATGTATATTCTTACTTTTCAGTTTTTATTGTATCTTGCTGGAGAGTTTTCTTATTAAAACCAAGCATGAAGGAATAATCCTGAAGACATTAGGTTTCCTTATTGCTCTTGGCCTTATGATGTGTAAAATATTTAATTTTTTTTAATTGATAAAGTGCATATATCTTAAGTGTACAGCTGGATGAATTCTTATATATACATACACCTGTGTAGCCACTACCAAAATCAAGATAGAGAACATTTCTGGCACACCAGAGGACTCCCTCTTAACCCTTTCTGGTCACTACCTAGTATTTCTTCAAAGAATTTATGTGTCTGGTTTCTTTTAGTCTTCATTTATGTTTGCTTTGTTGCATGTAATAGTACTGGTTCATACTGTTTCATTACTGCATAGTATGCCGTTATATGGATGTGACACTATCCGTTCTATTGTTGATGGACATGTGAGTTGTTTCTAGTTTTTAGCTATTACAATAAAGCTACTGTGAATATTCTTGTAAAAGTCTTGTTGTGAACATATGTTTTTATTTCTCGAGTAAATACATGGGAAATGAATTGATGTGTCTAGGTAGGCATCAAATTTTCCTTTATTAAAAATTGCCCTGTTTTCCTAAAGTGCCTGTGCCATTTTACACTCCTACAGCAATGCGTGTGAGATACAGTTGCTCCACATTTTTGCTAATACCCAGTATTTTCTATCTTATTCATTTTAGCCACTTTGATGGTTATATAGTGGTATCTCATTGTGGTTTTAATTTGCATTTCTCTATTTTGAACAGATTGAGTGCGTTTTCATACACCTTCTTTTGTGAAGTGACTGTTCAAGTCTGTTCCTCCTTTTTGTATTGGGTTATTGGTGGTGTTCTGGTTGATTTATGTAGTTTATTATATATTCCAGAGTCATATTTTGGGTGTACATGTTACATATACTTTTAGCCTACAGCTTGCCTTTCGACTGTCTTAATGCCTTCTTTTTAATAAACAGAGGTTCTTAAATTTGATGAAACCTAGTCTATTATATCACTTTTTTAAATGGATGCTGCTTTTTGTGTCCTCTTGAAGAATCTTGCTTGGCCACGTTCTTAAAAATAGTGTCCTTTTGTTTTCTTTAGATAAAGCTTTGTTGTTTTACCTGTCTTATTTATGTCCATTATGATCCATTTCAAATTAATTTTTGCATATGGTGTGAGATAGGATTCAACTTTCCATACAGGTATATACTTAGGCCAGCATTAATTATTGCAATGACCATTCTATTGCCAGTGGGGTGACTGCAGGTGGTGAGTGAGGGTTTGGAAAGCATTCCAGGTAGAGATTATCAGAATCCTGACTACCTACATCCTTATGTATTGTGTTTCCAGCACTGTGATCATTGCTTCGTATTACATTTTTTTATTTCATCTTTGCTGCTTGTTTGTGAGATGCATGTTATTTTCATTTTACTAGTGAGAAAACAGATTCCAGGACTTTCAGATCGTAAGACTTAGTTGACTGTTTTGAAGAGCAACTCTTTAAGAGTGGCAGCACTGTTTCCTTTTGGATCTCTTGCTAGCTCAGGAGCAGCTGAATGTAGAAGGATTTGAGGATCTAAAGCTTCTGGAAACTGCAGTATTCTTTTGTCACTTTGTGCAGGGATCCAAAATACTAACCTTTTCTTCACTTTAAACAACTTTCTTTTAAAATTCTACATGACGGATAGGTTACTGTATTGTTGATTTTCAAAGGTTTTTCATTGATTATTGAAAAATTAATAACATAGTAAAACTGAATTTAAATTTTCTTCCACTTTAGGAAAATAGTAATGCTAAAAGCATATCTCTGTGCAAGGTCAGATAAACCAGAACCTGAGATTTTCGTGTGCCTGCTGCCTCCTGCCAGGGCAGTTGGCATCTCTACAGGATCTTTTGGTCTCATTTTACATTGCAAGTCCCACATTTATAGCTGTGTGAACCTGGACAAGTTACTTAACTCTCAAGCCTCCTTTTCCTTATCTGTCAAGTGAGAATGAGAATATACTTTCCACAGGGTTGTTTTTTTTTTTTTCCCCTAAGGACTAAACTAGATGCCAAGTACATTGTTGAACATAGTTCCTAATATTTGGTAAGAGATTAGTGAACTTTAGTGTGAGCTTTGAATGAATAAATATATTAATGCATTAAAATGGCTTTTGTGATTTACCACCCCAAACTGGCTTGTGCATCTTGGTTTAATACATTTCCTCTGAACCCCAGCTAATTTACCAGTTGTAACTTGACCTCAGCAATAATATTTTGTGTTTTAGGTCTAGTGCTTAGAATAAGGAGAGCATTAAAGAAGGTGAAGAAATTGAATTGGGGTGTGATAATTTTTTCCCTTTCCCTAGAACAAATGTTTATATATTTTTGTATGCTATATTATATCATTTTCCTGTATACCATTGAAAGAATGTATGGGCTAGGAAATACTGGTCGGCCCCTGTGTATGTAAGAATGCAGTCTCAGTTTCTTCATGAAGAAAGTCACAGTTTTCATAATTCTGCGTGCTTCTGTTTCCCTTTTTCAGGCAGTGTGATTGAAATCTTTGGAGTGATTTTTTTTTTTTAATTAGTTTTTTTCTACAGTGATTTCACTCTGGTTTGTTTTATCTAATGTGGACCAAAAGCATAGACTTGCTAATTGAGCATTCATTAACAATTTTTAAAATATTTCTCAAAATTCATTTAACACTTCAAATATATCAAATATTCATTTCTTAAATTTACACAGTGTTCGTAAAAATTTCAAGTCTGTCAAAAAACTGACATACTTTAATTCAAATACACTGTTACCCAGCCCAATTTCTATGTTGATCAATTTTACTACAGATAGGGTCTGGGTTATTGAGAAAAATAGTAGGTAGGGCGCATCTAATGATTAAATGAAAATTTTTCTGTTTTTGTTTCTATGAACAGTCAAGAATCTGAAATCTTTAAGTTATCAAATTGATTTCTTAGAGAAAGTGATAAAACCAAGGAGTCTCACTGAGTCTGCATTATACTGAATTTGATATTGGAAATGAGATTGCCTGAATATATTTAGAATCTTACTTTGAAGTATATGAGCTGAATTGAAGCTATTAGTTTTATGTAAATCTCAGTGTCTTTCTGCAGGGGAAAAAGAGCCTTCCTGCTCCTGCCCAACTGCCAGGGCTGACAGACTTCTTAGATTATAATTGCATGTCGCTATTTGGCAAGTTCAGCAGCTTAGGCTCACAAATAGGTTAACCTCTGTTGCCTTTCTCAAAAGCAGTTAAAAAGTGGATGTATTTTATTGATTCCTTAGATTTAAAAATAATGTTTAAATATAGTAGGCTTTCTGTGAGATTTTAAATATAATGTATTTCAGTATATGTTAAATAAGCTTATTGTCTTCAGTGAAATTTTTTATATTTTAGGTACACGGATTTTGTAAGTATTAATAAGCCTGTTTGAGTACAGAGATCTGGTAAATGTAAATATTAATTATATTTTAAAAAGAATTGTTTTGTCACGAATGAGTTTAGTTCTAATTCGGTTAACTTGGTGACTGGTTATGTTTGTACCTGAATTCCAGCACTCAAAAAGTTTGACTGATTACAGAGCTTTATTTCTAGAAGAGTGGTCTCCTTTATGTTATATAGGAGCATTGGTATGCAATGTATGCATGATAATATGGCCTTGATTCTCTTGATGTATTTCCTTAGGTTTTGTATATACTTGGCTAGTCTATATATTATGTTCTAAAGCAGTTTTATGGTTGACATGTTGGCATAAAATAATCTTCTATGTATTTTACTTCTTAAAGGCTAATTTTTCCCCCTCATTTTTCTCTTGCAAATTTTCTTTAATGGAAAATTATTTGAAGAATGTTTTCTTGCAGTGTTTCTATGTATGGCTCTGTCTTCCTTCCATACAGTAGTAATCATGTTGTTGGTTCAGTCTTGTTTTCTGCCTTTTGCTCATTAGTGTTTTATCCCACATATTTTCATATTACTAGTCTTTATAACCATAATTTTTAATGGCTGAGTAATATTCCATTGTTGAAATGCCACAGCTTATCAAAATATTTCTGTATTTAAGTTATTTTCTAAATTTTTTTAATCACAGTGAGCACCATATGTTAATATTGTTTCCATAAGCATGTATGTTCTTCTTTTCACTATTTCTTTGAAATTACAAGTTCTTTTTCAGTGTAACTCAGTAGCAGCCTCACATTTTTTTTCCCTTGAGGATATTAAGTGTGTTACTCTATCATTTTTAATCTCAAATGTCTGATGATAATTTCAGTATTTTTTTTTCTTATAAGCCAGTTGTTCTTTTTTATTTAGATGACCAAAGGATTTTTATTCTTTAAAGTCCAATAATTTTACTGGACAGTGTCTTGGTATTGTGCATTGTGTGTTGCTATTCAGATGGTGTGCTCATTTTATGTAGCTCAAATCTTCTTTCAGGAAAGTTTCTTGAATTATAGTTTTTAGTATTTCTTCTTTTTCTTATTTTTGTTTTTTCCTCTTTTTTTTAGCTTCTTATCTTTAGTAATTTATTACTTTCAAATAATTTTTAACTTTTTCCTTATTTTTGATTTTTAAAAGTTCTTTCCTTTTTACCTGTTTTTAAGATAATTGTCTGTTGTGTTTATTCATTCTTGTGTTTCTTTTAAATTAGCCTTCATTTTTGAAGACATTTTAAAAATTTCTAATTCTTTTCCAAGTTCTAACATCTCATTTCTGAGTTTCCTAATTCTGATTAGTGTTGTTTTTTAATGTCTTATATCATTTTATTGTCTTTTTGGTCATCTTTTGTGAATGTCTTCTTGTTCTCACGATAACTTTGTGTGGGATTTATCTGTGAAGTTAGTTTCCCTGAATGTCTAGACAGAGATGGGATTCAGGGTATTTTTTCTAACTTACAGAGCTCCTTATTTTCAGGGGTTTTTTTCTCTTGTTTTTAATGGCAACTTATTTTCTGAGGTTGTTTGGCTCTGTTCCACTCCTCTGCTTGTATGTGAACTTTTGCTTTCCTTCGGCTCTGTTGACTCCGTCCTATTCAGCTTTGCTTCCACTCCTAGTAGTGTCTCCTTAGTGTTGTGCTCTGACTTGGGAGGGGGGCACCTTGGCTGGTCAGTTTTGGGAGTTCATGGGGGCTAAACTGCGCTAGCCTTTCAGACTTTTCTACAGACGTTTCGTACAGACCCACTAATGCATTGGATATTCCTGGTTTCAGCTGTTGTCTAATTGGCCACTGTGCTTTCCTGTGAACACCCATTGGCTGTTTGGGGCTTTTCCTGTTTTCAGATCTGTCTTAGACTCCCTGTATTTTCCTCTGCTTCTTCCTTCACAAGCACTAAATACTATGAAGGATTTGTGGCTCTTGATTGTGTGACTTACTAGTGTGTATTTTGGGGCTCATGGAGATACCCGATTGTCCCTTTGTGTTGCAAATGTTGTTTATGGAATTTTAGTTTTGCTGTTTGGTTTGTTATCTGTAAAATACACATACACTCACATTCATACACTTATACTTACTGTGCTGGGGATCCCCAAGACCAGGTTTGATGATTCACTAGGAGGACTCATAGGACTCAGCATGATTTATTACAATGAAAGGGTACAAAGCAAAATGAGCAAAGAGGAAAAGACACATGGGGTAAAGTCCTGAGGAAACCAGGCACAAGCTTCCAAACGAGTCTTCTCTCAGTGGATAAGATGTACTTGTTTTCTCCAGCATCAAATTGTGACAGCATGTGTGAAAAGTTATCTACCAGGGAAGCTCATTAGAGACTTATTGCTGAGGGTTTTTATTGGAGGCTGCTTACCTAAGCACCCTCGCCTAGCATGTACTAAAATTTCAAATTTCCAGAAGGAAAGCAGGTGTTGAGCTGTGGTTCAGTCATGAACCATATATTTGCACAAATAGATTAGACATAATGAAATGATCTTATCTATTAGAGTAGTGGGAACCCTCCCAAAATCCAGGTTCCCAGACGTCAGACAAGGGCAAATCTTGAAAGCAGGATTTGCTAAGGTTAGTCAGTCTCAGGCCAGCTTAAGTCTTTTCTGCACACATAAATACACACACATACTCAAAAGGGGGAATTCAGAGAGATTAAAAAACTCTGTGATCACCATGACCACGGTCTTTGCAGAGTCCTCCAATTAAAAAGATTTTAAGCAATGCAGAGATATGTTCAGATTTCCAGTTTTGAAGAGATTCATGCTGTAATAGTGTGAAGGATGGATGGTAAGCCTTTGATAATGGAAGTAGGCAGTAGCTCAGGTGACAGTTGATTAGTGCTTGAAATAAGACACTGAGAATCAAGAAGAAAGAAGGGATGGAGTTGAAGGGATACTGTGTGTGTGTGTGTGTGTGTGTGTGTGTATGTACATGCATATATAGTGTATGTATATATATACATATATATGTGTGTACATATATATACATATATATATATATAAGAGACTGAAGCTATAAGAAAATATGAATGTGAATTATCTCTGCAAAGGGAAGGTTTTTCTAAGTATAAGAACAAAGTCGTAAGTCATTGAGAACAAGTTTGATAAATTTATGTACATAAAAATTTAAAATTTGACAAAAAAACAATACTTGAAAAAAATAAAAAAGTTGAAATGGGGAAAATATTTATACCTATGAGAGCATTAATATCCTTATTGAGATCAATTGCAAGTTAGTACTTAAAAAATCTTAATAGACCAGTAGAAAAAAAGCAAAATAGATTAATGGGCAATTGAAAAAAACAAGAAAGACATATGGTCACATAGCAGTTTTCAACCCAGAACCTTTAGAGCATGAATAACAATGAAATACAAATTCTTTCATAAATTAGCAGTTTTTAAAAATGATGGTAGGGTACTTGAAAATTGGAAATAACCTAAACATTAGATTATTTAGATAAATTGATATACATTCATAGATTATTCAGCTATTAAAGTCATGTAATAGAAAAAAATGATATTGCTAACTTTATACTAATATAGTATGATCTCAAATTTTCTGTTGATACTTTATTGAATACACACAAACATACATACACATACAAAAATAATTAAAACAATATCCCCCAAAGTGTTAACCAGTTTTTCTCTAGGTGGTGGGATTATGGATATTTCTTTCTTTTTTTTTTTTCAGTCTTCCAAATACTGCAGGGAGGAGCAAACTATGACCCATGGGTTAGCTGTTATTTTTGTAAATAAAGTTTTTTTGAAAGACAGCCATGCTTATTTATGTATTGCTTATCACTGCTTTTGCAGTACAGCAGTGTAAAATATTTACTATCTGTTCTTTTAAGAAAAAGTTTGCCAACCCCTGATGTGATAGTGAGTGATACGTATTTTATATTTAGAAACAACCTCTCTCCTTCAGAAGCACACACATTTTTACATAATAATAATTAAGAAAAAATAGCATTGCTGCTTATAATGCTGGGATTTTTAGTAAGCTTCTTGGCGATCTTTTTTTTCTCTTAGAAATAGCTTGAATGTGGAAAATATAGGGACTTAATAAGTGCTGCTGATAGTAAAATAAATTAATACTTATTTTAAATAGAATTTCCGTAGATCAATACTTTGTTTATCCAGGATCACTGAATATTCTGTTAGTGATGTTCTAAAGAAATGATGATTTAGTAGATAGAAAGTTCAGAAATGAATATCTGTTTTCAAGGAGATAAAGGGGAGGCATTTAAAAGAATCAGTGTGACTACCTAAGGATCTTTTTAAAAATATGGGTAAAAGATGATTGAATGGGCATATAAACAGCAATGAGTATGGGGGTCATGAACCTGTGAGGATAGTAGCGATCGATACTATGTACCTGGGTCTGTGCAGAAATTCTGTTTAATCCTCAAAATAATCTGGACAGGCAAACAAGTATTTTCTGTTTTGTAGGTGAAAACACTGAGGCTTGGAGTTTAAGTAATTTACCCAAGTGACATGGAGTTTAGTGGAGCCTCCACTTGAATCCAGGTTTATCTGAGAGGAAGATTTATGGTGGTTATCTTTCATCTTTTTTTTGTTTGTTTGTTTTTAATGGATTGCCAGTAAGTTCACAGATTTTGAAACAATGTATCAAATTTAGGTTTTGACTTAATCAAGAAGTGGATTTTTAACTATTTATCAAGTTTTACTATATAAAAGTCGTAAGCTCCCTGTTTCCTGCTATATTCAAGTAGATTCTGGATGACCATGTTTTAAGGATGTAGCAAATTCTGGCTGTGGCTAAGAGATAGAACTTCATGAACTTTGAGAACCTATGAGATATATGATTTTATGGTGTTAGCTGTGTGTTTTGCATTTAATTTGAATTTACGTTATATGAAGGACCATAACTGTGTAAACTCTTACAATGCTGCAGAAATCTTTAAAAAATTGGGAATTTGCCTTGTTGATATATGACTCTGTAAACATAATTCATTAAGGAGCTCTGTGTCTTTTATATAGTTATCTTATGGTCCATCTAGTTTATTTTTTCTTGAGTGTCGACTAGAGGAAAGATTTATCTATTCCAGTTGATATACTGTCCTTCAACAAAGATGGGAAATATATACCAACACTTTCTCTTTGTACTTTAGCCATATAAAAATAAGAAGCCAAATTTAATGGATGGCCATAGTAATTGTCTTAACCTATGTGTCTGGTAACAAGTACTCCTTTTGTTTCCTTAGAATTTGTTTTGTGTTATTCCTAAATTTTTTTTTAATTTTATTAAATTTATCAGAGTGACATTGGTTGATAAAATTATATAGATTTCATATGTACAATTCATCATCTGTATATTGCATTGTATGTTCACCACCCAAAGCAAAATCTCCTGTCACCATATATTTGACCCCTTTTACCTTTGTCTGCCTTCCCCCCAGTCCTCCTTTCCCTTTGGTAACTGTTGTCTGTGTCTCTAAGTTTTTGTTAGTTTGTTGTCTTGTTCATTTGTTGCTTTCACTTTTATATCCCGCATGAGGAGTGAAATCAATGGCTCTTGACTTTTTCTGTCTGATTTTCTTCACTTAGCATGATATTCTCAAGATCCATCCGTGTTGTTGCAAATGGCAGTATTTCATCTTTTCTTGTGGCTGAGTAGTATTCCATTGTATGTATGTACCACATCTTTATACAATCATCCACCAAAGGACACTTCGGTTGTTTCCATGTCTTGGCCACCGTGAGTAATGCTGCAATGAACATAGGACCGGTACATATATCTTTATGAATAAATATTTTCAAATTTTGGGGGTAGATACCCAGAGGAGGGATTGCTGGGTCATATGATAATTCTCGTCTTAATTTTTTGAGGAACCTCCATACTGTTTTCCATAGGGGCTGTACCAGTTTACATTCCCATCAGCAGGGTACGAGGGTCCCTTTTCTCTACACCCTCTCCAAAACCTGTGATTATTGTCTTGTTGATAACAGCCATTCTAACAGGTATGAGAACAAAGTATAAGGTATGAGGTGGTATCTCATTGTAGTTTTGATTTGCATGTCCCTCATAGATAGCGAAGTTGAGCATCTTTTCATACATCTGTTAGCTGTTTGTATGTCTTCTTGGGAGAAGTGTCTGTTCAGGTCTTCTGCCCATTTTTTAAATTGGATTGTTTGGTTTTTCTTGTTGTTGTTGAGTTGAATGAGTTCTTTAGATATTTTGGATATTAGTCCTTTATCGGAGGTGTTGTTTCCAAATATCTTCTCCCATTTGTTTGGTTGCCTCTATTTTATTCATGGTTTCTTTTGCTGTGCAGAAGCTTTTTAGTTTGATATAGTCCCATTTATTTTTGCTTTTACTTCCCTTGCCTTTGAGGTCAAATTCATAAAATCCTCTCTTAAGACCAAAGTCCATAAATTTAGTATTTAGGTTTTCTTCTATGTATTTTATTGCTTCAGTTCTTATATTTAAGTCTTTAATCCATTTTGAATTAACATTTGTGTATGGTGACAGATAGTCTAGTTTTATTCTTTTGCATGTGGATGTCCAATTTTCCCAGCACCATTTATTGAAGAGGCTTTCTTTTTTTCCATTGTATGTTTTTGGCTCATTGGTTGAAAATTATTTGCCCACATGCACATAGGTTTATTTCTGGGCTCAATTTTTTTCATTGGTCTGTGTGTCTGTTTTTCTGCCAGTACCCTGGTGTTTTGTGTATTGCTTTGTAGTATAGTTTGAAGTAATGATACCCTCCAGCTTTGTTCTTTTTTCTCAGGATTGCTTTGGCTATTTGGTGTCTTTTGTTGTTCCATACATATCTGATGATTTTTTGTTCTATTTCTATAAAAAAAATGCCATTGGGATTTTGATGGGGGATTGCATTAAAACTGTATACTGCATTGGGTAATATGGCCATTTTAACTATGTTGATTCTTCTAATCCATGAACACGGAATTGCTTTCCATTTCTTTGTGTCTTTAATTTCTTTTAATAATGTGTTGTAGTTTTTAGTGTATAGGTCCTTCACATCCTTTTTAAAGTTTATTCTTATGTATTTTATTCTTTTTGTTGCAGGTGCAAAAGGAATTGTTTTTGTTTTTTCATTTTTCTGAAATTTCGTTTTTAGTACATTAGGAACACAGTGGATTTTTGTACATTGATTTTGTATCCTGCAACTTTACTGTATTTGCTTATTGTTTCTATCAGTTTTTTGATGGAGTCGTTAGGGTTTTCTATGTAAAGAATCATTGTCGGCAAAAAATGACAATTTGACTTCTTCGCTCCCAATTTGGATGCATTTTATTTCTTTGTTGTTCTTGATTGCTCTGGCTGTCTTATGTTGTATAACAGTGGTGAGAGGGGGCATCCTTGTTTTGTTCCTGATTTAGAGGAAAAGCTTGCAGTTTTTCTCCATTGAATGGATTAGCTGAGGGATTATCACATATGGCCTTTATTATGTTGATGTACTTTCCTTCTATATCCATTTTTTTGAGTGTTTTAATCATAAATGGATGTTATAGCTTTTCAAATGCTTTCGCTGCATCTATTGATATGATCATTTGATTTTTATCCTTTGTTTTGTTTATGGTGTATCACATTGATCGATTTCCGTATGTTGAACCATCCTTGTGCCCCTGGGATGAACCCCACTTGATCCTGATGTATTATCTTTTTAATGTATTGCTGCATATATTCGTCAGAGATACTAGTCTGTAGTTTCCTTTTTTTGTGTTATCCTTGCCCGGTTTTGGTAACAGGACAATGTTGGCCTCATAGAATGAATTAGGAAGTATTGCCTCTTCAATTTTTTGGAAGAATTTGAGAAGGATAGGTATTAAATCTTTGAATATTTGGTATAATTTACTAGCGATGCCATCTCTAAATATTTTTTGTTGTTGAGGGCTAATACATATTATTTTGAAACATCTTAGACGTAAGCAGAATATGAATTTTTAATACCTAAAAGCCAGTGTTTTTAAATCCTTTTGAAATATGAAAGATTAAATTAGATAAAGCAAACAAACAAAAAACCTCAGATGTGACTTTGTTCTGTGACAGCTTTATCTGGGACCAAATATAAAGTTAATACCCGCCTACTAGAACCTGATTCGTTGCTTGACTCAAGACTGTAACTTAACTGTTTGAAGGCGTCTTACAGTCAGTTTCCCACTTCTGTAGATTCTACTTAATTTCCATATATTGCTCTTCCTTCTTAGGGAACCATGTGCTTAAATATAAAGTACTTAATTCTTAGCACAATAAATGGCATTATGAATACAAGTTTGAAAGCAATATTTTAGTAAAAGTCGATAAAATTCAACCAGTTTTAACTCACAACTTTTTTACTCAAACAGGATTTTTGTTTATTCTGGTTCAGCTAGACCAGAAGCTAGAAAGAGAGAATGTCTCCAGTGCTTTAGAGAAAAGCGAGCATTGACCTCAGGCTGATGCTTTTGAAAGAAATGGATATATTCATCCCCAGTCTAGAGTATTGATAATTTCTCCTTTGTGGTTTAGTTCTTTTTTAATACGCTTCAGGTGTTGAATTGCCAGTGCATCAGATGCTCAGATTCAAACAAATATATCCAAATATCTGAAATATATATAGAATACAAATATTGCTTATTCTCTGCCAGTATTTCGTTGTACTTATTTGTGATTTGGCTGTGACATAGCCTTTTATTTATGGTGGATGTTTTAACCTTGATGAATTAATGTGGTTAATCTCAATGTACTGTATTTTTCCTCTGAAAAAAAGAGGAGATTGCGATAGCTGTACTCCAAGATAACAAAATCATGGTAAATATTCAATTACTAGAATATTGGTATGTCTAGAGTCATCTTATATAGCCCACTAAATGATTTTATGATTGTTAAAATTGAAATCTGCTACTTATAAACCAGAGAAGTCCTAAATCCTATGTGAGTATTATGCTTGGTGGTTGGGCACTATTTATATTGTTTATATAAAATGTTTTTATGAATACTTGCAACTACATAAAATTTATTCTTATTTTTATAGCCTGTTCGGCACTTGAAGTACTCCTTATTTAAGAAATCACTACTGGGCAGTGTTTCGGATAACGGAATAGTAACTCTCTGGGATGTGAATAGTCAGAGTCCATACCATAACTTTGACAGTACACATAAAGCTCCAGCTTCAGGCATCTGTTTTTCTCCTGTCAATGAACTGTTATTTGTAACCATAGGCTTGGATAAAAGAATCATTCTTTATGACACTTCAAGTAAGAAGTAAGTGTGACATGCTCATTTCTTAATTTAGTAGTGATTATCTCATTAGCATATGTATTTGTGATTTGTACAGACCTCTAATTAATGTTCAGGAGCTCTAAAATTTCTGTACTTGATATCTAGTAAGACCGATTTTTTTTCTTTTTCTTCCCATGCAGAAAAAGATAGATGAGGCGTGGTGTTCTTTAGAGTACTTCTGGATCGTGAATTTTGAGGGATAGCATGTTGATTTCACATCTTTATTTTAGCATGCATGCATATTCTTTTTTCAGAATACAACTAAATATGTATAGTTTTAAAGCAATATGATTAATTTGCTTTGAAATTAAATCTTTATCTAAAGCAGGGTTTCTAAACTAAACATTTTTGGCTGGATAATTCTTGATTGTGGGGGGCTGTCCTGGGCTTTGTAGGATATTCAGCAGCTTCCCTGGCCTCTACCCGCTTGGTGCCAGTAGCACTTCTCCAGCTGTGACATCCTAATTGCCCCCCGTTGAGATCCACTGATCTAGAGCTAAAGGATAATCTAAGTGTCTGGGTCCATTGTCCTTTCTTGTCCTTCTTAGAGTTATAGGGATACTTGGTTACCTTTAAAAAGAAAGCAGCAAGAATGCTACAGATGTATTCAAGATACCTAACAATTCTAAAGATCAATGTAGAAGAAAATGGTAATGTTACTCCTAGGGAAGGACCTACTATCAGCCCTTGTTAAGAGTTTATTGTTACTTCACATTCTTTTTTCTTTTTACTTTTTTTTTGAACTATTTACTGAGAGACCTGAGTTAGTAAGCCATTCCTCTCTTACATCAGACACTCCAGCTAAGAGCTCAGCTTCAGCAGATCAGTCTCCATATTTCTATTTTAGCTTCCTGAGGATCAAGCCACATGGATTCTGTTAGCTTTTTGGTCAAGAGATGCACAACTAAGAACAAAACAGCAGCTGCTCCCTTGTGAAAGGTCATAGTCCTCTTGAGGCTTTCGCAGGTCAATTAATGGAAAGTGGATACTGAGAGCCTGCTTAACCTTTAGGCTAGAGTCCTTGTTTGTGGAATAACACCCAGGAATTCTGTCACATTCACTGCCAAAGGAATAATTACTCAAAGAAATAGGTACTGCTTCTAGAAGATGTAGAATGTACCTATTAGAAGAAAATAGAAAAATAGGATGGAGTGTTCAGCAGTTCCTTTTTATGCCGTTGTATTAGAAATGTTTCTAATTCTAAATTTCTGCTGTAAACACGTATTTGGGATGTGTATGTTATTTGCCCAATTCTAAGTAAGTTTGGTTTTGGTATACAGTTATTTATATGTCATATAAGCTTATATACCTGGATACACTCATATATCTACATATACTTTGTTCTCCTTTCCAAAGGCTAGTGAAAACTTTAGTGGCTGACACTCCTCTAACTGCAGTAGATTTCATGCCTGATGGAGCCACTTTGGCTATTGGATCTTCCCGTGGGAAAATATATCAGTATGATTTAAGGATGTTGAAATCACCAGTTAAAACCATCAGTGCTCACAAAACATCTGTGCAGTGTATAGCATTTCAGTACTCCACTAGTCTTTCTAAGGTAAGATATTTTCTTTCTTGTCTGCATTTTTTGACTAACTAAAATCTAGCTCATGGAAATATTAAGTTGTCAATTAAACACAGTGTAGTTTTGATTCATAATTATTTTTAGATGAAAGCATTTAAAATAATTTCAGTACAAAGCCATTTGATACTTGGTTTTAAAACTTTATTTTTTAAAATTTTACACCTAATGTTCATATTTCCCTCTTTTCAAAAATATTTTAAAAGACCTTTTCGGTTCAGAGGGAAACTGTCAGATCCACCAGCAAATTTAGGCTTTGTAAGGGAAAATATATATATTTTTAATCTAACAAGGAATTTATAAAATATTAATAACAGTATGGAGCATTAGAAACCTGAGCCTTTAAATATTCCATTACATTTCAGTCAAGTTTAAATAAAGGCTGTTCAAATAAGCCCTCAGCTGTGAACAAACGAACTGTCAATGTGAGCGCTGCTAGTGGAGGAGTTCAGAATTCTGGAATTGTTAGAGAAGCAACCACCACTTCCATTGCCACAGTTCTACCACAGCCCATGACAACAGTTGTGGGGAAAGGAACAGTTGCTGCTCAAGACAAAGCAGGTAAATGTTGCTTATATATAGTGTTTGGAGTGACCCCACCCCACCCAAATATAGATAATTATTTAGGTAAACTTATTAGTAGATATCATTAAAGAAGTAAAAATTTTAACTTCAGCTATACATTTAAAAAAATATTAATGAAAGACACGTTGCTTATTCTATTTAGCTGAACTTCTGTTATAAAATATTAGCTTAAAAACAGGATAATGTCAATTAAGAAATTTATTCTAATATCACTAGACTGGATGACTTTCCATTGTGTCTTCAGATTAATCAGTAGAGAATGAAACTTTGATGGAGTCATGATTTGATCTTTGAGGTTTTATTTTTTGTTTGTTTTTTAAGAAAAGCTATTAATGGCTCCTTTTGTTTCATATTTCAGAATGGAAAGTAAGTCAAGTGATGAAATTAATATATTTAGGTGTTAAATAGTGCCTGGCACATGTTAAGCAGGTATTAGTAGTTTGTTAAATACAAACAAATGGAAATGTTGTAATTAAATTTTTTGTTCTACTCTGATAATCATATTGATGAAGCATTTCTTGAAGAATTTATTTAGACTTTGTGAAGGTGTAGTATTCTGATAAATTTCCCCATACTTACTGTAGAATATATTCGTTGCTCACAGTAAAGATGGTATTCCCTAAATTCCTGAAAACCTTCTGGTTTTTATTTTAAGAAGTTATACTAAACTGTCAACTTGGAACAGATATTTTTATCTACATGGTGTATAGATGCCAGTATGTTTCTAAAATATTCTCATTGGAAGTGGATGTATCCATGTCTTCTTTAATTTTTTTAGGAGTAAGTACTTGACTTGGACAAAAATATTTGTTGGTGCCTTCTCAATCTGAGTTTACTATTTCCATGTATAAGCAAAACTTTGTTAGTTAACCTTGATAGTGTGGAATAGTTATTTTTAAGTAATAAGTATATTCACTATAAATTTTCTGTGACTATCTACATTATTCTTACTTAAAAAAATCGTTACGTAGTATATAGAAAAATATTTAGATCCTTATTTAAAAACTCCTGGAAATAAATACTGTTGCTTTCTGTTTAAAAGAAGAAATTCTTTTTGAAATATAGCTTCAAGTAATGTTTGCCAAGATGTAGAATTATCTATATGAAATTTGCCATTATGTTCAAAAATTATTTTATTAATTTTATACATAATTTAAAAAATTAAGTGAAATAAAGTTTCTCTCATTTGTCATAAATTTTCTAAGGTCTTACTCTTATTCACTTAGTTTTTAATAAGGAGGCTCATGTTTAATGTTGACAGCATTAATTAGGAAATGAAAGACTTGGGTCTGCAGGGTCACTGACTAACAACTCTTGGCTGATTAGTAACGTTTCTGGTAAAATGAATGTTTACTCTGCATCTATAGTTAGAAATTTTTGTTTATTAATTTTATTTTGAAATAATTGAAACATAGGAAAGTTTCAATAGTAGTTCGAAGAACACGTGAGCTTTAGTATCTAGCAGATTCACCATTTTATAAATTTTGCCACATTTGCTTCCTTATTTTCACACACACACACACACACACACGTACAGTTTTTTTCCCTCTGAAACATTGAGAGTATCTAATTAGGCTTAAGTCTCAGGTCTGTCACTTCCTGCCAGGATGACTTTGGGGAATTTTCTTAACCACTCTGAGTCTCACTGTTCTCTTCCATAGATAATATTTAACTTCTGGGTTATAGCGAAAATCAGAGAAAATACATCAAAAGTGCCTGGCACATGGCGGGCACTCAGTATATTAAGGTGTGACTAATAATATTGTTATTACTATCATTATCGTTACTATTATTATTATTTTAGGCCCGTTTGTAAAGTAAATCAAAGTTTGAAAACAGTTCATGTTGCTTCTACTGAAGGTGTCCTGATTTAGTTATTGAAAAAAAACCTCTGCAGACTTGTTGCTAGTGCTGATTACCAGTAGAAAGCCATTTCAGGAGTAAAAAATAAATTACTGCATGCCTCTTTATTGTTATCTATTCTATAATATTCTTTATGAGTCTGGTATTCTGGATTTCTTCATCTTAGTAAACTACTCATATTGTGAGGTTAGTGAAGTCATTGGATGTTGATAATGCTGAGAGCGATGTTAAGCTCCCACTGTTAGTGAAGAAAAAGACAGAAGAGGGGGAAAAATTCATTCACTGCAAATTGGAGAAAGAACTAACATAACTTGAATCCTGCTATCTGTTAGGCATTGTGCCATATATGCCTTACAGACTTTTTAAAAAATAATTTGTGGATAATCTGAGTGAGGCAGTAACAAAAGTAAGTTGTGTTGAGTATACTTTGTTTAAGAGGGAAGCAAAGTATATAAAAATTGTTTTAGAAAAATCCCAATCACAATGGCTGAAATAAGGTGGTGCTGTATGAAAAAATAAGGTAGTACTGTATGCAAAATAAGTTACTTGATTGGGAGGGGGGGTGCCTTTATTCCATGAAAAGGATGATTAACTGAGCTATTGTTAAATTCTTTTTTTCCTGGTGCTCACAGTTGTTGTATTACCAATAGTATGGGTAATGCATTAATTTGTAGAACCTAGCTTCTGATGATAAATTTATGTAGATGTAATAATACTTATTTTTGTATCTAATTTCTATAAGGTTTGCCTCGAAGCATCAACACAGATATTTCGCCCAAGGAAACAGACAGTGGACAAAATCAGGATTTCTCCATCTTTGATGATACTGGAAAAAGTAGCTTAGGTGACATGTTCTCACCTATCAGAGATGGTAAGTCTGTTCGGATCAGAGAGTCATGTTCTCTTGCTGGTGGTCATTCTGACTGAAAGATGTGGGTAATAGTTTCAGTTTAACTCTTTTCCTTTCCCCTAATATTATCAAATGTTATCATTCTAAAGTATATGCTGGTAATTTTCACTTGGGACCTGTGCAAAAAGCTCTCAAGTTAGCATTTTAATTTCCACAGAAATTTCTGAAAGGAAGTTTTGCCTCCACAGGCAATCTTTTACTTGTACCTACTTCTAAATAAATCATCATAAAATTGTGGATATTTTGATAGGCAAAATATATCTTCCTAACTTAAAAAAAAATTATTTCTGTGTTTATTAGTATTTAATTGGTATTAAATGTTTTCATGGAGACAAATGGCCAGGTGGTAGATTGCCTCATCTATTACACTATGTATGAAACTATCATATACACACACACGCACACACACTCCCCATTGCTAGTAGACATTGCCATTAAAAAGAAAACAAAAAGCAAGAAAGTTTGCCAGCTTGATAAATGCAAACATTATTTATCGTTGTTGTTCACTTTATATAAACTAGGCACATTGTTTGGCTGGGTTTCTTTGGTGCTGATGTTCATTCTGTTTCTCTTAACAGGATACTTCCACTGCTAATAGCAGTATTATCAATAATATGGGTAAATTTCTAGAGGGTAATTTAGCAGGCTTAAATATTCACACTTTTTGGCCTGTTAATTCCATTTCTATAAGTTTACCTATGGAAATATTCAGAGAAACCCACAAAGATTTGCATGTTTACTGTTTATATATAATAGTGAAAAACTGGAGCAAATCTAAATATCAACAGGAGCAAGATGTTTAAATTGTTTTATATCTGCTCATAATCGTACAAAATTTAATTTTTTATTTTAAAATTGTGTATATTCCAAGTTTTTACAATGAATTTCATAGTCAAAAAGAATAAATACAATTTATTAGTACAGAATTATTGGGTGTCTTCTGTGTTACCCCAGCCTTAAAATGACTACTTCAACATCCAGGTCAAATTCCCTTTTCTTCCACCTAATAAAAGAGGGAAGGGTTCCTTTCTTTCAGGAAAAAGAGGGGTCAGACTACATAAAGAGTAATGTGAGGAAGGACGTGGGCGAAGGAGGGAAAAGTGACTCGGGCTGGTGTTGAGAAAGGTTTCTGAAGTTAGTGCCCAGTTGGAGAGTTTGGGTTTAAAAGAACCCATGGAGTTAACTTTTGAATTAAAGAATGTAGGAAGGGGGGTTATGGAGGGTTTCGAGTTATAAATTAAGTCCTCTTTAATGATTTTTAAGAGAAATGAAGAAAGGATCGAAATTCCTCTTTAATTACTTTAGCTATTTTTAAAATATGATTAGAATATGAGCCATATGCCCTTCATTTATTAGTTTTACATTATTAATAAGAAGAAAACATGGATACTAAATATAGTACTGGTTTCATTATCAAGAGATTCGTGTTTTAATCTCAAGGATGCAGCTCTACTGGTAAAAGGCTTAATCTGTTTGTACTTCAATTTCTTCATCTTTTACATAAGAATACTACTTTTGCTCGGGCAAAACTAACAGCTTCCAAAAGTATGTGTGTGTTGTGTAATTGCTAGGCATATATGCACACATGCATAGACAGATAGGTGATTGGATGGATGGATGATAATCCTAATATGATCATCTTGTATAATAATTTATTGGCCATTTAAATTACTGGTGAATTTTTTTATGACTTTGGACCATTTTTCTATTAATCTGTTAAAATGGAATTAAGCACTTTTGGGTTAATTGAGAAATGAATACTGCAGTATTGAAATACTCTACCATTGAAATAGATATTAATAAACCTTTGTTTTTTATAGCATTGTATTGCTTGCAAAATATGCTTACATTATTTCATTTAATTCTTAGAACAATCTTAAGAGATCGTCAGGGCATTATCCCTCTTATATAGTTGCAGAAACTGAAGCTTAATTGTATTAAAGTTCTGTTCGACATCACAAAGGTATTAAGTAGTGTAGGCAGAACTGGGTTAGAGAGCTTTGGAGCTTACTACAGTGCTTTTTCTAATACACTTTGGTGTCTCATTAAATGACTCTATCGTAGAATTATCTTTTCATATTTGCTGCTATGCATGAAGCTAAAAGAACAAAAAGGGAAGTTTATGTTAGTACTACCTTTAACTTTACTCAGATTTTTCTTCTTATAATTATTAGCCTCTGAACTCCTTGGGGTAATGAATAAGAAGCTTAAGTTGCTGTGGTGCCTTTTTCACTATCTTTTAAGTTTGATTTTCTAATTTTCTTATAGAGGCTGCAGTTAACAAGGGAGGTGATGAGTCCGTAGCCAAAGGAGATGGTAAGACCTATTGAGAAGTAGTTTTATGAAAATTGTTTAAGTAGTATTGTGGTATCTATTGCTGTGTAACAAATTACCCCAAAATTTTGAATCTTAAAAGAACACATTATCTCATAATTGTGGGATACGAATCTGAGCATGGCTTTAGGTCTCTTGGTGCTTTAATCAGGGTGATCAAGGGCGGCAGGCACCTCGAGGCTGACCTGGGTCACGATCTGCTTCCAAGCTCATTCATGTGGCTGTTGGCCAAAGACAAAAGTCAGTTCCTTCCCCTGTGGCCTCTCCGCAGGGCAGCTGACAACATGGCAACTGCCTTGCCTCGGAGCTGGTGAGCAAGAGAGTGAGAGTGGACCCCAGGATGGAAGCCACAGTGTGTTTGTCATCAAATCTTAGAAGTGACATCCCACCACTTGTTAGTAGCAAGTTGCTAGGTCCAACCCACATTCAAAGGGCCTGGAGGCAGGATTATTAGGAGCCGCAGTGGAGGCTACCTGCCAAGGTACATACCATAGGTGGATACCAAATTAACAGTCTTCAGTTATCAGAAACTAATACTGACTAAAACCCTCATTGTCAGTTTTCAAAGTATTTTCACGTATAATACCTCTGTAGCCTAACCACTCAGGGAAATAAATATTCACATTTACAGATCAGGAAGCAGTCACAGAATGTTACGATTTTTACCCAAGAACAAACATCAGATAAGGGCTAGAGCTGGCAAAGGAACCTGCTTCTGAATCCAGATCCCATATCTTTCTCATGTATTAACCTATCTATTGTGTTAAGTGTTTTTGTTAAATATCCAAGATTGGGGAAAGTCTTATGCAAATGCAGTTTTTTTTTTTTTCCTCCTCCTTTTCAGGCCTTGACTTTTTAACACACCTGAACTCAGTGTTTCCTCCAAGAAAACATCCAGGAGCTTCTGGCACTTCAGTATTGCATTCCAGTCCTCTCAATGTCTTTATGGGATCTCCAGGGAAAGAAGAAAATGAAAATCACGATCTGACAGCTGAATCTAAGAAAACGTATCTTGGAAAACAGGAACCTAAAGACTCCTTCAAACAGGTATCTGCCTGAAAATAATACTGAACTCACTGTGTGTGTTTATCACTAGCAAGCATGATGAGCTTCATCACAAGAAAGCAGGCAGCTGTTATTAATGTGTCCTAATTATTGACAGTGCTGGGCACTTACCAGGTGAAAAAATACTCTTAAATCTGGATGTCATATTTTAAAATCTAAAGGATACTTTTGAAATCTGTCTCTAGATATGTTGAAGGTAATGGCAATATAAACTTATACTATTTCTTTTTCCTAAGACAAGAAACTTAATGTAACTGTGTAATAATATTTTATACCTGAGTTTTTTTTGGAATGTATTTCCGTTGCAGCAGAAAGCACCACGTTGGTGGTCAAGTCATTTACCCCAAGTCTTAGAGCAATTTGCTAATTGATAGTGCTGAGAATGTAATTCATTAGCATTACGTTCCTCTGTAATATAGTATTCAATATAGAAGTTCATTTATTATGTAAGTGTTTAAAATGGTCAAATATTACCAGGAACACTGAATTTGTTGTGCATTATATCTCTTTATTTTCATTTATTTTTTAGAATGATATGGAAAGAAACCATTCAAGAAGTACAGAAATTTCTTTTGACTTAGTTTTCAAATATTTCTGACTAGGTATCACTTGAGAGGCTGGGGAAATTTTTTTTTTTTTTTTCCCTGTGATTTTCATTTTAAATGATATTCAATAGCTAGTAAATGAGGTTTTTCTCATCACATTATCATTGAGATTGTTTTTGATTAGTACACTTAATTTATTTTACCACTAGTTCTAGCAATTTTTTTTCTCTTTTTATATCCCTTTCTATTCTTCCTTTATCTGACCCTACCTACTGGATAAAAACCGAAAAGTAGGTGCAAATTATGTAGATGACATGGGTAAAACCAGAATTTATATATTAATTGTTTATTTTAAATGTGAAGTTTGCAAAGTTGATCTCCGGTGCTGAAACTGGAAGTCTAAATACCTCTCCATCATCTAACCAAACAAGAAGCCCTGAGAAATTTGAAAAGCCAGAGAAAGAAAATGAAGCCCAGTTACTATATGAACCTACAATCAATGGGTCCTCAACTTCAAGTAAGTACATGAAACTTCCCTAATGTTTGAAAGTGTTAAGTTGAAAGGATAATTAATGTAAGTATTTAACTTGAAAGGATAATTAATGGAGTAATCATAGAGTAAAAATTAAAAATAATTAAGTTTAAAGTTTATGATATTGCTCTAGTGTGACTCTTACTAAAAGACAATAAAATGTATATGAGTGGTTAAGTTAACCACATTTATTTGACACTCTTGGTGTGAATTTCGTTTTTCAATCTACTATGTAAATATCTTGATCTAATATGGTACAGATAGGAATATACTGTAGGATATTCCTATCTGTAGGACCTTTGAAAATAGGTCATTAACTACCTAAAATTGTCTCTCCCCTCCCATATTAAAGCCTTATTTGTAGAGTTCATACAACAGACCCTGAAAACTGAGTCACATTTAAAGGGATATTAGGTTCAGTTATAAGAGTTATCTATATAAAACAACTCTGTAGAAGCAACTCTGTTATATAGATATCTATATTTTACCTTAAGGCTTCTGTGAATAAATTGCATTAGCGTAAACTCTAGGGCTTTGCCTGTAGCACTACTTTACTCCTATATTCCTTCTGTTTGTTTTTAATGGTCTTGGTTTATCGAGTTTGTGGTGCAGCTTGTCACATTCATCTTTTATAAGAGGAAATGGTTCAGAGATTCTTCAAGATTAATCCCTCTGTCATATATTATTACGTTAGACAGTTGGAGATATATATGTATATGTATACACACACATATACACACACACACACAGAAATAATGTCATAGAAAGTTTCTAAGATTTATATTCCAACCAGTGAATTTTTCTAAATGTCACAGGAACACTGTTCTTTACCAGTTTTTCAAGTTTTCTCATGCCAAATCTTATTTGGAAATGTTTGATGTCTCTTAGTCCAAGTTGACTATTAATATTTTCTCTTTTTTTATTTTAGATCCGAAGTTAGCATCCTCTGTCACTGCTGGAGTTGCCAGTTCACTATCAGAAAAAATAGCTGATACCATTGGAAATAATCGACCAAATGCACCATTGACATCCATTCAAATTCGTTTTATTCAAAACATGATACAGGAAACATTGGATGACTTTAGGTAGTGACTAAGAAATTTCTCTATCTGGACCTTAACTGCTTTTATTAGGTGTAAAACCAGAACTATAAATAACATTGGTGGTTACTACTTTTCCCTATGTTTTGGTGTCCATAAAACCATAGCAAACATAATGAGGTTTGTTGATCTTGATATGCTGAATTTATTGAATATCAGCCAGGAAAAGGCACATTTTCCTATGGTAGTTATTAGATAACTTGATAGGGCAGTCTAGAGCAGGCTGCCATTGTGGGTATTTTTTTATTAAAATGTGGATGGATTCCGGTAAGCTCAAATGGGATTCTTACATACATATAGTATTTATAGATCACCTGCTAACTATACTAGGTGCAATAACATAATACAGAAAAATATTTTTTAAAGGAGTTCTGAATATTTTCAAATAGATGAATTAGAATGTAATACTTTATTTCAAAAAAAAATTCTTGCATGGATCTATCCTTGTCTCCTCATCTTTTGAATTTTGAACATGGTAAGAATGTGTTCTATAATGCTGCCTCCTTTTACCTATAATTTCTATAGATTTTGGAAGCTATTATCAATTATTAGAATCTTTTATGGGTTTTTTTTCCCTGACCTATAGTTACTTACTGTATTTCCCCAAAAATAAGACCTAGCCGGACAATCAGCTGTAATGTGTCTTTTGGAGCAAAAATTAATATAAGACCCAGTATTATATTATATCATATCATATTATATATCTTATCATATCATATCATATCATATATCAGACCCGGTCTTATATTATAGTAAAATATACTTAAATTTGGTTCTTTTACCTATCATCTCAGTATGTTTTGGAAACTATTATCAATTATTAGAATCTTTATATTTTTCTTTCTGACCTATAGTTAACTTAGTATTCTAGTTCAAATTTGGTTATCATGAGCAAGAATGTTGGAGAAGATATGCAGTTTTTGTTGGTGCATATTTCTTTTTAATGTTAAAAATGGTTTTAAATGTTAACATACACATTTTTAAAGAAAACTCATCATTTTGGAATTTACAGTGTGTGTGGTGTATGTACCAGATGCTAAGGATATAAAAATGGTCCGCCCACAAAGGCCATATAGTTTAATTGGGATAGGTACAGTGTGTCCTGCTATGATGTGTCTTTCTTTAATATGAATTAATTCATGATTGGTAAATAGGGCAGTGATGACAACATGGTGAACAAATTCTGTTGGTTCATGTAACAGCAACCAAAACAAAGTCCTAAACCCTGCTGAAGGCAGCAAACCACCTGTCGGTGTCCTTCTCTTCCTATGCCCTTCCTTCTAACCTGGTTTGGTTATGTGCTCTGTGTTAGGAAGTACTTATTATGTGACGATTCCCCCATTTGGGGCATTTTATTGTTGCCTCTATGCTTGACAGCTCAATTGTTTCTTCTGTCTTCTTTCCCCCTTTTATCAAGTAGAAATCACTTTTTTAAGGACAAGTCTTATTATTCAATATTTAAACTATGCTAGTATTTTTATTAGGATTTAATTGTTTTTATTAGTGTTCTCTTTATAAAGTTATGTATGTTTTGAGTGGTCTGTTCTAATCCTTTTTCCCTAAGTCTCGTTCTTCTTTCTGTCGTTTTCTTTTTTAGTTTTATTGTGTTAAGAACGCTTAACGTGAGCTCTACCCTCTTAGTAGATTTTTAAATGTGCAGTACAGGCACATGTTGTAGGATCAGGTCTCTTGAACTTTTTTGCATGACTGAAATTTTATGCTCATCAGCTAGCAACTCCCTTTTTCCCCTTCTCCCCAGCCCCTGACAACCACAATTCTGTTGTTTATTTCCATGAGGTTAACTATTTTAGATGTCTCTTATCAGTGGAATCATGCAGATTTGTCCTTCTGTGACCAGCTTATTTCACTTAGCATTATGTCATTCAGGTTCATGCATGTTGTCGGATATTGCAAAGTTTCCTTCTTTTTTAAGGCTGAGTATTATTCTAATACAGCGTTAATCACATTTTAAAAATTTGGCTCTTATTTTCAGTACACAGTTTTAAAGAATGTGAGGTTTTTCAGGAATGCATATGTATGGCAAAATAGCAGAATTGTCTAGATACAGCTAACTATAATATGTGAACAAAGCAATGTTGGAAACATGGAAAGGGAGCCGTCTTTCTGCTGGGGCACACCTAGAGATATCACTGTCCTGCCTTCCGCTTTCAGCATGCCTTGTGTGCCTGTACCAGGGAGTGGGGGTGAGTAGGGCCCTCTCTCAGCTCTCCTGCCTCTCCATCACCATAAGCTGCCTCCGCTTGGGACTCAGTGAGGACCCAGAGAGGCTCAGAGTGTTTCTGTACATTTACTTGCTCTGCACAGTAGGTCTTGCACAGCTACACCTCACAGTGGGGGGACAAAGAAGGGTGTGAGGGGTTCCCTTTCAGCAGCTCTCCTTCAGCTGTGGAGTGTGGCCGCCTTCTCTACAAGGCCTGTAGTGCTTCAGAGAGGCTACTCTCGGTTCTCCCTGCCCCAAGTCTTCACCAGGCTTTGTGTTCCTTGCGGGGGAGGGGTGTCTCTCTTAGCCCTCCTGCTCTGCCCCTAATTTTTTTACATAAGCACTCAGCAAAGGCCTGTGGCAAAAAGTCGGTGAGTGACTGCAGGCTTATTTTGTGGCTGGGACTCCCTGGGATTCTAATCTGTTGTGCCGGTCTTCACTTGTCCTTTACAAATCTATGAAAAATTCAGCTAGTTCTCCTTACACTGTCAGTGGCAGCTTTCTCCCCCACTGCTGCTCTGTTGAGGATGAAAACAATCATAGGTCTCTTCTAGGCGGGAATCATCATATTCTGGATTTTAGTTCTTTTAGGTTTCTTTACACACTCAGCTCTGGTTGAATTTTTAAAATGTGTAGTTTTAGGTTATCTGGCTTGTTCTCATTTATCAGGGTTGGAGAGATTACATCCTAAGTGGAAATTGGTGGGTCTATTTCTGTTGTCTTTCAAGAAGATTTAAGTTTCTTCTGGCAGGCAGATCACTGATCCTGCACTTGCGGGGTTTCAGGTTTTCTTAGGGCTAGTTTATTTCTGGTTTGCCTTTATTCTTAGTGTTTAGTCTGTGCCTTTGAGGATGTTAGGTGAATATTTGTAGTATTCACAGGCCTTTTAACCTTTCTTTCCCGGCATCACAAGGCTTCCAAAATTCTTGCTGCTCTTGGGAGCTGCTACTTTTTGTTTGCGTTCCCATCATCTAACCCAGTGTAAACATTGCTTGGGAATCAACAGGTGTCTCCAACGGCAAATTGCACAGTTTCAGTTTTGCTTTTCTGCAGGCACCCCTTTCCAGGATCTTGGACCTTGCAGCCTTGGCTGCTCTGGCAGTCCCACACTCTTCCTCCCACACCCCACAATGAGACTGTCCTCAAGCTCCAGGCCACTGCTTTCAGCTCAGCCTCTTTTCCCCACAAGGTAGAATCAGCATATTTCCCAGAGGGAAAAGCAGAGGGAAATGTGGGCTTACCTTGTAGACTCCTTTGCAAGAGAAGAAATCCTGGTTATCTTCATGGTTCTCTGATTCCTTCAGTTCGTTTTTAATACAGCTTTTGTCAAAACTGAAGGCAGAAGAGAAAATTTTTTTACATACCCTTATAGTTGCAACAGAAAAAATAAGGTAGTTAAGAATAAATCTAACCAAAAATAGTAGAGCTCTTTATAGAAAAACATTTTTTAAAATTTGCTAGAAAGTATTAACACTTAACTAAATGGAAAGATATTATGAAGATGTCAGTTATTCTAGGTGGGTCCATATATTGAATACAATTCCAATCAAATGAAAACGGGGTGCTTTAGAAGGAGATGATGGGATAATTCCAAAATGTACATGAAAGAGGATGAGATCCAGAAATAACCAAGATACTCTAGAGAAGAATGAGGTTAAAGGGGACTTATTTGTCAGATAGATAAGCTTAATTACTAAGCTGTAATTAAACTAGTGTAGCATTAGCACAGGGCGACAGCTTGGCTAAAGGAATCAAATAGGCCAGAAAGAAACCTATGCATATATGGAAATGTGATATATGACAGAGGAAACATGGCAGATCTGTATGCAAAATGTGGAATAATTAATAAATTGTGTTGTGACGTGGTTATGCATGTAAAAAATAAGTATGGATTCCATGCTGTTAAAAAAAATCAGTTCCATATCGAATAAAAGTTTAAAGAGCAAATTTTAGGCATTGTAAGGGAATTTATTTATGACTTCAGGGTAAGGAAGTTATTAAGAAATGAGAGGATATACTATCGATAAAAAGAGCTTGGTAAATTTACAGTATTAGGTTAGTAAATTTGAGTTATTAATAAGAACTCATGATGAGACATCATTAACAAAGTGAAACGACAAAAAAATATCTGCAATACTCATATACCCAACAGAGGATCAGATTATGTAAAGAACTCTTATTAATAAGAAAAAAAGACATTCAATAGAAAAATGGTTAAAAGATATAGATCAGCATTTCACAGAAGAGAAATCATATATGAATCTAAGAAAGATGCTCAGTCCTGTAATTAGAGAAGTAAAAATGGAATGTGATACCATTTCACACCCATTGGATGGGAAAAGACTGTAAGTAAAGTCTGACTACACCAAGTCTTGGTGTACATGTTAGCGAAAGGAACTCTGTTTTACTTACGATGAGCATGTCCATTGATACCACCACTTCAGAAAACAATTTGTATTACATTGTGAAACTGGAAAAGTACATATGGACGATACCCTGTCACTCAGCATACGTACTCTTGGATAGGTCATCTACAGAAATTGGCACGTGTAGTTTGGGAGATATATACATGATTGTTTGTAACACCATTGTAATTAATAATAAAAACAATCCGAATGTCAACTGACAAGAGAATATACCAGTACAAATCAGTGAATTACAGATATATTGAACATGAATCATGAACCGCGGTATTGGATTATTTTCTAAATGTACAATACTCAAGACTACATAGGATATGGTACTCTTTTTTGTAATGCTCAAAAGCAAGCGAAACAAAAACGTATTGAGTACATATTCTATATTATATAAATGTATTTTTTTAAGCATGTATTTGCTTAAACAAAATTAAGCAGAATAATGTCTTGGGCTTCTCGCAAGAATTAAGTGATGGAATAGAGAGGAGCACACAGGAGGTTTCTATGATTTCTGGTAATGTTCTAACTTTTAAGTTGCTTAATGGGTGATAAGTGTTTCTTTTATTATTATACTGCATAATTTTCATGTATTCTTTTGTAAGCATGAATTAATTGCATTTTATTGAGTAAGATATATTGTGACCACCCAAATAACCCCTTTCCATTCCACTGAAAGTATTTTTAATAGCTAAAATATTGATAATAGTTAAAACATTATAACCTAGTGAATTATCTGTATTTCACTATAATATAAAACTGTGTCTTTCCTTATTGATAATTGCTACATTAAGGAATGTAGTGTAGTGGAATGGAGGTAGACAGTTTGGGTTTATCTTCTAGCTTCACCATTTACTGGTTGTGTGACTTTGGATAAGTTATAACTGCACTGTGGCTCAGTTACTTCATTGGTAAAATGGAGGTAATAATTATACCTAGTTGTGAAGATTGAGTTCTTTAAAGTACAAGAAGCAGTGCAGAGCACATGGTAAATAAATGCTAGGTGCATTGGTATTTTTAATGTAATAATAGTTGTTAACATCCAGTAATTTGAAAAATGAGAAGAGCTTAGTTTCTTGAATGATCTAGAATTGATAAAACTTACAATTCTAATAAGTATTTTATGTTCTTTCCTAGAGAAGCATGTCATAGGGACATTGTGAATTTGCAAGTGGAGATGATTAAACAGTTTCATATGCAGTTGGTATGTATGGCAAATTTTATTTTAAATGAGTGTAGAATTGTGGCTCTACAAAATCCAGTAAAGGGCGATACATATTTTACTTAGTCATATCTAGTTGTTATGATAAATAAATGGGGAGTTTTAGAAATTTTATAATTAAAATAGTTTTTAACTAGTCACCCTACTTTTTAACCTATGATATTAAGGCTACTTTTTTACGTTTTTTTTTCTTTGCAATAAGTAAGTAAAAATCTTCCCAAATGTGTAAATAAGCCTTTCAAATATGTAAATTTTACTAGTGATCTTTCATTTATATTAACAAAGTAGCAAGGGTGGTTAAGTACAAGAAATATCGTTTAGCTAGTTAATTGAACATGAGAGAAATGATAAATGAAAGTATGTAAAACAAGTTGCCAAATAAATGTGAAATGCCAATAATTTAAAAAACATTTTTTTCTTTTCTAGAATGAAATGCACTCTCTGCTGGAAAGATACTCAGTGAATGAAGGTTTAGTGGCTGAAATTGAAAGACTAAGAGAAGAAAACAAAAGACTCCGGGCCCACTTTTGAAATTTCAGTGAATACCTTAATGTTTTTTAATTTAGGAAGTTTCTGGCAACACAGAACTACATGGAATCATTATTTTTTTCATGGCCTCTGGGGAAAAAAAAAATTTTCAAGTAAAAGGGTAATGGGATTTTATACCAACCAGTATTTCATCTTCTCTGACTGTCAAAAATATTTATATTTTTATATTAAAAGCTGTACAATGTATCATCTGCCTAATAGGAAAGTCAATAGGATCTTTATTTTTCTGAAAGCTTTAGCTAAACACTAAGTGCCCTTTTTCATAAGAAAAGAAAATTGTGCAAAAAAATAGGTTATGGATATTTTAAAATCACCTTTTTTTACTGATGTATTTTTGATTGACAGTTGCTTTTCAAATATGTTTGGATATTTCTGGATTAAACCGTTTGATATGCATTCTATTTTTATGGAGAAATTTAAAAATGGCAATTGGTGCTTCTAAGCAATTGACTAATAAAATACAAGGTTGGTTAGTAATTATTTTAACTTGATAAAGTCAAGTGTGGCTGTTATTTATTAGTTGTATATTTGATAAGACAATTTTTGGAATTTTCAGTTGCACAGATTACATTATATCTATTGCATTTATGTTACTGTATTGTACTTCTGACAAATCTGTCCTTCTGGTTGGTATTTTTTTTTTTAGCTAACTTCACTTTACCTATGAAAATTTTTAAGGATTTGTAAGATTCAACTAGAGCTGCGTATCTGCTGATTATCACACAAATTAATAACAAGCAAAATTATACTATAAAGTTTCAACCAAAATGATTCAACTTATCAGTGAAAATTTCGTAGTAGAAACTAAATATTACTATATTATTGCCATTTTTTTCTCCCACATGAGAAGTGTGGATTTTTATTTTTTGTGTGTGTGTGGTTTATATCATTAACTTTCTCTAATTCTTTGTGTGCTGTGTGTAATTTTTTATATTATTGACTTTACCATAAAATTTATAAAGGTTAATTGTCAAAAGAATTTATACCTCTTTGACAATAGATGGATGTGTACATTTACCTGCTGTCATCTACAGTTTTTGTGGTATAAGATTAGGTGGGTTACTGGCTTGTTTACCTTCTGTAGTCTCTTGTCCCAAAGATTTAAATTATGTACCTGATGTATAGTACCCCTGCCCAATTTTGACTTTTGAGATGAAAATATTTTACTGAAATAAAAAGGAAATTGAGCTAGCTTACTAACTGTATGGTTTTCCAAAGCAGTGGAAATTTTTGAGGATATTTTTAATAAGTGTAAACATACTAATAATTACTTCAAGGAATAAAAACAGATACTACTTTTTCCCAGTGTGATTCTGAGAATACATTTGTATTGAAGCCTAAGAGGTACTGTGTGAACGTTTTCCTAGCAGGTTATGAAAGCATTATGACTTGTAACAAGTTTTCTTATATATAATTATCAGGCAGGTTTAGAAGACATAAAAGTGTGTTTTGCCTACATTTTGTATTTAAATCCATTAATATTTTCCTATTACCTTTTTCTATACATGTACTTAATGTATATTAAAAGAGGTGGGATAAATAAAACAATTTTAGTAACTTTATATATGTAGTTGAAACATTTTTATCATGGCATTTAAAAGCTAATAAATACAAAAAATAAAATTTCCATATGGTTAAAATGGGAAACCTGGAATTGAACTTTTGCCTCTGACCCCGATGGAATAATAGAGATTGGTTTTAAACATCTGACAATTTTTAAAAGAGAAAATATGTGAAGCAGTTTTCAAATATTGGACATCATGCAGCATAGGGCCATGCCGATCCCTGAGACAGGAAGACAAGTGAGACCAAAGAAACTCAATGAAGTTCAAGCACAAGAAATAAGAAAATTACACCAAAGCACATTATAATCAAATTTTTTAAGACCACTGACAAAGGAAAATTATTAAAACAGCTGAAGTCAAACGACACGGAGGAACAAAGATGAGAATGTCAGAGGCAGTGGAGCAATAACTTTCAAGTACCAAAAGAAAATAACTCAGAATTCTATACCAAGCAAAAATACCTTTCAAAAATGAAAATGAAATGAAAACTTTTTGAGACCTATGACGAGTGGAAGAATTCATTACAAGCCGACTTGCCTATTGGAAATGTTAAAGAATGTCTTTAGTCAGAAAGAAAATGGTACCAGATAGAAATTTCTTTCTATGCAAAGTAATGAAGAACACAAAAATGGGACATACGTAAACAAATGTAAGACTTTTTTTTCTTACTTTAAATCATTTTTAAAGGATAATTGACTGTTTAAAGCCAAAATGATAACAAGGTATTTTGTGGTTAACATATGTAAAGTGAAATACCTGACAACAATATCAAGGATGGGAGGAGGGAAATGAAAGTATATTGATTGCTCTAAGGTTCCTATACCATGAAGTAATACATTACCTGAAAATAGTCTGTGACAAGAATGTATAATGTAAACCCTAAAGCAACCACAAAAAATAAAAACAGGTAAAACTGATAAACCAACAAAGATGATATTTTTTATGTAACCATAAAAAAAAACAAAAAAACCCAAAAGTAGGAAGGAAAAAAAGGGGAACAGAGAATAGGTAGGAAAAATAGAAAATAACCAGTAAGATGGTAGACTTAAACAGCAATATCAATAATTACATTAAATGCAATTGTCAATTTTCCTTGTTATCAAATTGAGTCTTTTGTACAACTATATACTGAATCAAAGAAACCTTCAAATATAAAGACAAATAATTTTAATATAAAAAGAATTAAATTTGAAAGTATATTGAACTGAATGCAAATGAAAACAAATTGTTAAATTTTGTGGGAATCAGCTAAATCGAGTACTTGGAAATGTGTACCATTAAATGTCTATATTAGAAAATGAAATTCAAATCAATGACTTCAGCTTCCACCTTAAGCTACAAAAATAATAGCAAGTGAAATACAAAACAAGCAAATGAAAAAGATGAAATCAATGCAATAGAAAAAATCAATTGAGAAAATCAGTGAAATTAAAAGTTCTTTTAGATAATGAAATTGATAAAACTGTTAGTTGGATTGATGAGAAGAAAAGGTATAAATTACCAATATGAGGAAGGAGAGAAATGATATCACTACAGATTCTACAGATACTTCTGACAAAAATACCAAACCTCAATGGTTACATTGGTGAATTCTTTCAAATGTTTAAAGGACAAAGTATTTCAATTCTCAATGAATGTTTCCAGAAAATAAAGGGATAATTCCTAACTAATTCTTTGAGGCCGACATTACCCTCCTACCAAAATCACAAAAGTACACACCAGTATTCATCATGAACACATGCAAAAGTTCTAAACACAATTTTAGCAATTTGAATCCAACTATGTATAAAAAGGATAACATATTTGACCTAGTGAGGTTTATCTCAAGGATGCAAATTTGGGCTAACATTAAAAAATTAATGCAATTCACTATATTAACAGACTAATATAGGAAAACTATATGATCTCAATAAATGCAAAAGGAGCATTTGACAAAATCCAGCATTTCTGATAAAAACTCTCAGCAAAATAAGAATAAAAAACTAATGCCATATGATAAAGGGCATCCTAAGAAAAACCTGCAGCTTACATCATACTTGAATGGTGAAAGACTGGATTCTTTTCCCCTAAGATCAGAGACTAAAGATGTCCACTGTCCCCTTTTATTATACATTGTACTGGAGTTTCTAGCCAAGACAATTAGGCAAGAAAAAAGCAAAAGACTTTCACATTACAAATGAAGAAGTAAAGTTTCTTCACAGGTGATATACTCGACTCTATAGAAAATCCTATGGAATATATAAAACTAAAACCACTAAGTGAGTTTAACAGTTTATAGTATATAAGAGGTCAATATATAACAATTACATTTCTATATACTAGCAAAAAATTGAAATTAAAAATCAATGCTATTTATATTAGCATAAAAAATATGAGATACTTTGGTGGAAATTTGGTAAAAGTTACCCAAGACTTGTACATTGAATTCTGCAAAACGTTACTGAGAGAAATTAAACCTAAATAAATGGAGAGACATGTCATGTTCTTGGATTGTAATATTGAATATTATTAAATGTCAATTTTCCCCATACGTATTGATTTAGATTCAGTATAATCCCAATAGAAATTTTAGCAGAAACGATTTTTCTCTTCAGCTATGTCTATTTTAATATTTACCTAACCTGGTAAGTATTTAATGTCACCTATTTAATTTTTCAGCTTAGAATTTCCATTTGGTTATTTTTTTAGTTTCTAATTCTCTGTTGAAATCTTACACTTTAATTCTTTAAATTTATTTTGGCCTGTGCCTGATAGCTAGTATCTGGATAGCCTATGCATTTGTTTCTATTTTACATTTCTCTCAGTTTTTGGTCACATGTGCCTTCTAATCTTGAATATTTATTGAGTGATTGATGTTATGAAAAACAGAAATACTTTTGAGTCTCTAAATGCTATTATCTTCTAGGGAAAATTTTCAGGATGACAGATAACTGGGCTAGGGGAATGAACACTGCCCTGTCATCTTAATCCAGTCGGGTTGAGGTGACTCCAAATTGAGTTTAAATCCCTGGTTTATTTTTATTTTTAAGGTATAACCCTTCAGAGTTCAAACCAAACCCTTGGGGTTCCATCACGGCCTGGTGAGTCATGAAGTCTAATTTTTGTCTCCCCAACTCTGTAGGGACTTTTCAAAGTTCTGCTTCTGAACTTTGTTGATGTTTAGATGTGCTATTTGCTATTTTATAGTTGAAGTTAACAGAATGCCAGACAAGTTGGGTAGATAATCACTTCATCTGATCTAAAACATTTCTAGTAAGGAATTATTTTATGTATTAAATTATGAAGTTCCACATACTACAAAGATACAAAGATACTAGTATGTATGTTATATGTTATTTGTAAGAAAATCAAGTATGTATCTATAGAAGCTATAATCTGGGCCTTTGAAATGAAAAAGGTATTGTTTAGCAGATTAGTGATTCTCAATACGTGATTTGATGAGCTCTTGGAAATCCCAAGATTCTTTTGGGTGTTCATGAGGTCAAAATTATTTTCATAATAATACTAAGATATTGTCTTTTTCACTCATTTTTCATGAGCATAGAGTGGAGGTTTATAGAGGTTACATGACACAATTACATCATTGCCCCAATATCTAATAGAATGGGTACTTATATATTCTTGTACATTCTAGAATTTTCTAAGATAAGCTCTTTGGACTCTTCAATAATTTTTAATAGTATAAAAGAGAGCTGAGACTAAGAAAGTTGAGAACCTGTAGTATACTTTTTCAGTTGGTAAAAAGGATACTTAAGGTTAAGGGCACAGTTTCACATGAGTCATATGTGCTTAGTAGCAGAAATTAAGTCAAGAGTGAGAGAAGCATGTCTAGCAAAGAATTGTGGGTGTGACTTGGCTTTTGGCACACAGAGTACACTGGAATCAAATGCATAGAAATTCACAGAGTGTTTTAGACTGTCAAATTAGCAAAAGCACTCATCTAGGACTAAAAGATTGAAGCTTTACAAAAATATTAAGAAAACCTCTGGGCCCTCAACTTTTTAATATTGGCAGCAGGCTAAGAAAGTTGCTCAGTTGCCAAAATGGCATATCTTCCAAAGCCCTTTTCAGAAGTGGTTGAAGAGAATGAAAAAGGATGGACATCTCAAAGAGCAGAGTCAGAACAGTGGAGAACAATGGAATGGGGGGGGCACTACCAGGGTGCAGAACACAAGCCTAATCAAGACATATTCCCCATCCACAGAGCAGCATTTGCCCAGTGGGATTTCAGAATTGTTATTGGCCAGTGATGACTATGAGCCTCCCATTCTTCTTAAATTCAAGTATTTGTTGTAGTTATTCTGTGCTAGCTTCACCATTGTTGGTAGGCTGGATGCGGGTCTTTTGTTCATTGTCTCTGAACAAAAGCAATGGTTGTTACCAGATGAGACACGCCTGGCTCTAGTGTAGATTACAAGATCACAAGCTTTGAGCCTGATGCCGTGATTGGATGCGACTTTTAGAGTCCTTGGCTGGAGTGATCATACATTGCATTTGGGAGGAGCATGAATTACTGTGGCCCAGAGAGCAGAGTGGTGGTATTGTCGCCAGTCCTTCACCCCTACTTGTATCCCTGTCCTTTGTAGTTCTACTCAAAGAGGTGACTTTGGGTTTGGCCATTTGCCTTGCTTTGGACAATAAAGCAGAAATGATGGTGTGCCAAAACCAGGCCTAGGCTTTAAGAGGTCTTGCAGCAGGTTTCCACCTGCTGTCTTGTACCTCTCACATGGCCATTAAAAGCACAGAATAAAACACAGGAAGCTACCTGGGCTAGCTGCTGGCCTCAACAGGAACATGAAATACGTGAAGTAGAGCTGTCTTAGCCATGCTGTTCAGCCATACCCAGCCTAGTCCAGCCCAGCTGACCTTGAGATCTCCGGGAATAAATGCCTGCCATTGTATTCCGTGGAGAGTTTTTGGTTTCTACGTAGCAATAGGTAACTGACAACATGTTGATGCACCTCTGTTCCAGCAGCTGTGATTTAGCGTTACATCCTGCCTTGCTGAGATTTTTGTAAGAGCCTGCTAACTGGGCTTCTGTTTTCCTCTCGTTCCTTCTTGTCTGCTGTATACACCTCTACTAGAGTTGTGCTCACCCGAAAGGAAAACCTAATTTTCCACAGGAAGAGACCATGGCTTTTGGTGAGCATCTTGGTCCTTCCTTGAAGACTTGTCTCCTGCTACTCCACACACCCTGCCCCTGACATCCCAATCTCAGGTTCCAGAGAGCACCGGGCCATTTCATGGCTGTGGGCCATCACTTTTATTCTTCTCTCTGCCTGGCAAACTCTTACACATCCTTTAGGACACTCACATGTCTTCTCTTTTGTGATATTTTTCCATGACCTAAAGGCAATCGTGCTGTCTTCTGTGCATCCAAAAATTCATATTCTACTGCTATTATAATTTTTATAGAATTGTAATGATTTGTCTTCAGGTCTCTCTCCCCACTGGGCCGAGGCCATTTCTGAATGTTTTCTGTAGATGCAATATCTAATATGATGCTTTGACCTCCACAGAGGTTCGATGTCATATCATATCTAATTTTATCAATTGTTGAATACTGTGGGATATACGTAGGGATTGTTATAGATTATTAATTCTTGTAATTCCTGTATGGTGTTTATAATATTTGCAATAAACTGGAAATTTGGTTAACCGTAATCCTCCCTTCTTCACACTTGTCAAATAATAGCATTTGTTGTAGTAGGATAAATATATGAACATAGAAGAATGACAATAATGGTTGAAGATAAGTTGATATGCCCTTGGTGTAGATATTGTGAGTCCTTTTCAAGTGAAATCTGACAATCAGCTCACTTAAAATTAAAATGTCAAAAATCAATTATGCTTCATTTTTCATTCAGACAAATTGAACTTTTCAAAATATATTTGAAGCACATCTTATGTCAGAAGACACCTACTCTATTATTTGAATGCTAGTGAAGTGAAAAAACATTCTATTTTTCACTTTTAAAATCATACACACTAGATCTTTATCTGCTAAAATGAGACTGAAGAATATCTGGATGTCTAAATATTGCTATCATTCTTGAACTCTCTTTAAATAACAATGACTTTGGCAAAGAACAAAGTTATCTAAATGGAATAGGAGGAAACTGCTGGAACATAGACCACACGAAGGAGCCTGTGCAAAGAGAAGACTGGAGGAGAAGATGGGGGCAGATCAGAAGGACTTTGTAAGACATGGCTAAGAGTCTAGACTTCAATAAACAGACGGATGTTTTCTGGAGATGACAAGAAGGGAGTGAATTTCTCTGTCCCTATCCTTCTTGTTAGAAAGTATGCAAACTCTTAAACATGACCACCCTCTTCAGCTTTGTTAGGTAAATGTAGCTGACATCTATTTTACACAGCAGGCTTGGCTTTTTAAGTTTGAATGGGGAATCATAGCACATCCTCTTAGTGGGTGTGGCGTAATTTTGGTAGGTCTGCAGGCTATCCCAGATCTGGGAGCTTGGTTTTGCTGGGGTTTCCCTCAGGATTGGTAGTAAATAGTCTCAGGCATTATCCCATGGTCTGGACAACTTCCCCAGAAGATTCCATCTCAGCCTGTGCTGTAGTAGCGGAGTTCCAACTCACAGGGCTCACTTTGGCTCCATGTCTTCTTTTTCTTTGTTCACTCCATTCATTCATTCATTCATTCATTCATTCATTCATTCATTCATTCATTCAGCGAGCAGTAGTCACCTCCCGTGTGCTAAGCACTGGGCATCATACTGAGGAGCACACTCATCTAGTAGAAAAGATGGGTACATAAATTGAACAATCGTGCTGAGAGCTGAAGATGGATACATGCACGGCACATTGTGAAGGCAGCAGAGAGGGGCGTTAGCTGCAACTAGAAGAGGTCAAGTACCTGAGAAGGCTTCCTAGAGGTTACAGGAGGTAAAGTAGGGGGCAAAGTCCTGTGCTGAGGATTAAAGATGAATAAAAATACACCTGGTGAAGACGAGGGAAGCGCCTCTCACACAGGAGACTGGAAACAGCATGCATAAGACTTAGAGGGCCAGACAGGGAGAGCAGGATACAGGTTGCAGAGATGAGCCACGTCAGATGCCTTGGGTGCATGCCAGGGTGCTAGCATTTTCTTCTGAAGACAAAAGGAACAAATAAGGGTTTAAATTAGGAATGTGTCGTGTTCAGATTTAGGAAGATGATTCTGACGACAGTGAAGAAAATGGTTTTGAGAAGAATTATACCACGTCCTGGTTCACAGACAAGTGTCTTTTCACTGTGTCCTCACCGTGCAGAAGGGGCAGGTCATGTCTCTGGGGCTTTTATAAGAACACTAATCCCATTCATGAAGCCCTCATGACCTAATTACCTCCCAAAGGTCCCACCTCCTAACATCATCACATTGGGGGTTAAAATTTCAACATTTGGGGGGAACACAAACATTCAGATCATAGCAGATACCATTTAGGAAACTGTTTAGTCATCCAGGTAAGAAACACAACCATCAAAAGATTGGAGGACTATTTAGAAGGTGAAATAAGCAGAGCTTGATCAAAGATAGTGGATTTAAACTGGAAAACATCTAGAAGCCACCTTTTAATCATTAGGGGGGCTATTGATTTGAGAAGGCTTTCTATGTTTAATTATCCTACTAGCTCTAGTTTTCAGAGTTTTAAACATTAATGGCATGAACAGAAATTTAGCAGTTTCCAACATCTACTGAACATTCCTCCCCTTTATTAGCCTATCATTGTGAGTTATGATTTATGTTTTAATACTGACCTATCTTTTTATTTGGGGGTAAATTCTACATGGTCAGGGAGGTTATTTTCATATATTGTTACATCTTTTTCTCTGGTATTTCAGAGTTTCAATTCTATTGTTATAAGCAACATAGGTTTCTAATTTGCTAAGTTTTTATATAGGGAAGAGTCAGCTTAACAAAATTAAATGATATATGTTTATATGCTTGTTAGATAAGAAAATTGTTATATTTTATATCATGTTCATTATGCTACTTGTAAATTTATATAATCAAGATGAACAGTGGTTTTTATGCCTGTTTTATATCACTTGAAGCGTAATATTTTCATTTTAAATTATTATAGAGGCTCTGAATTCCTTCTTTGCTTTTATTATATGTAAATTGACCATGTCAGTCATAGCGATGACTTAATTTGGTACTGGGTCATCAGTTGCCTATTATGAAATTGTTCCTGTGGGAAGATAACTGACTCAAATAGCAAAGGCAAGGAACACATTGCAGCAAGACAGGCTGTGGACTGTTGCGTTATATGTGCTGTTGTGGGTTGTGCAGTAGCATGCTCTTCCATTTGTGACTTTATAGCTGTGCTTTGATCCTCAAAGCTGCTATGTTTCTGCATCTGCTTTTTACTTCATTTGTGAGCAACAGGTTCATTAAAAGCCAAAGAAACTGCTAAGAATGAGAGGCTGAGCAACCAAAACCAAAATAAAGTTCAAAATCCTATTGTAAAGTAGAGCAAATCAAGTTGAAGTATCCTGTTGTCATTTCATATTATTGGGGAGTTGGCTAGAAGAAATGCATTTAAATTTTGTTCTAACCAGTGTATTTTGCCAGTTGTTCTTTTAGATATTTAAGCCATTTTGGAAAAAATATAAAAAAAAACAAGAAGAATAAAAACATCTTTGCTAGCTTTGTAATCTGTATGTTTTCTATTTCTTCATAATAAATTGCCACAAACTTAGCAGCTTCAGACACTCACATTTATTACTACACAGGTTAGAAATCTGGCATGGTATAGCTGAGTCCTCTGCTCACGGTCTCATGGGGCTACAATCAAGGTATTGGCCAGGGCTGCATTCTCATCTGGAGGCTTGACTGGGGAAGAATTCTTTTCCAAGGTCATTCAGGTTGTTGGCAGAATTCATTTGCTTGTGGATGCATGACAGAGGGCTCAGCATTTTGCTGGCTGTCAGCTGTAAGCTGCCTGAATTTCTTTGTTGGCTTCTCCAACATGGCTGGTTATTTTATCATCCTGATAAGTGGAGCTTCTTGCTTCAGGGGAGCATTCAGTCTGTCTTTTGGGGGATTTCATCCAAATAAGCCAGCCCCTTCCTCCCTCAACCTGAATAATCTCCCTTTTAATTAATCAAAACCAACTGATTTAGGACATTAATTAGGACTTCAGCAAAATTCCTTCACCTTCACCATGTTTTTATTTTGGCTCGAAATACATCACTAGTTCCACCCACACTCAAGGGTAAGGGATTACACAGGGTGTGAACACTAGGTAGCAGGATTCATTGGGGACACCCTAGACTCTTTTCACCAGCGAGTTTTATTTTACAACCCATTTCTCATATTGTTTTGTTAGAAAGTTACACTTTTTCAGTTAGCGTGAGGGAAAGGGCCAGTTGCTTGAGACTCTGCCGGTCAGTTGTATACAAAATATGACGGCATGGGCTTTTAGTTTGGATACCTTACCTTTCACTCTTACCCTCTGCCCAGGCCCTTTCTGTCAGAAAACTTGGACCACTTGCTGCTCCCAAACATATCAACCTCTTTCGTAACTTCACACTGCATGAATGCTTATACCTGAAAACTTTTCCCACTCTTACTCATCTTCCAAGACCTATGTAAAATAACATTCTGTAGTGGAGTTTTCATGATTTTCTCAGGAAGAGCTAGCTATTACTGTCTTTGTTTCCATGACAATTTTAGAAGTCTTTTTCACATCAACTTTTATCTGGGGTTGTGGCTATTTGTTTAGAGACCTGTTTCCTTGCTTTCTTTATGTCAGGAATCATGACTTATTCTGCTGTGAATCTCTATTCCTGGATCTACATTGCAGGACTTGACACATAGTAGGTATTCCATAAATTAAATTTAAATGAATGAGTGAAGATTGAAAGTGGGCTAGGTATGAAAAAATAATTGTAGAAAAGTACAGTAAGGAAACAGGAAATCAACAGTGTGAACAGAATATAATGACAATTTTTACAGGATTTTTCAGAATCTGAGGATAGGAATGCAAAGGAGAATAATTGTAATCTTAAGTCTACAAAGGTCAGATGACACAGGGTTTTGAAATTTACAGGCTAGAAAATGTGGACTTCATGGAGCTTTAAATCTAGTGGAGAATATATATAAATCATAATCTCACAGATACATAATTTCAAATTTCGAAAGCTCTATGAAGGAAATGTATAGTGTGCAATAATAACAATTAGCAAGGAGACCTGATCTAGTAGAGGTCACTTGAATAAGTGATATTTGAGGTGAGACCTGAAGGTTGAATAGGAGTCAACAATTTGAAGAGTAAAGAGTGGCATCTGATCAATTTGGAGAGGAAACTCAGAATCAGGTCCTGCAGAACTTTGCAGGCCACATTATCATTTTGGTCTTTATCCTATGAACAATTGGAAGAAATTGAAAAATTTTAAACAAGGTGGGCTTAGAGTGAGGGTGGGGAGTGGAGAGAGGTGATTTTATTTGTCACTTAAAAAGGTCCCTGAGTAATAGAGTAAAAGAGTACAAGAATGGATGCAAGGAGTTGAGGTTAGGAGACCTTTTAATTGTTTAAGGAGTAGATCACAGTAACCTGATCTAGGGAGGGCAGAGGAGCTTAAAAGAATTGTACAGAGTCAAGATACATATGGAAACTCAGTTGAGAGGAATTGGATATGGAGAGTGAAGGAGAGGGAAGTATTTCTAGCTTCCATGAATAGATGAATGGTGGCACCCGGAAAGAACTCTGGAATATGAACATGTTTGGATAGGTTGGAAACCATGACGTCTGCTCTGGGAATGTTGAGGTGAATATGTTGAATGACCTGATGGATATATATGGGTTTTGAGCTCGGAAGAGAAATTTGTTTAAGAGATAATAAGGGTTTCCATATATCTGTGGTCAACTAGTTTTTTACTAAGGTGATGGGAAAGAACAATCTCTTCAACACATTGTGATAGGACAACTGAACATCCACATACAAAATAGTGAAGTTGGACCCTTACCTCACATCATTTACAAACATTAACTCCAAATGAAACTTAAATTTAAGAGCTAAAACTTTAAAACTCTTAGAAGAAAACATAGGGGCAAATCTTCATGATCTTGGATCTGGCAATGATTTTATTTTTCTAATGATTTCTTAAATATGACATCAAGGCAAAATCAACAACAATAGAAAAGGATAATCTGGACTTCATCAAAGTTAAAAACTTTTGTGCATCAAAGAACACAATCAAGAGGGTAAAAAGCAACCTGTGGAACAGGAGAAAATATTTGCAAATTGTATGTCTGCTAAGGGTATAGGCTGGAATATGTAAAAAACTCTTACAACTCAACAATAAGACAAACAACCCAATTTAAAAATGGGCAAAGGACTGGAATAATTTTTTCCCCACGAAGATATATAATAGTTAAAAAGCACTTGAAGAGATGCTCAACATCATTAGTCATTAGGCAAATGTAAATCAAAGCCACAAAGAAATAGCACTTCACATCCACTAGGATGGCCATCATTTAAAAAAGAAAACAAAACAAAACAGGGATTTGGAGAAATTGGAACCTTCATCCATTGCTGGTGAGAATATAAAATGGTGCAACATTATGGAGAACAGTTTAGCAGTTCCCCAATAAGTTAAACATAGAAATACCATATGAGCCAGCAATTGCACTCGTAGTTATATATCCAAAATAATTGAAAACAGGTATTCAAGCAACAACTTGTACACTAATGTTCATAGCAGTATTACTCCCAATAGCTAAAAGATAAAAACAACTCAAATGCCCATCAACAGATGAATGGGTAAACAAAATGTGGTATGTCTATACAGGGCAATATTTTTCAGCCATACAAAGGAATGAAGTACTGACACATGCTACAACATGGCTGAACCTTGAAAGCATTATGCTAAGTGAAAGAAGCCAGTCACAAAGGCCACATATTACAAGAGTCCATTTATATGGACTATCCAGAATAGGGAAGTTCACGGAGACAGAAAGCAGATTAATGGTTGCCAAGAGCAAAGGGGTGGGGGGAAATTGGGAGTGAGTATTTAATGGGTCTGGGATTTCCATTTGAGCTGATAATAAAATTCTGGGACTAGATAATGGTGGTGATGGTTGTGCAACATTGTGAATGTACTCAACGTCATTGAATTGTACACAATGAAGTGGTGAAAATGGTAAATTTTATATGTGTATTTTTGTACCACAATTAAAAACACCACGAGATTCATTACCATCTAGATGTTAATGAAGGCCTTGTAAGGATGGGGTCACCTAGGGAGAAGGTATAGCGTGAGAGAAGGGGCTATGATCAAGATATAAGGAATTCTAACATTTTAAAGGACAGTATTGGAGACTGAAAAGGAGCAGCTTAAGAAGTAGGAGAAAAAATAGGAAAAGGTGGTATCATCATAGAGTTAGTGAAATGGTGCTCAAGGTGATAGGCAGCCGTTATTGAAGATTTTAAAACAGAGTGTTGGGACCAACACTTTTCCTTATGAAAATTCACCTGGTAATTGTATGCAAGGAAGATTGGCAGAGAAGCTGGAGGGAAGGGAAGCAGTTAACTATTCCCACGGAAAAGATAGTTTGGATTTGAGCAGTGTCCGGGAGGTAGAAGAATTTGACAGCATGCTAGGTTTGGCTGGGTTCTTACAGCTCAGCAGTTTGGGCATTAGAAGTTTTATTAACAGGAAGATAAAAACTCAATATTTCTCAGACCAACCATGTTTCCCCAAAAATAAGACCCAGCCGGACAATCTGCTCTAATGCGTCTTTTGGAGCAAAAATTAATGTAAGACCCACTAATTATATTATATTATATTATATTATATTATATTATATTATATTATATTACCAAGTCTTATAGTAAAATAAGACCGGGTCTTACATTAATTTTTGCTCCAAAAGCTGCATTAGAGCTGATCGTCTGGCTAGGTCTTATTTTTTTGGGAAACACGGAATGTGTGGGCCATTTTAAGCTGCACCATTTTTTAGGCTTGTACCATCTTTTAGCTCTGGTAAGGTACTTGATGCAGAATTTTTTTCATACGTATGAAATTTCAAATTTCAAGAGTCTTACCCAGATTTAGGGATTACTCTATGCTCTATTAGTCAGTGTTTTTTAGGTGAGTTATATAGACTTCTGCCTGCACCCTGGTTAGATTTTCTTTTCTTTTTTATGCAGAAAAATCATGTACTCATAGGGCCAAAAGGCACCTTAGAGATCATTGATCTAAATTTGTTTTTTCCACAACTGATGGGAAGCCCATGGAGGGTCTCTCCCCATGGATTAGTGGTGTCACAGTTCTTGGGGGCTTTTTCCCCTTCTCTAGTTTTCCCCTTCCTCTGTAATTTGTCCCACTGACAATTGTCAGTGTTGTGAGAAGGTAGAGGGGTTAGAATGTAGCACTTATTTCATTTATTAATAAAGCACATCTTCAGCACTTACTGTGTACCCGTTGTTGCTTTAGGTCCTGAATATAAAGAAGAAAACAGATGAGTTTGCTACTTTGAGGGTAATGGTGAATTAGTTTCCAGTACTCTTTTTTTTTTGATATCGCACAGGATGATAGTTTTCTTGGCTACTGTCAAAAAAAAAAAAAAAGGTAAATAACACTTTTTATTACATAATGTGAGGACTCACAGAGGAAGGTTTAGAATAAATCCCCTATGGGCATGGAATATGGATTTCAAGATCAATGTCATGGCCACATATACTCAGCATCATACTAATTCTCTTACATCTTGAAGTTAGTGTTTATAATACGTACAGTTTAGTGTAACTTGGTGTGAAGTCATGTCACTGGTTCTATTCTTCTTCCAGATTCTCTGTTCTCCAAGTTATTGATACTATTCTTTGAGACACTGAATTCCTTTTGCCTTTGTTCCAAACTTATGAATTTTCACTTTGTCCTGGTGTTTATCAATCTGATGTTTGATTTGCTGTCTGTCTATTGTCTGCCTTGCAAGCATACTTTTACCTTCAATATAATTTTGGAATGATGGATGCTTTCATCTTGTGGTTCTCAACAATATTGTTAGCTACGTCAGATCCCATCCTATTCAGAGATTAAGCACTTTTTTATTCAATCAATATATTCATTCAGTTTATCCTGTGACTTGAAGTCCATGGTCTTTTATCTGAAACCCTTGGGGCTTCAGAATCTATAATTTTTTTATTTAATAAAGATAAGAGTTTATGTTCTTTCTATAGTCTGATGCTTCTGGCAGGGCCTGCAGTGGCATTCTGCAATCACACATATTAGTTTTTCTTAAGCAAAATATAGGAATAGTCATATAAATGGGATAAATCAGCACTGTGAGTAGGAGCCTCATGTCCACGCAGGTTATGTCCATTTTGTCACCAGATGAGCTACAAAGGGACTTTTGGTTTTCAGAAGTTTATGAATTTTAGAATTTCAGATAAGGGAATTTTTGCTTGTCTATGAACAAGGTGAACAAGAGGCAAAGTCTGCCTTCGAAGGACACAGACGCTTCATGTTTTCTCCTTTAAGCCTTTTTCTGTTTGTTGTAAGCCAGCTCAAATGTGGTGTGATTTTAACAAAAGGAGAAGGAGGGGCGGGGGAGGGGGAAGAGGAAGCAATGGGCGGCATTGACTTACTGATTCAGTAATTGAAAAGTCTAGTAGACAGATTTTGGACATTGCTGTGTTCAGGGTTCAAATGATGCCATTTGGCTGGGTTTCACTGAACCTTTCACATGCTTTTTGTTCCAAAGCTTTCAGTCTCTCTGCCTAGTGGCCTCTGTACGCTTCAGGATAACCCCTTCAAGGTGGCAAAACACGGCTAGAGCAGCGCATTCCACATTTAAGTTTCCCAAGAAGGGAAGGAAGAAAAGAGCCCCTTTTCCTGTTCCAGAATTTCCGGCAAAAATCTTCTGGCTTTTCATTGGTTCTGATCTGATAACATGCCAGATGTTTGAACCAATCACTGAAGTCAGGGAGATGAGACGTGCCGATTGGCTCAGGCCTGGGCCATGTGATCCACTCCAGTGCCAGGAAGGTCAAGCAAGTGAACTGAGCGGGTCCGGTCTTCTCTGACAAATACTGAAGTTGCCGGAGGGAATGGGAAATGTTGGATGTCAAAGATTTATTCTATAGTTTGACACGATTTTATTTTAATTAAAATTCTGATGGAATACAGTGGAGTTAATGTCTTTTTAGCTATTTATAGCTTTTTCTACTATTTATACCTTTCCTATTTATAGCTTATTACTCTTTTATATGCAACAAAATATATATGAGCCTGAAAGTCAAAAATCAAATTTAACTCTGAACTGAACTTATCAACAAACTGTAATCATTAGGAACTCATTGTATCTTTATCGACAATGTGGCAAGCCTTGAGTCTTTGGGCAATATCAGCAGAGAGGTAGTACTTAAAGTGGATGCCTAGATTGTCTTTTTAATCCAGACCTGGACTAAAAGCTCTTTATCTGGATATGTTGTTAGTATTATTTTAATTTTTTATACAGAAGAAATTTTGCACGGTGCTTAAGATTATAGGCCCTAGAGCCCAGTTGCCTTGGTTTGAATCTTGGCTCCCACTACTTATGTGGATGAGTTACTTAACCTCTTTGTGCCTCAGTTTCCTCTTGTGTAAAACAAGTATAATGATAGCACCTACCTCACCAGGTTGTTTTGAGAATCACATGAATTAATATATGTAAAGTATTTAGAATGGGGCCTGACACATAGTAAGTGCGCTATATAAATGTTAGCTATTATTATTATTATTCCTTAGGGTAACACTAAGTCTGAAATTCTCCATAGTGAAGTAAGAATTTTTATAGCATGGATATTAACATTTCTGTCTTTAGCTGATATTGCTGCTGCACTGTGTAAATTGTTATGGATAATGCCATTTGTCTTATTGTCAGGTTAAAGTTAAAAAAATAAGCCAACCAAAATTTTTTCAAAAAGCATTTATTTTGACACAAGAGATTCCAGTCAGCCTTACAAACTTCAAAAGTGGAAATCCTTCCTGAACTGACGGAAAATGAATCCAATTTCAAATCCCAAACCAGACTCCTGTTTTTTGTAGCTATTCTTCTCCTAAAAGAAAAAACCAGATGTTTTCGCAGTATATATAACACAAATTTTTAAATCCATATATAGCACATTGTTTACCACCCACTCTTGTCCGTGGTCATGAATATGACAAATTCTTTAAATTTCCCAAACATGAGATAAATATCAGACCATTCTATAAATTGACTTTATGAAGCATTTCTGAGCCAGGCTTTCTGACATTCACACCAATGTTTCCATAGTAACTAATGTGTTCAGAAGGGGAAGAGCAGGAGGATGTGAAAAACAAAGGAGACATTCCAAATAAAAGAGATGCATAAGTAAAGGGAAAGTAGAAGGTTCTATAAACTTTAAACCATTGCTTCTTGCAGAAACAAGCATTCTGGTTCACATGGGTGACTTCCCTTGCTGGCTGAGTGATTCAGGGGTCCTTACTGGAAAAACTCCCAAAGCTTGAACAGTTGACACCCGATTACACTTGGACAATGACTCATTAATGACAATTTGGGCGATTTCTTCTCCATTTTATTTTAATTTTAATTTGTTCTTTAGTTGGAGGTCCCTTGGTTACCATGGTAATAGTAAAGTAATTTGTGCCTGTCACTGAGCTGTCAAAAAAAAAAATACAGTATGAAGTCAATTTAAAGAATAGTTAGAGGGTAGGGGGAACGTAGGTGTTAGTGATCACCGCAGTTTGCAAACATTGAAGTGAAGAATGCTAGGCTGCTATTAAAACATAGGGTTTCTTTTCAAATCTTCTTAAATGGTGCCCTATCAGTTGCATTTAAAAGCAGATTTTAATGATCTGTTATTCTCTTGTGATGTCGAGAGCACAGTATCTTTTTCCCACTAAATTTCAACAAACTTATTTCAATAAAAATATGTTTAATCTTCAAGTTGTTTGTAGGCTACATCACGTAAATGGGCTAGAGATGAGTAGATATTTTCTGAATTGTTTAGAGAGGGAAATATATTCTCAGGCATCATATTCGAGGAAATAGGCACCTGTGGTAAGAAACCAGTGGTTCCTCAAAATCTCCACATCCTAATCCCCCAAACCTGTGACTGTGTTCCCTTACATGGCAAAAGAGACTTTGCAGAAGTGATTGAGGATCTTGATATAGGAAGAACATCCAGGATGGTCCAGATGGGCCCAATATAATCATAAAGATCCTTATAAGAGGGAGACAGCAGTGTCAATGTCAGGGAAGGAGACAGGATGATGGAAGCAGAGGTCAAAGTGATGTGGGGCCATGAGCCAAGCAATGTAGGTAGTTGGAAAAGGCAAAGAAACTGATTCTGCCCCAGAAAGATGCAGCCCTGCTAACACCTTGGTTTTAGCCCAGGGAAACTGATTTGGGACTTCTGACCTCCAGAACTGTAAGAAAATAAATGTGTGTTGTTTGAAGCCACTAAGTTTGTGGTAATTTGTTACAGAAGCTGTAGGAAAATAATACAGTACCGTTCAGTCTTTAGTCCCACCAGCTCCTCTAAGGCAATCTCATTTGATATTGACTCTTACTTGGCAGAAGTAAATGGAGCCTTCCTGATTGTTGGCTGAGCATTCTGGTGTCACTAACTGAGGGTCCCATGGGTCGGTCTCTCTGTGTGATACTTCAGGGACCTTATATCCAGCCACCATGTGGGTCCCTATCATGGCAAGACCAGCTGCTGAAGTGACAGACCTTTGAAACAAGACTTAAAAACCTGGGGAGGGAGGCCAAGTGCTTGTAGGTCCTGGGTAAAAAATCCTTCTTGAGAAAGAATTCTTGTGCTCACAATCTCTCTCTGTGAAAGTGCACCTGTTTGCCTTGTGTTTCAACTAGATTGCATGTCTGAAGGTTAGACATCATGCTTTATGGATGCCTGTAAATCCCACAGTTCTGAGCACTGTTAGGGCACCCAGCAGACACTGAGAAATAGCAACTGCTCCTTCGCCAAGCTGCTTCCTACTATGTTTCCCGGAAAATAAGACCAGGTCTTATATTAATTTTTGTCCTAAAGGACACATTAGGGCATATGTTTAGGGGATGTCATCCCGAAAAATCAGGCTAGGGCTTATTTTGTGGTTACGTCTTATTTTCGGGGAAACACGGTAGGTAGGTTTTCTGTTTTTCCAATTCTTGTACTCTTACCATACAGGTGCTGTGTTAAGGACTTGATGTATATTAATTACCTCATTCAATGCTTAGAACAACCTGGTGGGAAGTCTGGTTATTTTCACTTTATAGCTGCAGAAACAGAGATTCAGTAACTAGACTGAGAGTGGCCAGGGGAGAAAGTGGCAGAGCTGGGCTCTGAACTCAAGTATGTTATCTTGACCCCTCCACTTTCAGTTGCCCCCTTGCTGCCAAGCCAGAGGCACCATGGGGTGAGTGTCAGTACCTTTCTTCCCTCTGGCCCTCAGTAAATGCCCTGTATCCTCTGAGCTCCAGCATTGGCTCTCATTCCTACTCATGCAGAGAGGCAGAGGAGGGGAATGAGGAGGTTGGAGAGGGTTGAGGGCTGGAGGCCAAAGATAAGGAGGGGTCCTTTAGGTCCTAGACGTACCTCTGGTCTCCAGGTGAGGATGCAGCCAGCCAACACCTTTAGTTCAGCCATGGGAGACCTTGAAAAGGGAATCCAGTGCTTAGATGCCCAATCCATGGAAACTGAGATAATAAATGAGTGTTGTTTTAAGCCTCTAAGATGGTGGTAATTTGTTACATAGCAATGGGAGACTACTACATCTTCCTGAAATTCACTTACAAAAAAAAAAAAAAAAAAAAAATCTGTTTCAGTTGGCCTAGGTAGAAAAAAGAAACAGACTCTGCCCTTGTTCAGATGGAGTTAAAATCTTAATATACCTAAAAGAAAAAAAGGTTTGAGAAGGGCATTCCCATTTCTCCAGGATTTGTTTTTACAAAGACGTGACTCCCTTCAGTGATGTACATTATCTCTGATCAGTTCCTTTGAGGGGGAACTCTGAAAGAAAGCCTTTTTGGGTCCCTGAAACCAATAGAAAACCCTAAGTATACCTACAAAAGGGGTAGGGGATAGCTAAACCCAAAATACCATTGGATGTTTTTAATGAGGAAGGTCCAGGCTGGAGGGAGGTCCCTGAGCAGGATCACCCTTCTTTTAGAGGAAGAAGCTCTATTTTTTTCTTGGGAAAGTAGTCAGTCCCTTAAAGATGCAAGGCCCTTCCCAGAAGGGAGGTCACCTGAAGGTTCCATGGCAGCCCCAGCTGTATTTACTTCATGAGTGGCAGGGCTTTGACCCTTCCATTACTTCCACCCTCTTCTAGGAATCCAGGCCATGGTTCATTCAATCTCTTCATTTATTTGTCAAACTCTCACGGCGCTATTAATATAGGGAAGGCTGTGCTCTGCCCTGGAGGACCCAGGAATGAATCAGCCCTCTGTCCTGCGGGAGGAGGATGGAGTCGATATAGACATAGGCACATAATCATAATTAGTAATAATAATAATAATAATAATAATAATAATCAGCATCAACATTTTCTGAAGGCTGAGCAAGAGCTAGGAGCTGGCCTAAGAGGTCCACATGCGTGATCTCATTTCTCTTACACCAGGTTAATCCCATTTGAATGTACATTTCAAGAAGGCAGAGACTGGATCCAATTTGATTGTCAGGGAATCCCTAGTGCCCTTGCAGTGCTAGGAACACCACAGGGACCTCAAGGCATATTTGTTGTGAATGAACGAATGAATGAATATACATAACTGACAACTGTGGCTTAGATATCAGTGTTATCACCATTGTCTTAGATGAGGATCCTGAGATTCAGAGAACTTAAGAAACTGGCCCCCTCTAGCCGAAGCTCGGTTTCTCTTTCCCATTAGTTCTTATTGACTCCATGTGGGCACCGGCTTTGGACCAGGCCAACGGCCCGCGGGGCCTGGGGCTGCGAGACTCGCCGCGCGCGCCCTCTGTCGGCGCTGCGGTGGCGCAGCAGCCCCTCAAGCGGACGTACAGGTGAGCGGCCCAGGCGAAGGCGGGAAGCCCTGCGCAGGCTGCTGGCGTCGGCCTAAATACCTGCGGGTTCTAAAGTGGGTGCCTCACATGGGGAGGTGCTGAGCCGTTCCCTTAGTGGGACCTGGACATTACCTGTAAGTTACAGGGGCGTCTTTCTGGGCCTCTTTAAGGAATCGGCGTTGGGAGAGGGGAGTGCACTTTGGGGAGAAAGGGTGCGGCCAAGGGGCAGGAGAACTTTAACAGTTAAGAATCTGCCTGGTCGGTTGAAACCGGAGGTTGAGGGAAACTGGAAATGGCCAGGTTCTAGTAACTCTGGGTCCTTGACTTCCCTCTGGGGAGGAAGGAGGAAGTGGGGTTGGGGAGTGAGGTTGACCTTGGGCTGATGGCCAGAACCTGTGATGCGGGTAACTGGAAGCCGGAAAATAATCTTTGCTTTCCTTTTTCTGAACCTTTGGTTGCAGTCCTGCCTGGTAATGCAGGCCGTGCACCGCACACGCACCAGGGAGCTGTTTGCTTAAGAGAACCACATCCCACTGATATTTGGGTGTATTCTACACCCGACTGATAGTAATAATACTCATTCCCCGTGCACCAGCCTCATTCAGTTCTTTCAGTTTCTTCCCCACTTGTTTTCAAAAACGAAACAATAGCCACCCACATCCAAGGCAAATTTACAATCCAGAGGATGTCTTCATTCTCTCTTTAAAAGGGGTGGCTTTGTTTTCACATCAAATAAGGACTACCTTTGAGGGTGTTTTGGTTTTAATCCTCCTTCCCCATAATATAGCCTTCGTTTATCTATTTTTTTGTCTATTGAAATTCCAAATACGCAAAGCCAACTTTATTAATTTCTATCTCTAAAATTCCCACAGGCATTACTTAACTCTTACTTCTCCCACTGGAATAATATATTCCTTACATGGAGAAATTCAGCTCCATTTATTGAATATATATATATATATACACACAAACAGGTCAAAGGAAAAATAAAGGAGAGGTGGTGAATTTCTTCTGAGAAGATAGGCCCAATGCATTTGCTAGTCTAGATGATTCGTTTCTCTCGGGATTGTTGAAAAATACGGTATCAGGAGGGTAGGCCATCCGCTCCTGTGAAATACACCAGAAGAGCTTTGGAACTACCATTCTTTCTTTTCATAATATTCAGCATGTCCCTAATCATTCTATTCCAGATATCGAACACAGGCATTTAATCCCTTCTACCAAAATGTTTTGCACTCATTCGAACACTTCTAAATTGAAATTCTAAATTAGTATTCATTGAAAACTGGTTTGACACAAAGAAAGGAACATGAATGAAACCTTCTAACCCTTCTTTGCATTTCCAAGTATATGTTCAAATCTTTAGGAAAGTCATTGTTATACGTTTTGTGAAGATTTATTCAATTCCCAAGTGCCACCTCCAGAGGGCATAGCTGTCTCAAAAAAAAAAAATTCTTTTTTTTTTATGTTCCTTCAGTTTTGCCAAAGAAGGGACTCCTCTTCTGTAATTGTGATTCGTGGGATCCAAATTTGAAATATTTTACCTAATATATTTGAATGTTTATTTACATGTTATAGTGTTCTATTAGTTTCAATGATTATTTTATATTTTAGTTTTTATAAAATGAAGAATTAAATACAATGTTGTTAATTTCCCTGTGACTTAAAAATCTTTCTGATTCTCTCAGTTAAACAATTACTCCAGATAGATTGAAGCAGCACCCTTTCATTTTAAAAAATGATTTAACGTTTATTTGTTTCAACCTAACTTTGTATTCCCAAGAGATTGCCCTCAATGTCCCAGGTCTCCTTTAAAAAAAGTGTGAAATGTGCTGTATCCTCCATGTAATATTATTTTGGATTTAGTGCTCAACATATTCTTGTAGACTCTGCTACTATGTTCTGCGTAAATGCTTTGAAAGCTCTTTTACTCCTGAAGCTACACAAAATATCTGGGGGACTTACGCTTGCAACATCAAGATATATGGTGACATTTTATTTAAAAATGCTTGTATTCATCTGCAGAGGAGGGGAGGTTGACATGAATTTGCTCAGAAAAGAATGGGGTTATTTTCTTCTAGAATGTACATTAAACGATTCATTCTCTCCCTCCTTTGTCTCAGACATCTCTGCTGTGTTTAGTGTGAAATTGAATCCTGTAAGGCTAAAATCTAAGCAGAGGGAGAACTGAGGATTCATGCGAACGATTTACATATATTTCTTCCCTGTGTTGCTTTCAAGCTTTCACTTGCTACTCATTTGGGCTATTTTTCTTTTCCTTTTTCTTTTTTTTCCAGTTAACATTACATACAAAGAAGATGGTAACAGGGTGCGAACGGGACTGTTTGTAAGTATTTAAAACTGCTTCACATCTATTTATATGACAACACTTTTTAGGTTTTGGAAGCTTATTTCTATGTTGGCATGTTAAATTTGGAAACTAATACTGGATAGGTGTTGAAAGTGTTTTACTTTCATGTTTACTTGGCATAAAATGGGGAAGAGCTAGAGCAGCCACCGCAACAGAGTGTGTTCTGTAAGAAACCATGAGTAGGAAGTGGTGTCAGTTGAACACGTGGGAGAATGGAGAGAGGCCTGGATGCGATATCCCCAAAGTCATCTTAAGCCATAGATGAGTCGTTCAGGGCTAATGTACATGGCACAGAAGTATAATTAGCAAATCCACAAATGATCTCTCTTCTCTTTCAGTTCAAAAACTAAATGTTAGTTTAAGGATCTAGTCTTTGGCTTTGTATATTTGTCTTCTCTCCCCAGTGAGACTGTGGAAGGTCTTTGACCGCAAAGACCCACGTCTGGTATATTTTTTTCTAATTCCATCATATCACAGTAACCAGCCCAGTGTTAGACCCAAACGGCCTTCCACAAATTACTAGCCTGTGGCATTGTTGCCTAGGACCCACTCCCAGTTAGAGAGCACCAGAGTCTTGAAAGTTTAAAGCCTCTGGAAAATCCAAGATGCTTTTCTCCCCAGTGTGTCCATGAATCTCACGGCATTTTCAGCATTTCCTTAGGTGAATAGATGTACTACTGTAAGCTGATAAGTGATTTGCAAGAAATTTATTGTAAGGATTTGGGATTTTTGGTGCTGCCATTTGTATAAATTTGATAATACATAAATCTGAGGATAGTGTAGGAGAAACGGTCCAAATGAAGGCGAAGTTACATGGAACATTCGAAATGGAAGGGTCGAGAAACCAAATGCTTCAGCAGAACAGAGATGACTAAAATAAAAATACGCTTTTTTCTGAACTACCCCCATTCGTAGGTCATGAACTTCTCTTATCCATCTGTAAAGGTTAACTGTTCCATATGAAATCCTGTCCCATCAAAGTTGAGGCACGCAGAAGAGACCTGAAAAGTAGCCATCTCCTGTCAGGCTGGGATGTGCTTAAACAGAGGCTAACAGGCGTTTGCCTGTGGGGCCTCTGACCTTGGATGAAGCTCTTATTAGGTGACCTCTAAAGTCACCTGCCAATGAAAATGCTATATGATTATGCATTGAGCTCCCATCACACTCATTTTATTAGAATCAAAGACAGTTTTACAACTGCTGAAGTATCACAGGAAATGTGAGATGGCGACTGACAAGCTGCAAGTGTGGCATCATTAGATTAAGGGTTTGTCATCCCCATGCGGGGTCCTATTTCTAGGCCTGTTAGCCTAGGGACATGTGTTAATTACATAAGTAGTTCAGATTTTCTGCCTCTGACACTTGAGTCTAGTTTGAAATGTTTATAATTCTAATCCAATTAGAAATGCATTCAAGGAGCTAATGTTATTTGCAGGAATTTAGAAGTAAATCCCTTAGTAAAATAAATGGACCTTTGGTAAAGTGAATCATAACCTAATTTTGAAAGTATGGATGTTCTTCTATCAGCTTTGCTTGAAGTCTGGCAGAACTTTCTGGAGAATTCTGGTACAGATGCAGAACTCACCTGTTTTCACTGTATGACTCACTTGAGGATCTAGATTCAAGTTTTTCTTCTCCCAGCTACCACCACAGTCTCCAAAGATGAGTATATATATATATATATATATATATATATATATATATATATATATGCTCTGGTTACTTGTATATTCATGTAGATGAGTGAATTCCTAGTCAGGGGCAGTGTTGCAGGTGGATTATAAAGCATTATTGATGCTCAGCAACCATTCAAACAATAGTAGGATCACCTTCACTGGGTTAAGTGAGGTCCTTTTTAGTCCATGGTATTCACTGGCTGATTTCGCGCAATCAGAGCTTAAAAGCCAGGGTAGTACTATGGTGTTTACTGTAAGTGGCCTCCTGGTGGCACTACAAGGACACTGGTTCTGCACAGAACTGCCGCACCTTTGGCAGGCAGAAAAGGTACAGGGTTAGCTCTCTGCAAGTCTCATTGTGTCCTTGCAAAGACTGATTACATTTGCTGTGATGTAGATGGGTTCCTACAACTTATCTTCAGTCTCAGAGAGTGGTTTGAGGCTGGACGCATGTTCTGGAGTTTGTTAATTCCTGAGGTGACACTTTTAAGTCCCAATGTTTGATGTTCCACAGTCCCAGAGAGAATGATTTTTGACTCTTTGATCCTGTAAGAAAAATCCAATTGTTTTCTATCTTGCAGTTCATGCCGATAGCTTTTGTTCCTTCATCATTTTAGCAGATATTTTCTTTCTCAAGCCAGAGTCATGTGGGTGGAGGTCTGTTAGGATATGTAACAAGATAACTAACAAGCTGGTGGAATTACAAATAGAGCGGAATGATAATCGTAAGAGGTGAGAGCAAAAATCAGTTACGGTTATCAGGCTGGAATACTGTTTTTGCATGGCCCAGAGCTTTTTACAAATGTCATGTCTGTAGCATTCCTTACTTTCAAAATCATCCTCTGTTCATTAAGAAGAGAAAACGCAGGCTAAGGAAAAAAAATGCTCTGGACACACTTCATTTAGTTTGGTCCCCCCCCACCCCCCATCCTGGTGGTTTTGATCTTTTCAGTTCTCTAATAATGTTAGAGAATTAAAGACAACCTGAAAAAGCAAAACAATAGCGAGGAAGATGGGCAGCCACAGTAACCATGAACCGAATTCTCTAGACTGTTCACAGAATGGCAGCAAAGACAAAGAACCTTTTCTCTTCTTTATAAAAGCTGCCGTTACCTTTTCTTCCCTTTCAGACCTCTTTCTTCCTGTTCTTGGCTTCCTTGCAGGTTTCACCTTCTTACAGGAAGGACTAATTTAACTTCTCCTTTTTGTTAATAAATAAGGTGATATTACTGTTACTAATTCACTGTTTGGAAAGTAGAGGCTTTAAGTGGTGCTTTTGAAGGTTTTAGAGGAATTACAATTTTAAGGCCTTTTCTTTTTTCTCCCATTGAAGCTGATTTTTCTTTTAGCCAAAGTATTTTGCCTATTCTTCACTGTTGGTTCTTCATTTTTATTTTTTTTAAGGTACTTGAAAGTTGTTCTACAGATATAGCTTTAAAAAATCATGTTTCTCAGTGAAAAACAACAATCCTGAAATGAAAGTCAACTTAAATCATTCCAGAACAGACTTGCTAAGTAGAGCCGACATCCTGGAAGGAGACGGGAGAAACGCTAATATGTTCCCAAGTAATCAGTATGGGCCATTTCAGTGCTAAATGACAGGATCAAGAAGAAAAATTTTGAAATTGATTTTTAAGACTGTCTGGAAAAGGAAAGTGAAGTGAATATTAAGTGATTTCTTTGGGGCTGTCAGAAATAATAATGGAAGGAGAGACAAGCCCAGTCTTACTGCTGATGGTAGGATTGGGGAATTTAGAGTCAGTGCAGATTGGAGATGAAACTCTGCACCAAGTTTTAAGAAATGTTAATGAACAGAAGGGAAGGGAGCAGCAGAGGAACCTAATATGAGTAGGTAGGAGCCGGAAAGGGGAGAGGAAATATGTGGCATCACATGCTGGGGTGTTAGGAAAGGGGTGCCGTGAATGGTGTGTGCTGTGCTCTGTGTCCTGTGAGGACAAGAGAACCCTATTCCTGGAAGAATGTGCCACATGGCATGTTCTAGCCGTGGGAATGGGTCTGTATGGATACATCCATCCTCTCTCCTACCTGCTTCCCGCCGGTAGCCATATACATCTACCATCAGTAGGCTGGTTGGAGTGGGGCTCCAGGCTGGCTGTTGAACAGCCCATATGGCCTGAGGATTGGATTTGTGTCTTTGGTCTCATTAGCACCAGGTTGGAACCAACAGAATTAACTGACTAATTAATACAGAGATGCATTGGTGGTTCTCTGGGATTTGGAATCAGTTTCCCCTAAATTGGCCATGTCAATTACCACAAGTCCACAGATACCAGGAGTTGGAAAAGATCTGGCAGGATTTAGAAACAGATAGGAAAACATGGAGAATTTGAATAAAAGTGGAGAAGAACACCCACTTTCCTAGGGTTGTGCTTTTCCTGGGCATGAATGCTAAGTATTGTGATATTGTGCAGGGCTTATACAGCATTCTGATGGTCTTTTTTCACAGTACATTTTCAGAAATTTCTTAATTTCCACTTTTTCCCTTGTTTTCTGAATACATGGGTTAGAAAACTTACCCGCTTCAGCTTTCCGCTTGTGTGTGTTATGTGCCGTGGTGTCGGCTCCGACTCCTGGCGACCCTGTGAATGAGTGACGTCCACAGTGTCCTGTCCTCACCAGCCCTGTTCAGCTCACACCTATGGCTCCTTTAGTGGAGTCAGTCCATCTCATAGTTCATCTTCCTCATTTCCTGATGTCGTCTGTTTTTCCCAGCATTACTGTTGTTTCCAAAGAACCCTGCCTTCTCATGATATGCCGGAAGTAGGACAGCTTCAGTTTTGTCACTTTCGCCTCCAACAGTGTTTAAGGCATAATTTGCTACAGAACTTTCTGCTTACCCATGTGGAAATAGACAGCAAACATTAATCCCCCTATCTTTTGGGAACAGCGTCCTGACTTTCTTTTTGGAGACTTACGCACCTTCCCTTTGTCTCATGGGATTGTACATCAAGGTACTTGGCTTTTCTAAAACCATGAGATGGGCAGTTTTGACATTCAGTCTAAGCCAGCGGTTTTCAACTGGGGATGATTTTGCCTCGCAGGGGACACCTGGCAATGTCTGGAGACATTTTTGGTTATCACTACTAGGAAGAATGCAACTGGCACCGAGTGTGTAGAGATGCTGCTAAATATCCTACAATGCATATGGACAGCTCCCTAAAACCAACAATGAGCTGGTCCAAAGGGTCAGTAGGTGTAGAGGTTGAGAAACCGTGATCTAAGCCCACCGGACTTACCCTTCTGATCCTCTGAATCATCAGTGATGTAATAAGAGCAACAACCCCCACCCAAATGATTCAATCTCATTCATTTCAGGGGCAGTGCCTCATGAAGACTGTCAAGTTGTTCCTGTTAGCTAGAACTCCCCAAACCTTTCTGGGCTCTCACTTTTTTTCCTGTGCTAGGTCTCCAGCCTTTTTGTCTGTTCTGAGAGCTCTGCATAACCTTTTGGTGTAGTCTTTCCTGATTGAATTAGCCAGAGTAATTTTCTGTGACTTGAGATCAGAGAACCCTAAGCTGATGTGGAATAGCTGGTAGTTTGTTAGTATGTATGTGTCAAATGACACCTCATAAACAGATAGTGCCTTGTAAATCCTATCTATGGTCATAAGTAGCTAGCTGGCTGTTGAGGGTCAAGTTAGAGCAAGTAGAAGCAGTAGGACAGAGAACCCCATACATTTGAGGTTTCTATCACTGCAATGGTAAGAAGAATCAATAGATGAATAGATAGCTCGAGAATTCTCTCCCAAGCAGGGAAATAGTTTTCTAGGATGGCAGGGCATCATGGCAGCAGATCAAGTGCAAATGTCAAACGGTGAGATTAAAAAGAAAAAGAAAGAAGGAAAGAAAAGAAAGTGATCTATCTTTGACACTTTGCCAGGTTTTGACCTCCTTGGGCTGCTCTGCACAATTTAGAAGCCAGGGGCTGATGTTAATTTCTTTTCTTTTAAAAAAATCATTGTTCTCATTTCAGGCTTCATTTTGAAATAATGAAAGCATTATTTATATGCCTTCCTAATGAAAGGCAGTCCCTTACTCACAGGCATAGTTTTCTTCAAAGATTTTAAAACTCAGGGCTGACGCTAGAGTGATGCTCTACTCCATTACACAGGAGAAACTTTTATCAAATTACAGCGATCCACGGAACAGTCTCTTAATTACTTTACTAAGGCTGGGCTAGGTGAGTGTGGGTGGTTGCTTGAGCCTGCATAGCTGTTGGAGACCTTGGAAGCTGCCTCATAAAGAGGCTTGTTTTGTTGGAAACTTCTCTTTCACTATGTTGTGTATGGGTTGGAATATGTTAAGCTGTTTTTCAGTGAACAAAATCATAAAAATATGTGAGCATACAAATAGAAGATTGCTGTTGGAGATCTCATGGGGTTCATTGTACTTCTCAGAGAGGGTTTCTTTTTTAAGATGCCAGCAAAATGCCATGGTAATTTATTTTTGTCTGCAGTAAATTGCTCTGGAAATTTAAACAAATTAAACATCCTGTTTTGTGTTTTTGAGACTCACGAGGGAAACTCAGCCTCTCTAGTCTGATGTTTCAGGTGGGATGTAAGAGATGTGTATAATCACCTCTTGGAAATAGTTATGTATGTGTTGGGGGAAGGGTAGGGTCCCCGGGCCATTCAGTGTCACCTGGAATTGTAGGCAGTTGTGTTTATTATCTAAAGAAGAAGAAAACAGAAGTGACGTTTTTGGAGGGTGTATGTATGTGTGTGTTTGTGTGTGTGTGTGTTATGCTGTAAGATGAGAAAGCTTTTCTGTTGCTTTTTATAGTTTAGGAATTGATTTCTAATATAGTATATTAGTGATAATGAAAAACTATTGTAGCCATTGAAAAACAAATTTAATATAAATATTAATACACATAATAATTGTCATCATTCAAACAGAAGGCAATGAGAGAGAAATTAGCAACTAAAACTTAGAGCTTTCCTTTGGAATTTAATAAGGTTCTATTTTTCTTGAGTTCCTCATCACTACAAAGCACTTTTCCTTTAATGTTAATAAATGGAAACAGCTCTGAGATACAACCCACCCCTCACACACACTGTATTTCTCTGTGATGGAAGGATTGCTTCCCTTCCACACCTTCCTGCTAAGAAGGATGGAACAGTCTGGAAGGCTTGTGCCCCTGGGCCTGAGTGATAAAATTAGTTTTAGTGGCTAATTTTAGTGCTTCTCTTCTTCAACAGGGTCTCCTTGACAATAGGAACTGTCTGGCTTGGTTACTTTTTGTGAAAACATCTCAACCCCCTACCAGTTTGAACTCTCAGTTGAAATATTACATTTAAAGGCCAAACAGAACCCAAATGAATGGATGATTGCAGCCCCTTTCAAATGTCAGTTTAAAAAAGTCTATGAAGTGAAGGCTCAAGTCCTTTGGGAAGGAGAAGAAATGAACTGTCACCGTATCCTACCTTTGCTTAGATATCGGTGCTCTCTGCTCTCTCCCCATTTCCTCCTGCCCTTCTCTCCCCCCACCACCTCCACCTCCACACACCTGAGCTATAGGAAATTCTGGTTTGGGTGTATGCCCTGGAGCCTGAACTATGCAAGAAGTGTCATCCACGGAGGGGTTTCCTTTCAGAATGTCATTGTTTAACTTCAGGGTCCTGTTATTCTCGTGTGAATGAAATGTCAGAAATGAATTTCACCATGTAATTTCTCAGGCATTGACAGGCTTTTGCCATCTGTCATTGGATCGTGGTTTTACCTTTGGTTTCCTGCCATGTTTCGGGTTTTGACCTATCCCTTTGAGTCCCGGTAATTTTACTTCTCAATGTAGCCTCTGATGGAGGTCTCTGCTGCCAGGTGTGACTTTTGTCACTTTAAGGTATGGAGTGATTGCTTCCACAGGCTTTGCTTTTTATTGTTTTTGAAACCTCAAGTGTCATGAATCCTGTCACTTGAGCAGTGTTGACGTGCGATTAATCCCATGTGCATTATCTATTTTTGTCCTCAGTCTTTGCTGATGAGAAGGACCCTCACTGAACAAAAGTCTCTGCCTTGCTTTCTGAAATGTAGGACTGAGTTCTGTTTGCCGAAAGAGACAGTTTAGGGGGGAAAGGATTTAGGTAGGAAAAAAAAAAGTAATGGTTTTAATAAAGAACACAAGTTTAATTGGAAGGAAGGAAAACGGAAGTTTTTCATTCCCTGCATAGTGAAGATTTTGGAAAATCCTCCTGCTCTGAAGTCAGGAGACGGATTTTATAAAGTACAAGCAGATTGTTTTTGAACCAAATGTTAAAGCTCTGCTGTCAGAGTTGACAAGTTCCCAGATTCAATTTTCAAACTAAAACTTAGAAAACTGAGGAGACACTGTGTCTCCTCAGTAGCTTATCAAAAGAAATGTGGTGGCAGGCTCCCACTGCTGCCTGGAGCTGGCCAGGTGGAGGGAGGTGGGCACCCCCATCAAATGATGTCTGCTCCCTCTTGTACACGATGCATTTTTGAGATGGGCTACCTACCACATGAAGGGCTCAAGCCGCTCGAGCTTGCTGAGGTTGGATGACGATGACAGGCCCCCCAGCTCTTGTCTCCAAGAATGGGGAGAGTTTTATACCTTTCTTCGAGACGCTTCAAGCACCAGTGATCTTTGCCCAGAACTTACTGGTCTTCATGGTTGGCAGAACAAGGATTAAAAAGCATAGATATTAGCCCACTAGCTGTTTCTTTACAAGAACAGAATATACCTGTGTAGAATTCCAGGCACAGCCACCACTAGCCCTCTCATTTTTCTTTCTTTTGGGATAAAAATGAGCTAATCATGGCTCTTGAGTTCTGAAGATCTTCCTCTGCATATAGATAATAATTGGTTGTCCTAAACAAAGAAGATATGTTACAACTAGCTACTATATTTATACACACAAGTGTTAAGTATTCACAATGTGCCATATACTGCCTTAGAGCCCAGGGAAATTTCATAACAACCCACGGAGTAGGGTAATATCACCATTGTGCAGATGGGGACAGTGAGGCTTAGAGCATTTACTCAGAATTTCCCGAGTACTAAGCAGGAGACCCAGCTCTGTCTAACTCTTAACCTTGTCCTCTTAAAATTATACCGTAAAACCACCTCCAAAATCATGACAATGATGAGCTCAGTGGTAGAATTTCTTCCTACAGATTTTTCCAAAAGTAAATAAGTATCATGACCTTTTGAATACTCTTCAGGTTGTGTGATGCTATTAAGTCTTACATTTTCACAGGCTTTTATTTTGTCTCCATTTGGCCTTTGAAAATTCAGATTTGTCAGTTGCTTAATTTTGTCTTTCTCCCTGTAACTATTTTTAAAAACCTCACTAAATTGAAATCTTATTACCTGGAACTCACAATTAGCCAGGTGTTTATTTTTTTCCTATATTACAATTTTAGGAGGAAGACGAGAACCACAGAAAAATAAACGCATATCAGATTTTTATTTCAAAGGTCCTACGGTCCTCTGCCTTTTAGATGCTATGCTTAACATCTAACTATAACTAATTATATATTCAACTATGGGTATATCTCCTTAGGATTTTGAAATTCTTAATCAGCAGCGAAGTCTGCTAAAAATGTTAAGGGGACTGTGCTAGTAAGAGTAAGCGAATGGCTGTGAAAGAGTCCCTGCGTCTTTGTAGTGCCTGCTAACAAAAGTTACTTTCTTGTCCATGACACAATGCCATGGGAATCAGTGGTGGTGGTGGGGAGAGGAGTTGCTCAGGTACCAGGACTCTTTCTATTTTGTGGCTCTGATATTCCTCTAGAATCTCTCAGTTTTCTACTGAATCTATGGAACCTTACTGGCAAACAGAAAAAGGCAGCCAACCTGGAAAAGTCTCTGGGAAGTTTTCAGGGGCCAGGATTGCAAGTGGTATACAGTCCTGTCCACATTCCAGTGGCAGAGACTCAGTCACATGTCTCAGACCCACCTACCTGCAAAGGAGGCTGAGAAAGGTAGTCGAGCTCTGTGCCCAGGAAAGAAACGGAATAGGGTTTGGTATCCACCTAGCACAGTCTCTGTCATAGCAGCATGACAGATTTTGATGGTCCTTCCCATATTGTGAAGCATCTAATTATTATGTAGATTAGTGGTTTGCAAAACCTGGGTCATTAAAAAATATCTCTAGAACCTCCCTTAGACCCACACAGAATCAGAATGGGAGTGGAGGTAGGGGTAGAAGCAGACCAGGAATCTACATTTCTCAGAAGATCCCAGGTGATTTGGATGTAGCCAGCTTGGTGTCTGGGAACTATTGATCTAGGTAATGCACTTGATAAGGCAGGAATATGGATGCATTCATTTCAAGAAGATTTTTAGCAGAAAGGACTAGGCGAAAAAAGAGTGGTCTTCAGTCACTTATTAAACTAAGTGAATCCAAATCTCTGTTTATACTAACCATTCTCAGTCTAGACTTCAAACTGTGGTCAGTTGTTTTGGAAATCCATAGAATGCTTCAGACAAAAAACTGCTTCATTTCCCAGTGAAATGCCCCACATAGGAGGAGTCATATGGGTATTGTGGACACTGACTACCTATATCTTATTGTGATTATATTTTAAAAAAGTCCTTCATGTCTCATTTCAACCTCTGGCACCCTCCTAGCAAGCACAATTACAGATTCCTGGTTACCTAAACTACCTCAGTAGACAGGAAGGCAATTACAGTAGGAAAACTGTTTTCTAAAGCAAACCGTCATTGAGTTTTAAACATCAAATTGTGTTTCCTGTTTTTGGTCTTTAAGCATATGACGGTGCCAGTTTGTTTGTTTGTTTTTAACCCACATCTTCCTCACCTGAAATACTTCTGCTCCATGTACATTTTTAATAGTGTGTGGCTTTTGAAGGCTAACTGTAACCACTTATAACAAAAGTTGCCGTGGTGAAAATTGGTCTGATCAGTTTGGCAGGGCCATTCCATGGTTGCTACCCCAGGTGAGAGTGAGTCATAGGGTGATATTTCAGGTTTCCTCATTTGTGTTGCCATCCGACTGGATTTATGAAAGACAGCAGAAATGTATCACCTTCCTCTGTCATTCCCAAACCATAATTTTCTAGTCTCTTGGTTGCTTGTGAACATTTCTGATGGATAGCTCTCTGAACCTTCGTCAGACGGATTTGTTTAAGATCTTAAATTATGTATTGCTGTGATCCAAGCAGAGGATCAGAAACCTCAGGCTGCCACACATCCACAGGGCAGGAGGCAAACCATTCTGCACAGAGCTTTAATCATATGACCTTTACAGTTATTCTCCACTGCCTACCTAATAACCTCCACCATCCTTAGCCTTGCATTCAAACACCCCCATAACCTAACCTCTGCTTAAAACTGCTGGGGAGCTCTTCAGCCTTTTAGCCTCTAAGGTCCTTACCTGAATTCTCTACCATAGCCAATTAATCATCATCCTCCAGAACATCTTGAGTTTCCTGCCCCTTTATCTTTGCACCTCGTATTTGCAAACCCCTTCTCTTCCCAAATGAAATGCAATTCATTCTTTTAGAATCAGTTGGAAATGTCACAGATTCTGAAACCTTCCCTTTTCAACTTAACTATGGCAATTGTTGCCTCACATACCATTTACCATGACACATTTATTAGCTTGGTGCAAAAGTAATTGCGGTTTTTGCAATTTTTGTTTTAACCTTTTAAACCGCAATTACTTTTGCACCAACCTAACAGCTTGGGATATGTGTGTTAGATTTTCCACCAGAGTATAAGCTCCTGGAGATCAAAGATCCTACTTTATTCATCAGTTCTGAATAGGGCTTAAACCATAGGCAGCATTTAGTAAATCACCTTCATAATAAATAGCATTCCGTTGAGGATTATAATGCACAGTGAAAACCCAAACTTACATTATTTATTAATTTAGAGCATGGTTTCCCAAAGTGGAATAGCAATGTCAGTTACTTTGGGAAAAAAACATCTGCTTACATATACACAGGTTGCTTTACTGCAGGGCTTCTAAGAGCCTTTAATATGCTTATAGGTTGTGATATGCTAATGTGACTATTTAACAGGGAATGTTGTAGGCATCATATTTCATATTCTTTTGACCACAGAGATGTTTTTTGTGAAGCATATGGATGATCCAGGGGTTTTAGTAACTCATTTTGGAAAGTACTGAATTGGAGTAATATTCTGCATTTTTATGGCACAAAAGTGCGTTCATGATGAAAGTCATCCTGGTTTTATCTAAATATCATCGACTCTTCATAAGAAAACAAAAACTAGTGTTTTCTGGTTTGCACTCCTAGACATAGTTATTTTGGGTGTTGTGTGTATGTGTGTTTGTAAAATGCCAGAATTCATCAAATATGCTGTTTGCTTTAGTTAAGAGAGATATATAATTAGGGAAAAGCCTGGTGATCTAAATGAAGCCAGTGATAATGAAGACAGGCCGCTGAGAGTATGCCCTTGTTACACATCGCTGGGAGAGATGCAAAGGTCTTTGTCTTAATAGTAATTTTCCTGCAGGTCGCTCACTACTCAGACTGTTTATGTAAATTTCCATTAATGCATGCTTTATTTAATGATTTGCTGAATAGAGTCAACTATTAGGGTTTGTGGGTTTTTTTGGGTCATTCTTGATTTATCTGTTCCACACCTTCTTTCCGTGGATACAGATTAAAAAAAAAAAAAAATCAGGTCATCGCGTGTTTAGATCTCTCTCCTTTAAATGAGGTCTATTATTGTCAGCAATCATTTGTCAGGGCTGCAATTGTATGTGCTGTACAGTGGATGAAATCGAATTTCAGAGCTAAAGGAGCTAAAGGATCTTTTAAGTTGAAGTCAAACCTATGATTTTTTATGAACTTTGGGGCACCTAATTAAGCGATTAGTAACAAGCAGGAGTTTCCAAATGTCAAGCGTATAATTATGAAATAAACAAGAGCTGTTTTTTTCAATAAACATCTATTCTGTGCCCTATTCCTACTCAGTGGGCCCCAAACAAAGTCTTCTAGTAAAGAGTGCAAAATTAGGATGGATTTCCACCCCTGTGGACAAGAAATCTTGTCTTCTGGAACATAACTACTAAATACATAGGGTAAGAGTAAGTTGGAACTTGGTAAATCTATGGATGAGTATTAATTTCATCTCTCAAGCAATGTATTGTAAAGTAGTTCTGTTTTAATTCCTTTTAATATTTTAATTTTGCTCCCTTCAATTTCTCCGACTGTTGAGCTTCACCACTAACATTCCCCTTTCATTATAGAATTCAAACTAGTTATTTTTTAAAAACACTGAAAAGTGAATTAAACTTTGTGGAGGTGGGGAGTGGAGGACTGTAAAACAAGTCAAACACACTAGTATTTAATTGAATATAAATTCTCCTATGTTAAGGCTGATAGTATAAAGTTAACAGTCTTTCAGACTATCGAATATTGTAAAGTTATTGTGGATGAAGGATTTAATTTTTAATCCGCCACCCCACACCACCATTTATCCTTGGTGTCTGTACTGATGGTGTTTTACAAATTCCCTACAATTTTAGCCAGTCAAATATTTGAGCCTATTTTGTGCAAGGGAGAGAGGCAGACACACAAAAAAAGTTCTTATCTCTGCCTCTGTGATTAAGATTATTGAGGAGGCAGAGTATATACAGAGTGGAAATATTTAGCAATTTTTGTGATTAATTTTTTTTTGCCACGTGTTATACAAATGATACACAAATATATTTTTTATTTAAAAATATTAAATGCACATATGGCTTATTTTTCTCTCAAATAAATAGAGGGGTAGGTAGGAAGATAGATCGACTAATCAATTGATGTAGTTCTTTTAGCTGCCTTCATATCAACATACTTTTATTTGTGCATTTCTCTAAGGATTGGTATTTACAGTATGCTCTAGCTTGGCTGCTTTAAATAGAGAAACCTAAATAACAATGGTTCAGACGAGACGGAAATTCATTTCTCTCTCATGAAAATGAAAGCCAGGGGCAGACAGTATAGGATTGCTATGGCAACTCCATGATGCTGGTAAATACCCAGGCTCTTGCCAGCTTACTGTGCTGGCAAGTCCTTCTCCTCATGGTCCGATGTGGCTGCAGGAGTCCCAGAATCACATCTGAATTCCAGGCATTGAAACTAAGGATATGGAGGAGAAGGGTGTGCCTCTTCCTCATTGACCAAAATTTAGTCCTGTAGCCTAAATTAGTTCTAAGGAAGGCTGAGGTGTGTGTGTGTGTGTGTGTGTGTGTGTGTGTGTGTGTGTGTGTGTTTAGTGGGGTGGCAATTAGCCCAGCTAAAGATCAGAGTTTTTATAATAAAGAAGCAGGATAGAAGAGACTGGGGAGGTGGCCGGCAGTCTGTGCCACAGATTGCTATCAATACTTTGCTATTACAAACAATGCAAAAACGAACATTCTTGAACATGGATAGCTGTGTCGGTTCCTGCTAGTACATGATATACATCCAGTGAGTTTCAGGGACAGAACATTCTTGAGTAGGGGTTTGGAGAAGGGTGAGAGTGTGGTGGTGGGCTGGGGTGGCTAGAGAAGCCATTGCCATTGAGGTGGGTCTGAGCTTGGTCCTGGTGGCCAGGTAAACTGTAGGTGGGAGGACTGGCAATGTATCTGGACCAGGTGAATAACATGCATCAGTTCATTCGTTCATTCATTCATTCATTCTTTCATTCAACGGCTATTTATTGAGCACTTACTATGTGCCAGGCACTGGTCATACAGAGATGGGACCAGAGCCCTGCTCTCATTGGAACTCACAAAAGCTTCATGCCACTTTGATAAGCAGAACATGTGCCTTTAGGATAGGTGGTGGGAGGACCTAGGGCTGGATAAGTCTAGGGCCAACTTAGAGAGAACTTGGAGGTCTATTTAAAGTAATTAAACCTGCTTTTGTAGCCAAGGGGGAGCCACTGAAAGCTTTTGAGCAGAGGAATGATCTGATCCAAGTGGTGTTTGAGGAAACCTGACATACAGGTTAACTGGTGGAGGGCAAGGAAAAGTTGAAGCAAGGTGCTGTTACTAAGCTTTCCCTGAGTGGTGATGCTTTCCCCGGGCTCGGGAGCTGGCCCAGGGGGCTGTGCCCTGTGGTGGCTCAGGGCATGCTTTCTGGAGAGAGGTGGTCCTGGCTTTGGATCCCACTTCTGTCCCCTAATATCACGCTGGCCATGGCCCCTGTTTTAGTCAGTTTGGCCTGCTATAAAAAAAATATCATAGACTAGATGACTAAAACCACAGAAATCTATTTTCTCACAGTGTTGGAGGCTGAGAAGTGCAAGATCAAGGTGCTGGGTGATTCGGTTCCTGACCAGAGTTCTCTCTTGGCTTGTAGACGGACACTTTCTTGCTGTGTTACCCCATGGTAGAGACAGAACACTCTGCTGTCTCGTTCTCTTCTTGCCACAGCACCAGCCCTAGCGGACTAAGGCCTCACCCTTATGACCTCATTTAGCCTTTATTACCGCCTCACGGGCCTTATTTCCCAATATAGTCACATGGGTGGGGGCAAGGAGGGAGAAGGGTTTCAACATAAAAATTTTGGAGGGGACACAAACATTCAGTCTGTAACAGACCCCATGGCCATCTGATCCACAATTTTCTCATCTGCAGAACGGGGAAATTTCCATCAACCCCCTCATAGGGTTGTCACGAGGATTTAGTGCTCAGCACGCTGCCTGGGACATGAGAAGTATGCAAAACGGAAAACTGGAAGGGACAGGTGGGCCAGGCATTTTGGTGGAAAATTTTTAAGACTTGGGCAATAGATGTAGATGACAAAGGAGAGGGAGGGCACAGAAGCCGGCACTAAGGATGTAAGCCAGGGTGACAGGGAGAACGATGTCCGCTGACAGAAATAGGAGAGTCTGGGAAAGAGCCAGTTTAGGGGGGAGAGATTGATGAATTTGATTTTAGGTGTGTTGCATTTGGTGAGATGGCTGGATATGCAAGTGGAAATTTCCAGCAGACAGTTGGGGTTTATTTACAAGAGAGGATATATGGCTGCTAAAGACAGCTCCTGCGGGACACAAAATTGGTAGAGGCTGAAATTCAAGGGGAAGGAAACAGAATTCAAATGAACCTGCACAGACCCAATAACCTGCACAGCCGGAGCCTATGCAGTAGGAATTTAGTTTTATAAAGTTTTCTGGTCAAACGAAATGAATAGTCTGGGGCAAACTTCAAACTGGGAGCTAACTTCCATGGATCATTTCCTTCATTCCCTCCTTTGCGAATTGTAGACACAAGGAGATAGTTTAGGGTCCAAAGCCAAACAAACCTGCAAGAAGAAATTTACGTCTTGAGCATTTGGGTTGTGGATTTCACGTGAAGTGAGAAGTGGCTTTCTCAGTGGTAGGGCAAAGTAGCTGCAGCATTTCTGAGCTACAACATCGTCTCTAAACACTGCAGAGTCTCAAGCGTCTGAAAAGCCCTTAGCAGTTCAGGATCCAATTAAAAGGGAATTATTTTCCCATTCCACAGCTAAGGAAATGGATCAACAAAGAGACTGAATGACTGTTTTAAGACCTGATGGATGTAATGGAGCAGACAAGGGAATAGGATTTAGAAGGTTCCCCCTTTCTGAGATGCTAAGTTGTTTTCTTCTTAGTGTTATCTGTCCGTTCTCCTAGCAATCAGTCAGTTGAAATCAACTTTTGATAGCCTCATGCTAGTAAATAAAATATAGTCTACTTTTATCCATACAGACAATGGAAAAGAGCAAGTATTTAGAATTTATTGAACTTACTATTAGCTTTTCACTTTCTATCTTCAATGCTCTACCCAAACAATCCTTCGTAGTCCTCCAAATAAAAGTAAAACATTATTTTCCTAACTTCAATTTGTATCCGCTTACTCTATTCTGCTGACATAGTTCTTGCTAGCAGACCAGATGTCTTTTAATCACCAGGTCACTTGGACTTTTTTTTTTTTAGTCCCTTTCGGGTTTTTCTGCTGTTTAGCACTACTTCATTAAAATGTCTGTTCTGTCGGCTTCCGTGAAACCTCAGTTTCCTGGTTGTGATACCTCACAGACTATCCCTTCTTGTTTTTTCTTCAGGGTATCCCCGACTACTTATCAGTTAAATTCCAGCATTTTTTTTTTTTTTTTCATCTTAAGGAAACTATTTGTCTCATTCTGTGTACTCTCCTGCCAGGTTGATTCAATCCATTCAATCCATTCTTATTACCATATCAATTATCATCAATATATCAGTGACTCTTGGATTTTATCTCTAGCCCAGATTCTTCTCCCAAGCATTAGACTTACATATCCAACTGGACAGCTTTATTCCGATATCTCCTAAGCACCTCAAGATAAAAACATCTGAAACCAAGAAAACCTTTTCTCCTCAACTTCTTTCTCTTCTCTACCACCCTCCCATCTAGAAATTTGAAATCTGGGAACTAATGGTAATCCCTTTCTCCATGAGTACTCTCAGCATCTACACAGTAGTTGATCATTCACTAGCTAGTGCCAACACTTCTTATATTTCTCAAGGCTGGCATTTGGGGAAGATAAATAGAGCATGATTTAGAAACAGAAGAAGGGAAAAGTTCAGATTTAAGAATCTCCAATATATACATGGTGTGGTTAAACTATGATCATTCCCACTTTCATTTTCAAGGTAGACCTATTTACCCCAAAATGATCCAAACGTTCTTATGAGATTCATTGGTGGAGGGGTGGGTGGGGAGGGAGGAGAGTATCAAGAAGAAACAGTAAATATGGACAATTAAAAAAAAACAACGTTGAATTTCATATCGAGAAGTACATGCCCTTTGCTCATTTTCAGATGGAAATCCAATGGAATAAAATGTCTTGCCCAAGATTTTAGAGCTACCTTGTAGTAGACTTGCTGCTCTTTTGATTTTCTTTTCTGTACTCTTCCTTCTTCTCTACAAGGCTTCGCTTTATAGTACATGGTGCCCTGCACCTAGTAATGACTCAGGAAATACTCACAGATTAGATTCACTTGCAAGAAGCTTTAGAGCTGAATTTTACGCAATGCTTTAGACTATTCCTTCTGATTGTCAAGGTATGTTTGGACATGACCAGATCTGGCCAAACAGCACATAGATCATCACCTCTCCCTTCCTTCTGCCAGATGTCACCAATTAGTTCAGCACTGCGTTCTTAAGGAGCCCAGGAACAGCCCCAAAGTCCTTAACACAGGGCTGTAGGCAGTCAGTGGCATCAACTGGAGTTTGTAAGAGAATTGAAACCAATTCTTCATCCCTTCAGGAGTTGTTTTAGCCCCCATTTCTTTTGTTTCTCAGATGAGTGCAGTGAGGAAGTGGTGCTCTGAGGAACTTCGTCAGCCTCTTGACTGGCATCTTGTCCCCATCATGTATCTATAGATACTATTAAGCAGGCAGGCCATTGTTTGATTAGCACCTACCTTTCCTGTGCTGCATATATAATCACCTGTGAGATGGGATGCTAGAGCGTTACCCCTGCCCATCGTGGATTTTTTCCCATTAATCCAACTCGGTGCTGAGGCTTGTACTGCTCTCTGGATTTCTTCTCTGTGACAGTTTATCAGAACAGAGTATTTCTCACTTATAGATGGAACAATTCGGGCACCAAGACAGGAAATGTAGAGGAATGAGACAGAAAAATCGATAACAGAATTTGAGCCCCTGGACTTCTGAAGGTTCAATAACAACACCGTATAACTTCCTAACACTTATCGCACAGTAGCTCCTAAAATACTTCTCAGCTTTAATACACAGTTCTTTCTTTCTTTCTGTTAACTTTTTTGAAAGTGTAAGAAAGATGATATTTCTGAATTGATAGAGCCTCTGACACTCAAAAAACAGTGTGCCAGATGGCTGAAGCGGCAGGAAACATATCCTGTCAGGAGTAGAGAGGTAATTGTGAAGAAACAGAGACAAGGTTGGGATGGAAGTGGGGGGATGAGGGGAATTGTAGAATGATAATGAGGACACGGAATGGAGAGTGAATAGGTTCTTATAATAATTTCAAGAGGAAATTCCTGTTGGATTTCAAAAAATTTAGTTAATTGATCATTAATTGATTGATTCATTAATTGATTCATTGATCATAGGTATTCATGATTTCTTTTTTTAAAGATTTTTATTAAAAAATATAGCTAACATACAATATTATATTAATTTCAGGGGTACTCCATAGTTGTTCGACATTTATATACCTAAAGAAGTGATCACCGTAAGTCCAGCAATCATTTGAAACCGTACCACGCTATCACAATATTATTGACTACATTCTCCCTGCTGTACGTTACATCCCCATGACCCACTTGTTTTATACCTGGAAATCTGAACATCTTATTCCTCTTCAACTCTCACTCCCCCCCCCTTTGTTATTTTTCAATTGAAGTTCACATTCAATATTACTTTGCATTAATTTCAGGTGTATAGATAGCATAGTGGTTAGACATTTGTATAATTTAAGAAGTGATCCCCTTGACTAGTCTGGTATCCACCTAGCACTATATATATTATTACCACATCATTGACTATATTCCCCATGCTTTACTTTGCATCCCCATGACTATTCTGTAACTGCTAATTTGTATTTCTTCATCTCTTTACGCTTTTTAACCCTGTCTCCAACCCCCTCCTATCTGGCCACCATCAAAATATTCTCTTTATCTATGAGTGTGTTTCTGTTTTGTTTGTTTGTTTATTTTGTTCTTAGATTCCACATATAAGTGAAATCACATTGCATGTGTCTTTCTCTGTCGGACATACTCCACTCAGCACAACACTCTCCAGGTCCATCCATGCTGCCACAGAGGGCAAGAACCCATTCCCTTCTGTGGCTGAGCAATATTCCATTGTGTATATGTACCACCTACTTTTTATCCATTCATCCATTGATGGACAACAAGGCTGCCTCCATATCATGGCTATTGTAAATATATAATACTGCAATGGATATCTGGGTGCACACATCCCCTAAAAGTAGCATTTTGGGTTTCTTTGGATAAATACCCAGAAGTGGGATTACTGGGTCCTTCTTTGTTTCTTGTTATAGCCTTTGATTTAAAGTCTATTTTGTTTGGTAAAGTATTGCTACCCAGATTTCTTTTTTCAATTTTCATGAAATAATTTTTTCCATCTCTTTACTTTCAGTCTGTGTGTGCCTTTAAATCTGAAGTGAATCTCTTGCAGTCAGCGTGTATAAGGGTTTTGGTTTTTCATCCATTCAGTCAGCCTATGTTTTGTTCGGAGCATTTAATTCATTTACAGTGAAAGTAGTTATTGATAGATATGTAATTATTGCCATTTTATTATTCATATTTTTGACTTTTTTTTTTTCTTTTTGTTTTAAAGAAGTCCCTCTAGCATTCCTTGTAATACTGGTTTGGTGGTGATGGACTCCTTTAGCTTTTTCTTCTCTGGGAAGCTCTTTATCTGTCCTTCAATTTTAAATGATAGCCTTGCTGGGTAGAGTTGTCTTGGTTATAGATCCTTACTTTTCATCACTTTGAATACTTTCTGCCAGTAGTTTCTGGCCTTCAAAGTTTCTGTTGAGAAATAAGCTGACAATCTTATGGGAGCTCCCTTATAAGTTACTAGTTGCCTTTCTCTTACTGCTTTAGGATTCTCACTTTGTCTTTAACCTTTGCCATTTTAATTATAATGTGTTTTGGTGTGGGCCAGTTGGGTTCATCTTGTTTAGGACCCTCTGAGCTTCCTGGGCTTGTATGTATATTTCCTTTGCCAGGTTAGGACAATTTTCAGTCATTATTTCTTCAAATAGGTTCTAAATCCCTTGCTTTCTCTCTTCTTCTTCTGGTACCTCTATGAATCAAATGTTGTTACGATTGATGTTGCCCTTGAGGTCTCTTAAACTGTCCTCATTTTTTTTAAAAAAATCTTTTTTCTTTTTGCTGTTTCAATTGGGTGTTTTCTGCTACCTTGTCTTCCAAATCATTGATTTAGCCCTCTGCTTCATCTAGTCTGCTGGTGAGTCCTTCTAGTGCATTCTTCATTTCAGTTATTGTATTCTTCACTTCTAATTGGTTCTTTTTTAAAATAGTTTCTATGTATTTTTTTTATGCTTGCTATCTCTCTGTTGAAGTTCTCACTAAGTTCCTTGAGCATCCTTACAACCAGTGTTTTGAACTCTGTATCTGGTAGCTTGCTTGCCTCCATTTAGTTTAGTTCTTTTTCTGGAGTTTTTTTGCTGTTCTCTCATTTGGTATGTACTTCTTTGTTTCCTCATGTCAGCTGCCTCTGTGTGTGTGTGTTTCTATGTATTAGGTAGATATGCTATATCTCCTAGTCTTAGTCAGGTGGCCTTATATAGTAGGTGCCCTGTGGGGCCCAGTGACACAGTCTCCCTGGTCACCTGTGCTGGGTGCTCCAGGAGTGTCCCTTGTGTGGATTGTGTGTGCCTTCCAGTTTTACTTGAGCCTTGATTGCTATTGGCATGTCAGTGGGTGGGATTGATTGGCTGTGGCGTTTTGCCACCTCCATAGCTTACGGGCTACTGTACAGGGACCTTACCCCATGGAGCAGGATTCACCCCAGTGGGTTCTGGTGTCTGTTGAGACCATCCTTTGGGTGTGCTGCTTATGGGACTAACTGGGAAGTGCTCTGTTGGTCTGAAGCCAACCTCCAAGTATGTTGGTTCTGGGGCCTCTTGGGAGGGGCTCTGGTTCAGGCCCCAGTCAGCCACTGCCTGTGACCAGCCAGGGAGTACCTAGTAGAAGCTACAAAGCAATCCATGGTTGGTCGCTGTCTGTGCTGGACCTGGAGGTTCATGGGAGAGGCCACGCTGTGAACTGAGAGTGGCTGCTTCCAGTACCGGGTCTGGGTTAGCTCTGGAAAAAGCTAGGACACCCTGAGGCCTGCTGCCACCTGCTGCCAGTCAGCTATTGATAATGCCTTGTGTGTACTGAGTTGGGTGTGGCAGGGTCTCAGTGAGTCATCAGGGTGGAGCAAGAGAAGCTCACTAGACCCATTCAGATTCAGGTTTGCCCATGGTCATGGGGAAGGGCTCAACACAGGTAAGATGGTGCCTGCTTGCAGGCTGTATAAAAGAAGGACCCCACACAGAGAAAATGGCGACTATCTTTAGCCCTCGCCTGAAGGCACACATTTTAGTCTGCCTCTCCCCCCGACTTGTGTATGTCTCTGAGGCTCCTTGAGTCATTGACCCTCCACCAGAGCCCAGGGTGAGTGCCTGTGAGTGAGTCTGTGTAGGCGCTTTAAGAGGACATCTGGATTGCCCACAGCTTTCCATCCCCCCCAGATGGTCAGAATCCCCACTGTTTTTCACAGCCAGTGGAGATTCTGACCATCTGGGTGAGGGCTCCTCTTCCTGGTACCAGGGGGTTGGGGTCCCTTGCTCATCCATGGTGAACCTCTGTGGCTGAGATATTCCTCCCAATTTTCGTCTGCCAGCCCATTTTGCATCTTTGCCTCTCCTACCAGTCTCTATGTGGCTTCTTCTTTATATTCTTGGTTATAAAATTTCTCTTCAGCTAGACTTCAGATGGTTCTCCAGGTTGATTGTTCTATAATTTACTTGTAATTTTGATGTGTTCATGGAATGAGGCAAGCACAGCATTTATCTACTCCACAGTCTTGGATCATTCTCCATCATATGGTTTCTTTATTTCCAGTATTGTCCTAGATATCTTGAAAGATGTGAATATATGGCTCCTTTTCTGAAGAAGCTTAAAATCTTACCAGAAATTTATGAAGGGATTAGAGAAAAATTTGGGTTGTCCCCATATTGTTACACATCTGGAATTAATATCTTACCCGTCTGATCTTAGGTACGGGATGGTACCACTTCTAGTCTAATACCTGGACACAACCTTAGCAGATCTCTCTCTCTCAACTTCATTTTCATCTTCTTGATGATTAGTCACCCAAAATTAGGTTTTATTAATTTTTTTTTTTTCCTCAGCCCCTTGCACCATTCCAGGCAGATAAAGACACTTAGTAATTATTTAATTGTTATTTCCCTCTGTGCTTTGGCTCTTGTAGCTCTTCCTTCTAATTCAACCATTTGGCAAACTCAGATTCACCCCCTCCTGATCACACACCTGTATAATTCTACTCTCCTCCAATTTTTCACTCCTGCCAGATCAGGCTTTCTAAGATGCCACTTTTCTCAAATGGTTTCCTTGCTCAAGGATTTATGGGTGTTCCCTATTGCCCATAGTGTCAACTCTATACTTTTCTGCTTAAGCTTTTAAGGCCTCCGCATTATCTCTGTCTATCTCATGTATCCATCTGTATTCGTCATTATCCTCAAAACAAGCCCAAAGCTTCATTAAGATCGGTCTTCTTAGTTCCTGTATATAGTTATGTTAAACTCAGCCTCTGAGCATGTTAACCTGCTACTCGGCTTGCCTGAGTAGCCTTTCCTTTGCTCTTCTGTAGTTTAATTATCAAGCCCCATATTATTCAACCAGACTTTTCTCGTTCAGTCAGTTAATCACCACACATTAATGAACTGTCTACCATGGATATAAAGATTAGGAAGATATGATTCCCGCCTGTAAGAATTTCACACAAAGACAGTGCTCTAAGTCTTGTGCTCAGCACAATGTTTTGTACATTTCTGTTGAAATGAATAGCAACAGTGGCCCCACCACTATGTGATTGGGGGTAAACTACCTAATCTTTCTCTGCCTCAAGTTCCTTATCTATAAAATGGCAATAACAGTAGTACCATAGCTATCTCTATCTCTATCTCTCTATATACAGTACTTAGAACTATGCCTGGCTCATTGTACACATTTATTACTTTAGCTATTATTATTATTACTTAGATTGTGTAACACAATACACACTAAAATATAAAGTCTCACATCGTCTTATAAAAGTGCTATGTGTTTAGTAGTTCTCTGAATTGGACTGGAAGCTATGGATGGACCAGGTTCTGTTCTTGCTTTGATGGAGTCAAGTGCAGGGCTAGGTTTCTGTTGATGAAGTGTGAGCTCACATGAGGTCTTCCATATCTGTTGCCATGGCCAGCGTGAAAAGAACCCAGGGAAATGGACTGGATTGGTCTTCCTAAGAGGCAGAGCAAATTGTGCAAGGAGAGTGGTTACGGGGAAGAGAAAAATATGGGCTTTTATGGGTATCCATGTTCATGTAAAAAGGGTATTCGACAAGAAACAAATCTTGAAGTTGGGGTAAAGATGAAGAAGCACATTTGTTTGTTTCCTACTGTGTCAAGCCCCAGTTTCGCTACTTTGACAGGCACCATCTCATTTATTCCTGTTGACTTAAACAAATAGCCAGATATTTTTGCAGCAAAATGGGTTTATTCAAGAACAACAAAGAACTGCAGTTTAGCTTATGTGGTCTAATGGTGAAGCACGCTCAAGTCCAAGAGAATAAAGGAGGGGGATATTCTTTTATAAAAGAAAGGGGGTGGTCAGAGGGCTGGTTGTAAACAAAGAGTCCATTGGAGGAAACTTTAGTGAGAATTTGAAGTGTAGTGGCTTTTTATTGGTTGAGTTGTAACAATGTTTTATTGGCTGAGTGGTTGCTGGGTAAGGAGAACACCCTCCTTCTTTCTGCTGGAGTAATAGCATAGAAAAACGTCGTCCTGTTGGAGATAGAAAATATGTCTCTTCCTGTTTGGGGTAAATGAGTATGAGTGGTCGGGTGTGAGAGCAGCTCCCTTACAGACCCACCAAACTCCAATTTAGATGAGGTTTCTGTTTATTCACATTTCTTACAATAGCTCTGGGTGGTGGCTATTGCTATCTCTAGTTTATTTATGGGGAACCTGAGGTTCAGAGTGGATGTTTGCCTGTCAGAGGTCACATAGGGAGTAATTGGCAGGATTTTCTGCAATATTGTAGTGCATGCAATATTTGTATGGTGTGACAATTTCTGAGAAAGTCTGGCAAAAGTCGTGTCACTTAATTGAATTTAATGAGGCACACACAGGGAAGATAATACATTAGCAGCCACCACTCTGTTTTGTTTGTACTTCTGATTAGTTCACACTCTACCTTCATTTAGGCCCTTTGCTTTATAGAATCCCAACAGTGGGTCTGTAAGTGGATCTAGCCTTGGCGCATGTGAAGAGGACAGGTACGCCTCATTGCCTGGGCATCCCGTATACAGTACAAGTGTATAAGGGATGATTTGAAAGACATCACTAGACACATTTCTCCCTCCCCTGTCAAGCACATCATGCTGGGTTATCTGGAATTTCTACATTGCTACATCTTTAGGTAAAGATATTAAAGGCCCCTCTTAAAAGTAGTCATGTATTTTAGGAAGCAGGACCACATAAAGCAATTATCATCCATCATCAGTATTCTGTCTCAGTGAGTGAACCTCTCACACAGGGCCTGGATGGAATGGGGAAGAGGACTGATAAGTTTTTTATAGCAAAGAGAAAAATGGGAAAACATGGGCATCAGAATGGGGATCTTGGTTGCCCAGAGAGAACAGGAGACTGCCATACACAAAGAGGTGGGGATACAACTGAAAGTGGACCGGTATCAAGGATCAACTTTAAGTACTTCATATTCTGGAACTTAGCACAGACCCTGACCATTGAAGGGGCAGCAGGCACCATCAGTGGGCTTCCTTGCCAGTTGGCTGTAGGTTGTTAGGCATCACCCGACTTGGTTTTGTCAGAGGATTCTTTTCCTCAGTGCCATTTTTCATAGGTTGTAGTGTTCTGCATTTGCATTAGAGTAAGAGCATCTTCTACAATCTGGCATAGGCTGCTGAGTGTGTTCGCTGGAGATGAGGCTCATTCACTGTCAGAGTAAAAGGATTCTGGATGCTTGTCCTACAGGTCAGAAGATACTCCTGGGCTGAAAAGCTGTTTCTGGAGGAAAGGAAAGGTGAGAATAATGGGTACACACTCATATCTGCCAGTGGTACTGTTTCATACTGGTCTCAGTCTTTCAATAACCCGTGTTGTGGTTGGACCGGCCCTTGTGGTTCTTATTATGATTATAAGACACCCTTCGGCAATGTTCATCAGGAAACTTTTAAAAGATATAGTTTATTACTTACAAGACCTGGAAATTACATAGCACACCTGGGGCAATGAGAGAGAGAGAGAGAGAGAGAGAGAGAGAGAGAGAGAGAGAGAGAGAGAGAGAGAGAGAATAAGCCTGTGCTTGGGATTCTGCATTTATTGGGTTTGAGCCACACAGTGAGGTTGTAGGGGTCACTCTTTATTGGTGAATTTAAAACATAAGCCAGAATTTAAAGTGCAAAGAGAAAAATAAAAAACAAAATCAAGTAGCTCAAATGGTTAGTCATTGAAATCAACCAAGAGCTCTATAACAAAGGAACTTCAGTGGAAGGAGGTAAATTCTATGGCTGGCAATGTATTCATTGGAGATAACCATCTTTGAAGTGGATGCCTCTTTGAAATGGATGCTTTGGCAATCAGAGTTTAAGGCAAACACTTACATTACAAAAAAGAAACAAAACAAAACAAAACAGTGTCAAGGCTTACGCTGCAGATACCTTGCTCCTTCTCCCACACCAGAAATTCACCCTCTGTCACACTTTGGGATTAAGACAATAATTAAACAAATCATGCAATGGTTAGGTTAACTCAAACCAGAAAACTTGGATTTCTATCTCTTAAAACCTGGGTCGGAGCTGAGGGAGAAGAGAACATAAAAGCAATCCTTTGGAACCTACCAGCTGCAAGTTTGTTTACCTGGGGCATGAAGACATGTACAATTATCAGTCTTTTTTGACTCCCAATTATTCTTGTGACATAGACACAGATTGTGGAGTGGGAGTGAAGGGCATAAAACCGAACATGTTATGTCCTCCGTAACCTTACAGCCAATTATTTGAGAATCTGACCTTGTTAAGACTAGGAACTGAACGAAAACTGTAAATTATTGCAGAAAAATCACTTGCAATCTAGTTCAGCAGTATGTAAATGTTGCCCATCCTTTCTTCCAGCGATGGAGGCAGAATGAGCATAATATATACTGCCCTTTTCAAATGTTGGCCATTGATTGATATATGCATTTTAAATGTAGCTCTAAGGGTTTCTTTCTATGCAAGTATGCCATGTAGGCTCAAGAGAGGATGGAGGTAGCCCTGCTTAGCTGGGTGAAGAAGAGCAGAGGTTGGAGCACACAATTATTCCAGAAATCTAAGTAGATTAAAAATGGGCAGCAAGAGAATATTGCCAAAGGATGAGTCAGTCTTCATTGTGAAAAATACTTTTTAGCGTGTATGTGCTGTCGGGGAGGAAACATTTTTCCTCTACCCTTATAGGTTCTTCTGGCTTGTCTAATAATTAAATTGGTATGAGACAGATTAACAGGAGAAAAATTAATTATGCACATCCGGGAGCCCCCTAAGAATATGAGACCCACAGGCAGTCAGGCAATTTAGACTTACATGCTGTCCTGATCTAAGGAGAAGAGGGTCTGGGACTTCAAAGGGGAGGAAGACAGTTTACAGGAAGATGGGAAAAGCAAATGTTTGGTTAAAACAAACAAACAAACAAACAAAATGTTTGTCATGCCATACAGAGACAGTGAGATACAGAGAGAACTTTGAGCAAACAGGCCCTGCCATGCTTCCCCTCAGCCCACCACACCTACTCCATATTCTTTGTAGTTATCTCTGGTGATAGTTCTCTTCTTAGACTAAGCCCTTTATATAAATTATTTTAGTCACTTAAGGAGGAGGTAAAAAGCACCTCCTGAGTTTTTGGGGGGCTTCAATTGTCTTCAACTCAAAATAATCGTCATGCCAAAGTGGCACATTCTATGGAGACTGGATCTAAACCCCTCAGTACTTATTGTACATTGCATTTCAATGGGTATGTAATGCATAGTAATGGGAGGTTCTTTGTTTTATGCCTTGCTTCATTTGTATAAATAATCTCATTGTCTCATGAGAGTGAAATGAGACCCAATTCAGTTTGTTTCGAAATTCTTGAAGAGAAATTTCTTGGGAAAGCTGATTCATCTTTGGAGCAGAATTAAAAGTCAATAGGCTTGGGGAGAAGCAAAGATTGTCTTTAGCAAGGAGAGGGTCAGAATGAAAGAAAAGCCTTTGTTATTACTGATTCTGTTACATTTCTAAATCATAGGATTATTCTATAATTGTCAGCATAAGAAGCATTAAAAAAAATCTCTTAAAATTGTGTTACATTTCTTTTATAGAGTACCAATGAAGTTTCTTTTTATTTGTATTTATTATTACTAGAAGTTCTTTGGAGGTCTACATACAAGACTTTCCCAAGTGAAAAATTATTAGGTTTGGACTAGGTTACTTTTTGGTGGGTATCGTATCGTATCGTATCGTATCGTATCGTATCGTATCGTATCGTATCGTATATCATATATCATCATCTATCATGTCATAATATACATTTGTATATTTTTTGGATATAAGTGTTTGTCTGGACTGGCCCCTGTGGTTTTCATAATTATTGCAGGATGCACTTTGGCAAAAAAAAACATCAGGGAAAGGTGAAGAACAAGATTTATTATTCACAGGTGCTGGAGAGTACATGTCAAGCCTGAGAGCCGCACAGTGAGGTTGTAGGGGTGAGGGGAGAAGGGGAGGGCAAGAACTGAACCTGGGGCTCTGCTTTTATTAGGATTCAAGAGTGGGGTGTCTAGGGTTTTGTGGGTTCACTCTTTATTGGCTAATTTAAAGCATAAGAGCAAGAATGAGGGTGTGGGAAGGGAAAAGTAATGTCACTTTTCTACGTGGTCAGTTATCTAGGTTACCCAGGGCTTTCTGAAAGAGGGACCTTCATGGGTCAGGCAGCCTGATTTCCTTTTCTGGCTGTTCTGCTTGTAGCTGTGTCATACAGTTGGCAATATATTTATTCAAGATGAATGTATTTTGAAATATGGATGCCTGGGCAATTTAAAGCTTAATGTCAGATACTTGTGCTAGAAGAGCACTGCAAATAGTAAGTATGTAGGTAAATATAGAATATATCTGTATCTTTTTTGTCTTTTAGTCTCTTAATTTCTTTAAAACTCTAAGATTGCTTTAAACAATAATTACAACACTGTGTTATTGGGTTTATAACATGTATAGGCGTAATACATCTGATAAGAATAGCACAAAGTATGGGGAAAGAAATGAAGCTACATTGAAACAAAACTGATGTATTTTACCAGATTGTCAATATTAACTTGAAGTAGATTGTGATAAGGTAGAGATGCATATTATAAACAGAAAAACTCCTGAGAAAATAACTGTAAAAATGGCCGAAAAATCAACAGAGGAATTATAATGGTTTCCTAACAAATAGTTAACACTGAATGGACAAAGACCATAGGAATAAAGATGTGACACACTGAAAATAAATAAATCCAACCATATTGCCAATTGTGTGGAAATTTTAAAATGTGAGCTCTAAAAGCAGATCAATCCATCATATATCACATTAAATGGAAAAACAAATCCACCCTTAACAATAATTCCATTAAATGTGAATGGAGTAACACTCAAATCAAAAGTCAAACACTGTCACGTTTGATCAAATAGCAAGATTCAATTGTATGTTGTCTTCAAGAAACATAGTTTAGATTCAAAGACATACAAGGTCAGATAATTAAGTTTGCAAACTCATCCTAGAAAACGTGCTGCATATCTCATTGCTAAAAATCACTACAGTCACCTTCGAAGTACTCCCCTTGGGAAGCTATGTGTCAATGCCAGCACCTAGTCCACCCTTCAAAGCACTTTTGGAACTCTTTTTCTGGAATGGCCATCATAGATATCATTGTATTACCCTTGATGTCCTGAATGTCATCAAAATGCCTTCCTTCCAAAGTTTCCTTTATATTCGGGTAAAGAAAGAAGTCATTGGGGGCCAGATCAGGTGAATAGGGAGGGTGTTCCAATACAGTTATTTGTTTACTGACTATAAACTCACAGACAGTGCCATGTGAGCAGCTGGTACATTATCCTAATGCAAGAGCCGTGAGTTGTTGGTAAAATGTTCAGTCGTCTAACTTTTTCATGCAGTCTTTTCAGCACTTCCAAATAGTAAACTTGGTTAACTGTTTGTCCAGTTGGTACAAATTCATAATGAATAATCCCTCTGATATCAAAAAAGGTTAGCAACATCGTTGTAACAAGTTTGCAAACTTAATTGTCAGAACTTATAGATAGGTTAAAAGTAGATGTCTGGAAATAGATATATCATGCAAACAATAACGATAAGACAGCAGGAGGGGCAATATTTATATCGAAAGCTTCCAGATGATTCTGATGTGCTGTCAGAAATGAGAACCCCCTCTACGCACAGTGGGGCTACTGTGTATCAGGGAAGGTTTCCAGGAGGAGGCAATCCTTGAGAGATAAATTGATGTCTGTCAAGTAATGAAGATGATGGGTTGAAGGTCATTTTTCCAAAACAGAAGGATGCAGTGTGGGTCAGCATTAAGTATTTGGCAAGCTACAGTTGGGGATTGTTCCAGGGTGAAGTGAGAGGTACAGAATATTGAGGGTCGAGGCACTTGCAAAGTTGCCAGCTCCTGATGGTGAATGGCCTTATGTGTCAGATACATGAAACAAAACATCTTTTATGTTGGCCTGTTAGGTTTTGAGTGTAAGTCACTATGAAACATCCCGAGGTGGGGGAAAAAGAAGACCTGTAATCATAAAATAGCAGAAGAATAAGGCTAGTGCAAGGAGAAAGAGGACAGTGGGCCAAATGCTTCGGGCCCAGAGGCCTCTCCTAGTGGTCGTATGTTGTTAATTTGCTGGTTTCTGGTGAAGATGTGCGTGAGTTGATCTTGTTTACCATACTTCATATCAATAATGGCATACTCGAAGCTATTTTTTTCCATATAAACAATTGGTGCATTTGCATAGAGAAAGTCTAGTCAATTTCATGTATGTCCATTTCAAATTTAAGACCTCAGTAGTTGGAAGTGACCCTGTTTGGAACTCTTGGGATATGAAAACTTTCACAGTTTGTGTCTTTACAATACTTCTTTCGCAGTGCATTGTCTGTAGTGGTGATTCCTGAACTTTCATGTTTAAAATGTAGGTAACAGTGTCCCATATCTGGAATCAGTATCTCTAGGATACAGTTCAGGAACCTACATTTTAACAACTTCCCAAGGGGATTCTGATGGTTTGTTGGACCCCACTCTGAGAATTATATGGTTTCAGAACTTTCATCCCTGGCCTTTTATTGGTGTATAATACAGTAATCTTTCTACATATGGAGGAGAACACTTCTCTATAATTATGACTCTGAAATTCAATGACCTAAAATTGTCGGAAGGAAAGACATGCCGAAACTAATTTAAATGTCAGCAGTTCAACAAAATCTTCTGCGTACTTAAATATTGGAAATGTTAACAAACAGAAATGAATGTTACACAACAAAATACAGATCAGTTACTTGAGGAGCTGCCAAAACTATTTTCAGAGGTAAGAATTGGATGACGCTATTCAATGCCAAATTCAGTTTCCTCAGCTTGGGAGGAAATCTTTATCTTACCAGCCTCCATGGTATGGTAGAAAGAACAGGGCCTTTGGAATCCAACTGAAATTTGAACTCCAGACCAATTTTTTTATGAGTATGTTCCCTTGGCGAAAGGTCTTACTTGGCCTTTTTGAGTTTTGTGTTTTGTGTGTTTCATATACAATCGGTATACAAATTGCCCAGGGATGCAGAGGGGATTAAATGAGAAAATGCACATAAAGTACCAGGTACAAGAATGTACTTGAGAAACATTGGTTCTCTTTTATACATATCTATAAATATCCACACATGAAACTAAACGTCTAGTTGATAATGAAAAGGACACATTCTAATAGCCCAAGTAATTTATTAGTAGATGGTAAAGCAGTACTGGCTGTGTAAAGGTGCAGTTCAGGATGCTGACACCCTTTATCGGCTTCTCTGGAGAACAGTTCTCCTTCCTCAGTAGTCAAAAAGGAAGCCAATATTGAGGCCCTCCTGGCCTGTTTGGGGTCTTTTGGTGAGTATCATTTCTGTCAATCTCGGGGTTCTTCAGCCTATGAACTGATCCAGTCATCATCCTTCCTTTAGCCCTAACCTGGTCTAACCACAAGCCTGTATCCTTCCTGTCCCCCAAACCTCTGCCCTCAAGACGCTGGCAAATTTTGTTAAGAAAGATTGCTAATTACTCTGTTCAAGTGCACAGGAGAATTGACAAAAAGTAATGAATCATGAGGCTGACATTTTAAATATGGGAATAGTAGACATTCTAATAAATTTTCTGTCACTAATATAACTTTTGGCCTGCCCTATTTCTGTAGAGATTCAAGCAGTATAAGTAAGTGAAATGAAAATGTGATTATTTAGGTGTCCACTCTGAGAATAAGGTTTAAGTTTAAATAGTGTTTAAATAGCATTTAAACTTTTTTTTTGGGTAAAGCGTTGATAGTCATGTTTAGAGTAGAAGATTCTGTACCTTTTAATAAATTCAAACATCAAGTCAGAACCAAGCATTTTCTTTGCTGAACAAAGCAAGCAAACTAACTTGGCCTAGACTCTCGGGTATCTCCAGGGGGACAGGAAGAGGAGGAAAGGTGATTTATTAGATCAAATAGACTAACGGAGAGTGCCACTGATTTATTTTGGTTCTCACAAACATATTTTTTGTTTCTTTTGAAATTGACATAAAATATGAATTTATTACAGATTTTTATTTATCTATTGCAGATTTAAAATTGTGATGTTTTTTTCATTATAAAGAAAAAAGCAATTATATGTAGCACTTTTATTAGTAACAGGCTAGGCAGTATTTGTTAATTTGTAAATCTGAAGATTCCATTTTCAAGTGTAACCCAATTGTTTTCTGCATGAAAGATTACAAAAGAAAACAGGCTTACCGGCCATCTTTTCTCCCTTTCATGCATTACCCGATTCTGAGAAATGGAGACAACTTTAGCAAACAATTTTAGAGTGTATCCTCTGAATAAAGACTATAACTAACAAGTCATACTAGACAGACAACACTTTTAGAAAAATTTAGTTTTAAAATTCCACCTAGCTTGTGTTATGTCTTTATTACATGATTGTTATATAATTATGATTGGAGGGATGTATGTGTATAAATCTGGGTTTTGGGTCAACACAAATTTCTGTGATAAGTTATGGTTTCTTATAATGGGTACCTTTCAGATGTGATTTTGGTTGAAATGACATTTATGAGGAAATTACCATTAAACCAGCTTAAAGTTATAAGAAGATTGTACGTACTCATAGATGTGATGTTTGACTCTCCAGCCCGAAATAGTAAGAGAAGTTGACTTTCTTTTTAACAGAAAATTGTAGAACAAAATGAAAGTTGGACTGATCTCATAGCCTATATAGTTAACTTGTGTGTGTTTTTTTTTTTTTTTTTTTTTTTTTTAAAACACAACTCTGACAATTTACTAGTTAGAAGATCTTTTCTCATCCAGACAGCATATTAGCAATCATATAAGGAAAGAACTAGGTCAACTTGGAAAACATTAGAAAAACAGTGATGGATAAAACACAGCTACGTACGAGTATATCTTAAAGCAGCATCTCAAAAAAATAAAAGCAGCTATTTCACGTTGCTCTTTTGGAAGGGTATAGATTCCAGATATTTTTTTTCTCTAAATTTATTTTTCAGTTATAGTTGACATGCAATATTATATTAGTTTCAAGTATACAACATAGTGATTAGACATCTATGTAACTTATGAAGTGATCACCCCAATAGTCCAGTACCCATCTGACACCATACACAGTTATTACAATATCATCGACTATTCCCTATGCTGTACTTCACATCCCTATAACTATTTTTATAATTGGCAATTTGTACTTTTTAATCCCTTCACCTTTTCTTGCATCCTCCCAAATCTCCTCCCATCTGGTATCCATCAGTTTGTTCAGATACTTATTTTAGATGTAAGGTTGTTATCAAACGTACAAATATTAAATGTTAGTAAAAGAAATGTCCATTTTAATTCAAGAAATATGTGGTGATTCTGCATCCTACCCACAGTATGGAGAATACTGTATTTTCCTAAAAAGGAGCGGGTAAGGAGAGAGGGCATAACTCTTTCATAGCTCTTTCCCCTAAGAAATTTGAAGCTGTCTACTTTGCCATTTTTTAGTGTTCTTCTCATGGTAAGTGTACTTTAGATGAATTTGAAGATGCTGCATCATGAATAATAGACACAGTTACAAAGCTGCTGGAAATTTTATAAAATTGCCAGTTTGAGCTTCAATAAGCCACCAGGTCAGAGGCAACTTCCCACTGCTCCATTCTCTGAAGCAAGCAATTGTATACAGCCTTGCATGAACTCCAAAGGGCTATGGAAAGTGTTTTTTCTCTATATTTATAACTATGCTATTAATACCAAAACCTGGGCTAAAATGCTTTCTTCTCTATACTCATAATGAAGACAAAACCCCATTGACTTCTTTCCAGGTTTAAAAAGAAAATACACTTGTGAATTTTTGTGATAAAATTAATATGATGGATACACAACCTTAAAATTAAGGACGAGAAAATTTTCTTTGGTCCCTTGTACAAACATCACCTCATATACCATTCAACATGGAAGTTCTTCTCTAGAGTAGGCAAATCACTTAAGCGATTGAAAGGAAGCCTTTTAAAACTGAGCCATTCTATGGAATACATAAAAAGATCTCGTACTTGTTTAATGTTTCCAAAGAATGGGGGAATTGAGGTTTCCTTTTGATTTTTTCCTCCCTCCCTCCCTTTCAGCTGCTAACTCCTGTGCCCCATTTAATTGTGATTTTTTGTTTCCAAAGGAAAAATGTCATCACAAGTATCAGAGAACTTTTCTACAAAAAAAAAAAATTTTCTAGTTGCCACTTTGAGTCCTTAATGCAGTCTAATCTTTAAATTAGGAAAGTGAAGGTTAAAAGCACAGGCATTTTCTATATTCAGGGACTAAGGAGCTACAATATTTTAAATATATTTTGATTGTATTTATTAAGGATCATAAGGCTGTTAAGAGCTAGTTTTTAAAAACCCTCTGTGATCTAAAATAACCAACAAAGGCCTTTTCATTTTAAAAGAATAAACAGGATTATGAGAATAGGTAACTTTCTCCTTCAGGAGCTGTAAATACAAGTCATTAGTAAAGTTCATTTGCACCATCGGAATTCATATAAGGTCTGTTGGATAATTATTCTTTCTAAACACGACAACAAATACTGAACAGATGTTTAGGTAGATAACAAGTTTGATGGATAAGATATAATGAATCTGTTCTTTTCATTGTTTTTGATAAAGAAGAAATCTCTGATAGTAAGATTTCTTCAAGGTTCTTAATAGTAATATTTTCCTTAGATTAAAGAAGGGAAAAAAAAGGTGTACAGAACTTGATGTGATACTAGGGTAATGAAAAATGTATCACTTAACAAGGTCTGCATTATTCAGAATTATGCCCATGCAACTGTGTGCTCTAATCCCCAGCCAATACGTTGCTTGGTAACCAGTTACCTGCACACCTGCTCTGTAGCTGTAAGAGACAGTACATGTGTGGTTATTGGCTGTATTTAGTATGAAAGAAAGAGATAAAAATTCAACAAATATTAATATTTTATACAACAATATGTCTTTTACCGTATTATTGCACTCACTGTTTAGCCAAAGATATATATATTTTTTAAATCAGAGGAGTCACTGCTTCCCATCACACTATCACCTCCCAAGCAGCATGAGAAAGGACTTAAATTCTTTTCAGAGCATCTGTAATCAACTCTGTTTGCTGCAGACAACAGATGCTACCATTAAGAGGGATTTTGCACTTAGGTGAGAGGGAAGGCTGAATGGAGATTTTCCGTTTATAAAAGATTCCAGCCGTGGAGGCAGAATCATTCTAGAATCGGTTTGACCACAAGGGTCTGTCTACAGGAAGGCTTGATTAACACAGCCCTAGAAATATCAGTCATTGTGATTAGGCTGTGGTGTAGCTGGATTGTTCCTGATTATTTCCCTCTCAAGTTACAGTTCAGAACAGTTCTACTATTGATTGTGTAGCAATGACTCGGTAGGGGAGCCCTAAGAGGCAAGCTTTGGGACCAAACACATGAAACTCGCGTATTTTTTTTCCCATTAGAAGGCTGATTGCACACTATGCATTTGAGTCTCAAGGCTGCTAGAAAAGATGTCCCAAGGGCCTTAAAGTCATTTCCTCTAACTTCTGGTAGGATAACAGCAATTCATTTTTTTAAGAGTTGGAAGTTACCTTTAGAGATCATTTAGTTCATTGGTTCTCAGCCTTGCCCACACATTGGAATCATCTGGAGAGTTTTAAAAAAAACCATACTGATGCCTGGGCACAACCCACAAGATTCTGTTAATAGGTCTGTGGTGGGATTCAGGCCAGAAGAGTAAAGAGGTAGAACGGAGCTAGGTATGGTATACTGACTGACGACCCTTCACTTAAAGGAAAACATTAGGGTGTGAAGAAGACAGATTCCTTTTCTATATGTTACCATCTTTTTGTTCTCTTATTAGTCTTACCCATTTGGTTAACCATGGTGGGCCTCTCCCACTCATGGCAGAGACAAGTAGCTTGTTGGAGCAGCCTGTTCCCACCTCCCTAAGGCCTGTCCTCCCATGCCAACCATTGCTCTTTTGGGGGGGGGGGGGTCACCCTGGAGCCACAAGTGGGCAGTGAAGATTTGGCTCTGAAAAGGCTCAGACAAGTCCCTTAACTGAATAACTCCAAGGCCACTCAATTCTCAGGGCTGGCTGTTCGTCCGTCACTCTCTTTTCTGTCATACACGATGGCACATGTCCTGCTCCGACATTTGATGAGTGTATCACTATACTTCAAAATCCAAAATCCCAACATCACAAAGATGCCTCCAAAATTAATGTCAATCCCCTAGAAAATATCTAGGGAGAAATTAGAATCTAAAGACTTGATAAAATCCAGAGGGATTTAAGTCCAAAATCATATTTTATTACCATTGTGATGTAAAAGTCCTTGGAAATTAGAGTCGATAATCCATCCTCCTCACTTTGCTATTTTTGATCAATCTTAGTGAGAGGTGTTCATGATTCTGGGTAGTTCTGGGGATTTCCCAGGAGGGGTAGCCCAGGTGGAATCTAAGCTGGGGGAATTCGTCTGTGCCTTGGAAATTGTCTTAATAGAATTCCAAATATCTTTGAGCATCATGTGTGAAGAATCTAAAGAGTTCATAGGACACTGAAGATCATTGTTAGAAAATAAGCCAAGCCCCAGTTCTTAAACTGCCGTCCCCTATCCCAGGCAAACTGTGTTCCTAGGACCTAGTACTTCGAGTTGCCAAAGGCTAGAGCACAGGTGCCATGGTAACTGACAGGAGGCCCAGAGGAGAAAGAGTTGGGCTTCATCAGGAAGCCAGACTGCTGTTGCCATCTGTCTCAGACAGACAATTTGTGACCTTAAATGCAATGGGAGGGTTATCCCAGCAAGAGGTCAGCTAGTTTGGGCCCTGGGAATTCAGCCTACCTGGGGGAAAACACCACTACACATGTCTCCTCACTTTGACGTGCTCTTTGAGACATTGGTGCCCTCTGACAAAGAATAAAAAGTCATGGAGGCAGCTCCTATTATTGGATCTTATCAGAGTTATTTTTTTCCTTTTTTATCTCACGCATTTGAATCTACTTTATTTCTTTTTCTCTTTTATACTGACTACCAATAAGGCACTAGTGATTTAAACTCAGAACCTCATGGGGGCTCTGCTACATACGTGGGGCTCAGCTGCTTTGAAGTTTAAAAGGAGCAATTTTTTTTATACCTCTGCCCCCTATCCCACCCTTCCATGTCCGGTCCTTGTGCTGTGGCTCCACCCTTTAGTGAGACTGGCCCGTGATAGGGTCCTGTATGTGCCACTCTGTCTCTAGGGAAAGGCACTTGCTTGTGAATGAGCCACCACAAGCTGCAAAGCTCAGCCCAGGAGAAAACTGTAGCTGGCCTCTTGATCGGGCCATCAGTTTAAAGGCAACTATGAAACTCTCAAAACTCTCAATCCGACAAACTTTTTGGTTTAATTTCAAAAATTTCCTTCTACATAAAGCAACAGATATATAAATAAATGGGAAAATTATTAAGCCTAAGTATAAGTGTGTCATAGATTAATAAAAATTACAAGAAAACCCCCAAAACAATAAAACGGCCTTATGGACCATCTCAGCTGCCAGACACCACCAAACGGCCCCAAATCATAGGCTCCATCAAAGGCCTGCGATTTACACACCATCAGTTGCCACCATTTTACCCTGTTTCTCAAAGTTCCCGGCTCATGCACCAGTTGTTGGGAGGTTGAGGTTATTTCCTAAAACTGTGAGCCTCGCTGCTCTGTGGAAATGTAGACTAGATCGTGTGCTTCCGAGGGCAACTTGCCTTCACGAAAGGAAAGAGGAACAGGGCTAGGCTACATGTCTTGTTTCTCTGCCAAATTCACCATCAGTTAAATTGCTACCGCTCAAAGGGGCTGGAAGTAAGAGGACAGAAAGAGGCCAGGAGTTTTATATTAATTGATGTCCTTTCATGTTCAAAGAAACATCAGCAGAGGGAAGGAGGTATTCCCTTCCTAATACTTGCCTACCCCTGTCCTGCTCCCAAAGGCCATCAGTATTGCCAAGTCTTCTCTTACACCACCTGTAAAGTATCTTGTGTATCCATCCACCCCTCCCCCTCTACCTCCCCTGCTAATGTCCAAGTAAGGCCTTTGTTTTCTCTTCCTGAGAATTGCAGTCTCTTCATGACTAGGATTCTGGCCTTTGTGCCCTGCCCCTGCCCCAACATATAAACAAGCAAAATCTATCTTCAATAACCAGAGTGATCATTTTATTGTACACAGCTGATGGTGTCACTTCCATGCTCAGTATCCACCAGTGGCTTCCTGTTGCCTAAAAGACACTGTCTCAGCTCCTATCTCCAGGGTGCAAGATCCTTCATGATTTGAAAGGTGGTGAAGCTGTGGACTCTAGAGATACAATGCCTGGTTTCAAAGCCATTCCTAGCTATGAGACCTCAAGCTAGTAAATTCACCTCTTTGTGTCTCCCTTTCCTCTTCTGTGAAATTGGGATAATAATAGTAATCTCAAAGGAAGATTGTTTTATAATAATAAGTAATATAATAACCCATGTGAAACCTCTGTCACTGTGCCTGGCACATAGTAAGTGCTCAGAATTGACCGTCATTTTTATTTGGCCTCTGCTTGCTTTTCTAGCCCCATGTGTTCCACTAATGCCCCTATACTGGAAGGTCCAGTCTTAGATATTTGCTCTTCTATGACAATGCCACACTTTCTCAGGTCTCCATGTCTTTCATCCATGCTGGACCTTCTGTTGGAATGCCCTTGCCCATCTTGACAGCCTGGCAACACCATCTTCCTCCTTTAGTTCTCAGTTGAAGTGCTTTGTCCTCCGTAGACAGATTTCTGTGTTCCTTCTCTTGGACTTCCACTTCCCAATGCACAGGCTGCTGATAAAGCAGACATCCTCCTTCTCCTAAGACTGTGCACTTCCTGCAGCTGGTGATTGGGGCTTCCTGCCTTTATCTCCTCGGGCCTAACACGGCCATAGGCATAGAGAGAAAAGTTTGTTGAATGAGTGACCATGCAAATGAGCAGGCTTTTTTCTAGCAGGAAGTAATTTCAAATTGTGAAAGCTCTACACGTACAGTATTTTGTGGAGAACCAGCCCTTCGGCGTATTTTCTGATGTAATTCAGTGGAAACTAAATGAGAAAGAATCTTAGAATGCAGATAATCGCTATTTTCACTTCAAACTACTTTTGAGAGTCTAAATTCAGAACTAATAGAGCATTTATTTTTACCTGTGCTAATATATTGTGGGTGTGGGAAGAAGGGGAGAATAATTCACATCTAACCTTTTCACTACCTTCTTTGTTGAAACAACTTTTCTAAAACGAATGATACAGTTGATGAAATCTCTTTTAAATCACTTGCAGTGAATTAATATACTGCCTTAAGTAAGTTGCTTAGTCTCCAGGCAAACAGTTCTTGTATACTGATCATTTAGAGCTTTTTTTTTTTTTTTTTTTTTTTTTTTTAACTTTTTTAAAGGTCAATTGGTTTATTTTCATGTATTTAGCAACAGTTTACAAAGAAATCTTTTAGAGCTGTCATTGTATTAATTTTCATGGTTTTAGTAATTGTGAATTTTATATTTCCTTGGGAAGCAATTAATACATTTAGGAAACTCTCCTGGGTTTCATAAACACTTCCAATTAAAATGTATTGATTTGGCAGTGGTTTCTCCTTGGTATTCCTTCACACAGACGGAGAAGCAATTCGTGTGGCTTTGTCTAACCTGAATGTGAGCAAAAATGAGACACTGAAGATATTATCTCTTTTTCCCTTAGAAGTTAATTAGTTCTATAGGTATTATGAGCCTGTAAGCGCCTGGAGGGCAAGGGTAATGTCTTATTCATTATGGTATCTCACCCAGGGTCTAGCTCAGGTCCTGCATATATTAAAGGCCATGATTGGTGCCTCAGCAGGGATTTGCATAAAAGAAGGAGCTTTGCCGCTGGCCAGTGTGGAGCCCAGAAGGAGAATCAGCAAAGGTCGAGCCAGGAGCTCAGTGAGTTCTAGGTAAGCAGGACAGACTGCAGCCTCTCAGAGGTACCTGGGCCTAAGTCAGGAGATAGGAACATGGCAGAGGAACCTGTCCTAGAAAGTCTGGAAAGCGGATGGGAGCCAACCAGGACACTCCTGGGTATGGTGCGATTCCTTGAATACACTTCAGGGTGGAATCACATGGAAGATTTGGATGAATAGGTGTTTGAAGGAAACTTGAAAAACATTCTGAAGTCTGAGGCTAAGAGTTCTGGTGACACTTTCTCTATGTGGTGTGTGTGTGTGTGTCTGTGTGTGTGTGTGTGTGTGTGTGTGTGTGTAGTGTCAAAGTAAGGAATGTCCAAACCTGTAGAGAATTCTTATGACTTAAGCCCAAACTGATGACAGTTGTCGGGAAGCAAGGTGCTCTGGAGAATAACACTTTTGTAGCTTCTTTTATGTGTTTGAAAATAAGCAGGGAACATAAGGAAGATTTCCTAAGGTGGGAGAAAGCAGGGCAAGGATTAGATTACATGATAGTTAAGATTATGTGCTCTATTGAGGTTGGTACACCTTCGAGGAGTATTACGTCTGATATTTCAAAGGTGTGTTCACCTAGATGCACAAGAACAATGGACAGGACTGGCTTAAAACCTCTCACTGAAGAAGTATAGCCCTGGGGCATGACTACCCACCATGACCTGCCCAGTTAGGAATTTATGATCAGATCAGTCTGTGAGGTTACTTTCCATAGAACCCCCTTTTCATCCACAGTGGTGTGTATGGCGTGTGTGTGTGTGTGTGTGTGTGTGTGTGTGTGTGTGTGTGTGGCGAGGGGGGGCAGGGGTGTGTAGCTCCTCATCAAAAATTAGGCCACTATTGGAGAAAAGGATTGGATTTCTCTCCAAAGCGAATTCTTACATATAAAAATCAATAGATCCTTATTACCACATACCTAATGCTGGTTTAATTCCTATGGGGAATACTAATATAATATAAAATATGGTATGCTCATCAGTAGTTTACAGTCTAATCAGATGTGTAAAAAATATCACGTAAGTGTTGGAACAATATAAGATAAATGAGAAAATAGAGAGATACCGTGTTGTCCTGATAATAAGACCTAGCTGGACCATCAGCTCTAATGCGTCTTTTGGAGCAAAAATTAATACAAGACCTGGTCTTATTTTACTATAATATAAGACCAGGCCTATAATATAATATAATATAATATAATATAATATAATATAATATAATATAATATAATATAATACCAGGTCGTATACTAATTTTTGCTCCAAAAGATGCATTAGAGCTGATTATCCAGCTATGTCTTATTTTTGGGGAAACACAGTACATTGTTCAGTGTATTCAAAAGAGAAAGTCCCTCTGGGCTGGCGTTATGAAGAGATGAGATGTGATCTGAGTCGTTAGGGATGAATAAATGGCATTCCCACAAATGGAGAAGAGATGCCACATGTATAACCTAGAGGCGCACAGTCACTGGTTGGAGTGAAAGTATTTGGCTGGTGTAGAAGATTCTTATTGTGTGAGGAGTTGAGGCAGGGAAAGTTGGGGTGTATTAAAGATACATTGCAGTCTGGGCTTTGAATGTCAGGTGAAGGCATTTGAACTTTACTGATTCGGCAATGGAGAACCATTTATGGTTTTTCACCAGGGTCCTGACAAGATCAAAGTAGTCTTTTAGAAGATTACTTTAGCAAAATTATCCAGGCTGGATTGAAAGAGGAATATGAAAGCAGTGGGACCAGTTTTTGAGTGTCAATTTTCTAAAACCCTGGAACATTGTATCATTTCTATTCATCCAAATATGATTTGACCACTTAAAGGTCATTCTCAGCACAGTGACATATAAAAAATAAAAAGAATTAAATTTTTACTACATTCTCTTGATCATATTGCACAGTACATGTAAAATATCTTTAAAATTCTCTTCACCCATAAAGGATATATTCTTTTCCGAAAAAACAAAATCATGACTCTCATGCAGCTATAAAATGGACATGTGTTAAAGATTTTATTCAATCCATTAAAGAAGGAACCTGTAAGACGTTACAACCAGTTCAAAGGAGAGTCCAAAGAATGGATATATTTATAGATCAGGAATATTGAAATGAGTGTACAAATGGAGTTAGGACTGGATTTTTCCACAATAGGAGAGGGAAGTCAATTGAATTTCTATCAGATAGGATTTACGTGCCTACAGACAAGAACCAATTTGAATTTCTATCAGTTATCTACAATTTACAGAGTTGTAAAATAGCTCAATGGCAATGAAAGGATAGAACCAGGTAATCCAGAAGGGTGTGCTATAGACGATGCAGAATTTTCCACTGAAGCACAATTTTTTTTTCTAAATTTCAAAGACTTAAAATTACAGTCCTTTTCTTTATACCAAAACCTATGTCAAAATGCCACCCATCTTCCCCCCCTGCCCTCCCCCCAACACTGGGCTACTTCCTGTCACCCCTGGATCAGTTCTCTTTTTCCAAGAGCAGTTCCAGACCTTTCCCCTCTAGGGCACATTAATTTATCGTTTCTTGCTTCTCTCAATTTTCCTTCTTCTCTTACTGGGTAAACTCACAAAAACTCAGGGTTTTCCTTCTCTTTAGAGGGAAAGTTGTAGAAACATGTAGTTCATATATTCTCCATCACACCTGCAGGGTCAAATTATTATGCAATTGTTTTGGCCAAAAAATGTTTTGAGGTTGTGATCCTGTTTGCAGTTTTCCATTAAAGAGTGCAAATGACGAAAAGTAGGTAGGAAAAAACCTTAGATTTTCTTTTCTTATTCTACTATAAATCTCCTACTAAGGGATCTCCTGGTCCAAACTTTATTCAGAGAAGAAGCAGCTGAGGACAGTTAGGTTGAATACCTTGTCCAGTTAGAGGCAGAGATGAGACTGCATATTGGGTTCTTTGGTCTAAGAGTCCGTCATACTGAGTGCCTACTATGTGCCAGGTCTTCCTAAAGCTTACATTCTATGTGGAGGAGATAGGCAACAAATAAGATAAATGAGTAAATTGTACCATATATCATACATACATTGTATTAGATTATATTTTTCAGAATGTGAAAAATGCTATGAAGAAAAATAAGAGCAAGACATTTTAAATAAGATAATCAGGGAAGTCCTTGGTGAGAAGGTGATGTTTGCACAAAGACTTGAAGAAAGTGAGCGAATGAGCCATGAGGATATATGGGGGAGAACGTTCTGGGCATAGGGAACAGGAAGTACAAAGGCCGTGAGCTGGGAGTGTACCTGGTGTGTTTGAAAAACAACAGGAGTTCACTGCGACCAGCACCATTGGAGATGAGATCAGATCAGTATGGTCAAGGGGTGCAGATCATGTAGCCCTTGGAGGCCATTGTACTGCTTTCTGATTGAGGTGGGAAACCACTGGAAAGTTTTGAATGCAATTATCTCTTTTCTATTCTAAGAAGATTATCCTCTCTGTTCTGTTGAAAATAAACTGTAAGGGGACAAAGAAGAAAGCACTGTGGCCAGCAGGGAGGTCACTGCACTAATTCAGGAGTGGGAGAGGAGTAGTGAAGGTGGAGAGGCGGTAAAATAATGATGGTCACGATGTTGACCTTGGATCAGTTTACTTCAATTATCAAACAATTTGGCATATTTATTAGTTTCCTAGGCATCTTGCTAGGGCCTGGGATACAGAGTTACATAAGATCCAGTTCCTACCCCTGAGGAGTGCAATCTTATAAAAGAAACAACTATAAAAATAAATTAAAAACATTGTACTGTGTTGTGGCAAGCACAAGAACAGAAATTAAAGGTACTGACACAGACCCCCCCCCCACCCCCAACCAAAAAAAAAGGAAGAATGGCAGACAGAGAGGGCTTCTTTGAGGAGATGTATTTTGAAAAAGAAGCACAAGCTTCACAGGATTCCATTTCCAGGTAGAGAGATACATTTCAGGTGGAGGGAAGAGCAAGATTTGTGGGGTAGTGTAAGCTCCTCAGTTGTTCATTTCTATTTTATTCTTGGTAGTGTGTTAGAGTCAAAGTGTTGAAACAAGACTCTCCAGCCCCACTCCCCTGGCCTGAAAACAGTCCATTCACCCCCGTGGTTTAAGATCTGTCTTGGGAAAAGAATTCCATGCAGAGTGAACAGCCAAGTGTAAAGATCCTGAAATATAAACTTGCTTTGTGTGTTAAGGAACATCTGGAGGCTAGAGGCTGGTCTGGGAAGGTAAGGGGAACATAGGAGATGGAGAACCAGAGGCTTGGGGCTATGGGAAAGAATTTAGGGCCATCAAGGGGTTCACTTGGAGTTTTTCCCAGGAGAAGGAGAACGATCTTTGTACTTTGAATTGAAAAGGGAGATTACTCAAGAGGGGTGAGGTAGCTTCTTAGAATTTGACAAAGAGGTAGGGATTTGGGTATTTTCCTTAAATATAGGATATGAAGGCATTGTGTGGTGGGAAAAGGGCTTGTGGATGCTTGTATGGGGGCTAGTCGATGAGCCCTTGGGAGCAATAATGCAGTTTCTCTGTGGCCAATCCTGCAGGCCCTGGAGAGCAGCACTGTGAGCAGTCGTTAAGAGCAGGAGTCTGGAGTCAGGCCGACAGGTCAAATCGCAGCCCTACCACTCACGCTGACCAAGTTACTTGACCTCTGTGCTTTGACTTCCCCACATGCACAATGGGGCTGGTAGAAATAGTACCTACCGCATAAGGTTGCTATGAGGAATATGTATGCAGATTCTCTGGAGCAGTGGCTAGCGCACAGTAAGTGCCGTAGAAACATGTGTTCTTATTATGACTATCCTCTGGGATGAGCAGTGTCCATGGCCTTGACAGAGGCGTTCAGTAGCAGAAGGAACGGTCACAGTAAGGGCAACCATGTGGACCCGGAACAGGGCCTCTTCCCGTGGGAGGCCCGGGATGCTCATAGAATTCAGTGGAGGGAGGATTGGATTTCTCATCAACACTGGCAAAGAAAGACTGAGCCAGTTTTAATTTTATCTAGAAAAAAAAAAAAGTGATGTTTCTCAAGTGTGTCATGAAGCAAATTCTTAGTGGTTATGTGTGCTTAGGGAGCTATACGCAGTTATAAATTGCTGAAAAATAGATTCTGAGGTGGAGATAGGTGGCAAATAATAGGTGAAAAGGTGGGCAGGGATCAAATCTAGATGGACCTCAAATGCCCTTCAATTGACCTTGGCCTTTATTCTGTACATGCAGGGGAGCCAGAGAAGGATTTTTAAGTAGAGGTGACATAATCCAATTTAAATCTTTAATAAGTTTGTTGGCAGCAGGGGCATAGATGTAAAATTATCAAGACAAGAGAGAAAAGGTGATCAGTTAAATGGCTATTGTAATAATTCCCAGGAGGAAGAATAGGGGCCTTGATTAAGATACTGACAGCAGGGATAAAGCAGAGACAGTGGAGCTGAGACATATCTAGAAGTCTTAGACCTAATATGGCAGGCAGAAAGGTTAGGCTTCTGGCTTTGGGTTAGAACGAGGTATGATCAAAAAGTACGGTGAATGCTGCTGCCACTGAGTGCCATCCAATGGAAAGGCAGAGAGATCTTCAATATGGGAAACAGCACATTAAACCTAGTAACAGGGTGTGACAAGTTTCAACTTGTTTGGTGCAGCCAGTCAGGTGTGAGCTATGGTTGAGAGAAGGTGTATTTTAAAGTGTGTCGTAAATCATCCTCCATCATGACAGTGCTTTGTGTCACACATCCCTTCTAGTGTGGCAATTTCTGTCAAATAAAAACATTGTGGTGTGTTCTCATCCACCTTATTCACTATATCTGGCATCTTGTGACTTCTGGCTCTTCCCCAAAGTCAAAATGACCATGAAAGGTAAACATTTTGAATCAATTCAGGACATCGAGGCAGCCATGACAGCGCAACTAAAGACACTCACGAAAGAGGACTTCTAGAACTGCTCTAGCAAGTGGCAAGGATGATGGGATTGGGATAAGTGTGTTCGAGGTGAGGAAGGTTAATGGCAATGTGTCTTTTACTGTAATATATATATATATATATATATTTCAATAATATAATATATATTATATATTTTATATATGTTTTAAATATATATATATATATATATATATATATATATATATATATATTATTTAAACATTCACCATATGTTTTGATCACGCCTAGTATGGGGAGGCCAGGAGAAAGAACAGACTTGAGGATGGCAATTATTTCAACTTGGGTCCTGATAGCTTGAGATGCCTGTGTCTAAGTGGAGGTGTCAAGATTGGGCCAAGACAGAGGTTTGGGAATCACCAGAATGGAGGTAGTTAGGGAATGAGTGGATGGAATCACCTAAGACAAAGTGGTCAGAAGAGAATTCTGGAAACATCAGAGCCTTTGTGGAGGATCATGAGAAAAAACGGTCAGGCTGAAAGAAAGACAACAGGCAGAGTAGTTGCCAAGGAACTAGGGAAGGCATTTCTAAGAGGCCTCCTCGTTAAATTCAGAGTTCAAGAACAGAAGACTTTTGCTTGTGCACATCAGTAAGCTGTTGGAAATAGAGGTCTGCTTTCAGCAAGTCGAGGAAGGAACAAGAAGTGAGGACGGGGTAAAAGTTAGTTAGTGTGGACCACACTTTGAAGAAACTTAGATATGGAGTAAAGATGAGAAGGGAGCTGGGTCAAAGAATATACCCCTCCCAGCCCTTCAGTTTGTAAGAACTTATTTAAAAGGTCAGAGAGAAGTTCTCAGTAAAGAGAGGACATTTGAGGATTCATATATTGATATGTAGAACACAGGGATGTATGTAATACTTTCAGAACTCTTTCTCTAAAGCAAGTCTTAAAAAATTATCAGTTCAACTCTGAAAAAATTCATATAAGTAAAATGACATGAATGGGATGTCTAGTGAAGAATCCCTGTATTTAACCGACATTTTTGTTTTATTTTCATCAAAGTTTGATGCTGTATTTTCTAAAATATATTTTATTCCACAGAAGTAAGTGGCCCTCCAGCAGCTTCATTTCATTGTACAGCTTGTGTGTACTTGTCCCAAACTCCTTTTGAAACACTCTTTTAAACTTGGTATGAAAATACATAGTTTATCCTACAGCACAACTCAAAAATTTGAAACCATTAGTGAAGTGCAGAACAGTGATGAAATTCGTTTTTACGATTCAAAAGGGCACATGATTCCTGGGAAAAAGGAATGCAGTTTTTATTTTGTGGGAACACTGTAGGAGGTATATTTGGGATGACAGTAAATGTAGTTTTTCCTTGCATGAATGAATCTGAGACTGTTAACTAGGAATATTCTGAAATAATACAGTTATCAGCAAGAAAACACTCAGATGCCTCATTGCGTTCAGTGGTTTCTTTTATTAACTTTATCACCTGCCTGTGCTTCTGTCTCTAGACATAAAGTGAAGGGGGTCCCACAACAAATATTGGGCCAATTTAAGCCTTCAAATAATAAAATTAACAATCCCACTATGTACTGCTGCCTCAGTGATCTGGTATGTCAGGTAAAAGCAACTTTCTTGTTGGAATGAAATATATTTGATCTAAACTGTTCATTTAACAAATATTAATGGTTCGCTTTTATGTGCCAGGCACCTTGCTAGGCTCTGGAGTTGTGGTGGTGGCTCAAATGGACGAGTTCCCTGGCCTGATGTTATTAATGGTTTCATGTATCAAGACGACACTAAAATAATAGTTACATACGTGAAGAATGAAAGGGAAAACACCTGGGGGTATAGTGATATTCAGCAGGCAAGGATATGGACCTAAATAAAGGAACTCTATTTACCCTTTACTTTTATGTGGTGCAGGTGAAAACACTGACTCACCATTCCTGACATTTTTTTTCATGTGGAGAGACACCCATCAGACATCCCACCTGGCCTCCGATGTGCCCTCACTCACCTGGGCACATCTGGCTCAGCCTCTTCCTCTTCCTGGTAGGGATCTGCCTTCTTTCTCAGACAGATTTTCAGGGGCAACTTCAAACTGTTGGAAGGTGGTCGAGTTTCCTGTGCCCTTCCGAACACTGGCTTTCAGTGATGAATGCCAGGTGGCAGAGATGGACTGCTCCAAGTAATGATTCTTCTAATGTTGAGTTTTAGGCCAAGGGGGAAGGCCATGGAGGAGCTAACCTTTTAGACTTTATTTTCTTGACATGGGCTCCTTAGGATCATGCCTACAATAGGGTCTCAGTGTGGCTCTGGATTATTAACTATATCAGCTCTGGCCACAGACTTAGACTTGTAGGACTCAAATAGTGGCTTCACCTTTAAAAGAGATGTTAGATTTTATTAAATAGAAAGAAAAGAAAAGAAAGAGAAGGGACCATTAGTACAGAGAAACTATGCCATATTCTTGGGTTGCAGTAGAGAAACCATTCAGTGGCATTTTTGCAGATAGAAAGGCCAGGAAATCAAGCAGGACCTGGAGAGGGCTGGAACACACGCTTCAGTATTGCTAGCAGAACAGGAGCAGTGGAGGAGTGAAACCAAGAAAGATTGACTGACTAGAGGAACAGATTCATTAGATGAAAAGGTGAAATATTCTTGGACAAAGCAAACAGACATGCATGAGAATAATAGCATTCAAGGCTAGGGATAGACAAATACAAAAGGTAAAACAAGGTTCTTTCAGACCTACCTCTTCCTAAAGAAAGTACTAGAAAAGGGAGGCATTCATTCAATAATCAGTCATCACATGTTCATTGAATGCTTCCTATGTGTCAGACATTGATCTTCGGTAATAGAAATATATCAGTGAACAGAAAAGATTAAAAAAATTATATGGATTTTACATTTTAATAGGAAAATCAGACAATAAATGTGATAAATAAATTATTTAGTGTGTTAGAAAATAATGGATTTATACATAGAAAAGAAAATGTATCAAGGTAAAGGGGGTTAGGAGTTCCTGGAGGGAAGGGGTGATGCTGGTTCAGGTGGGCCTCACTGAGGTGATACTGGAGTAAGGACTTGAAAGAGATGAGGGAGTGAGCCATACGGTGTCAAGGAGAGGAGCATTACAAGTAGAGGGAACAGCCAATGACATTGCCTTAAGATAGAAGTGTGTCTGGTGTGTCTGATGAGGAGCCACAGAGCTAGTGAAGTGGGAGCAGAGTCAGCAAGAGGAGAATAGTAGGAGATGACTTTAGAGAGGTAATAAGGGACAATATGGTATAGAACCTTCAAGGTCATTGTAAGAACTTTGACTTTTACTCTGAGTGAAGAATAGATGAGTCCCAAGATGGTTGCAGCAATCCAGGAGAGGGGTGAAGGTAGCTTGGAGTAGGTAGTGGAAGTGGGATTTTATCAGCTTCTGGATATATTTTGAAGGTAGAGCCAATAGGAATCCCTTTTGGATTGGTGTGGGATGTGAAAGAAAGAAAAGATTTAAGGATGGCTCTAAGGATTTTGGCTGGAGCAACTGAAAAGATGGAGTTTAGAGATGTTTCAATTGTGGACTCTTTTAAAGTTATAGACAGAGTCTGCTCTAAAAGCAATTGAGAATGTACCTCTTCCCTTTCCCCCAAGAATGTTGATAGCTGTATTAATTGGTTACAGATAACCTGGACAGATTTGAGAAGGTCAGGAAGATCATTGTATACCGTGTTTCTCCGAAAATAAGACCTAGCTGGACCATCAGCTCTAATGCGTCTTTTGGAGCAAAAGTTAATATGAGACCCAGTCTTATTTTATTATACTAGAAGACCAGGTCTATAATATAATATAATATAATATAATATAATATAATATAATATAATATAATATAATATAATACCCGGTCTCATTTTAATATGACCCGGTCTTATATTATATGATATATAATATAGTATAAGACCGGGTCTTATATTAATTTTTGCTCCAAAAGATATATTAAAGCTGATGGTCTGTCTAGGTCTTATTTTCAGGGAAAGACGGTAATACTCATGGAATTACTAGGTGAATTTTAAGGTGATGTGGTTTTGGGGACGGGAGTGGTGATATGCTCAAGAAATGTATAGAATTAGCTGTAAGCATGGTTCATTAAAGAGGAAAGCTGGATGTTAAGAGATGGAGTCTGAGTCTTGGTTAGCTGTTCTTCTGATGAGAACATATGTTCTAGTTGGTGTTATTCTATTAAGGAAAGTAAAGATAGAAATGATCGACAGGATTTGTTTGAACAAAGAAGCCTACGGCAGGACTCAAAAATCATGGACTTGATAGCTCTCTCACTATGGGAGATCCCACTAGATTCTTTAAAAGAACATGTTAGAAAAACAGATGCCTTGGCCAGAAAACAAAGGAAAAGAAACTTGCAGTTTCAGCAAACAATACTAGACTTACTTGTATTAGGGACAAAACTGGCCAATTCAAGGGAGTCAGGCTGTTATGAGCTCCACTTAGTCTTCCTGAATGGGATAAAGGACAGTGCAAGGAAATGAAACTCCAGAGGCTGCCTTCCCACTGCAGAAGATGCTGCATGTGGAAACACTGCTTTGGAATAGTCAATAGCTTAAAAAAGACTGTCTTAGAGAGTCTGCGGCAAAGATGTGGGTTGTCAGTAGGATGCTGGGGCTCAAACCTCAGAACTATCAGTCCAGGAATTGGCTAAGGGTGATTTTGCAGCTGAAATGAACATGAGTTGAGGACGAACCGCCCCAAAAGTCAGCTGAATAATTTCAGAGCAGTGCAGTCCTAAGGCACAGGACAGAAGTGGAGTGGAGGCCATGCCACTAGACACGCCGTTAGAGCCCATGAAGGCACATGGGCTAAAAGTAAAAATGGGAGTTAGAAGAATTTGAGTATATTGAATGGGAAAGAGACATTTCTCATCTTTACTAGACGTCAGTGTTGTTTCCTTGAGAGAAGACACATTTGTCCAGTGGGATTTATCCACAGATATGGTCAATAAGAGGCCTTGAGTGGTCCCTGGTGGGCAATTTCTCCCAGTAGCTGAAGGTGCTAGGCCATGGGTTCTGGACACCTGGCACGTGCTGGCTGACGTCCTGCTGACATTACCTACTCTTCTATTCTTCTTCCCTCAGATGGTGCTGAGTGTTTGCTGTGTCTTCGGCCATAGTAAGCATTTGGTTCGTTCTGGGCCTATAATTTTGAGGAGGATAAGTGCATTCATTGTTGGACTTTGGCTTCTTTGCTGAACTTGGTGGATGTCAGGCCAGGGCTGGGATTCTCTTGTATTAATAAATCCTGTTAACATTTCACATATATGGAAGACACTTGTCTTTTGAGGTCCTGATAGGTCGTAGCCTGGACTGTGAGGGTTAAAAGAGGTAATGTGTATATAGCACTTCGCACAATGAGCACAATAATGGTAATTATTATTAGTCAGTAGAATGAATGACTCTTATATGCAAGGTGTGTATGTGAGTTTTTAAAGTGTGTGTGTGTGTGTGTGTGTGTGTGTGTGTGTGTGTGTAAGTCTGCCAAAATGGCAAGAGATGGGACTGGAGATACATATATACATATATATGCTGTGTGTTAAATGTTCCACGTGGATCACCTCACTGAATATGTGCAACAACACACGGTGGTTACTCTCAGTCTCTGTATTTCACAGGGGAGAAAACCCAGGCTTGGAAAGGTTAAGGTGCTTGTCTACCACACACCTCTAGGAACTGGTGAAACAAAAGGTTGGAATCAGACAGGTATGGTCTCAAACCCTGGATCACACTCATGGGAACTTGAGCATATGCGTTCATTGTCTACCATGGGGAGGACACCTACCACCTGAGACTCAGTGAGATGACACCTGCAGGAGCTTTCAGCACAGTACCTGTCATGAGGTGCACACAGTGAGCAGTAACTATCCCTGAGAAGGTGTTCTCCAATTATTACATAAGCCTATGAGCCAGGAATTGTAAATATTCCCATTTTATAGACTTGCAAAGTACAGCTCACAAAAGATAGTTTATTTATTTGTGCTGTGTCAGGAGGTTAAATGAATTCTAATATCCAAACTCATATTCCTTTTAGTATAATAAGATGTCTTTATTTTTATTTGAGGGGAAGGAGTAAAACGATCAATAATTAGCCTACTGATACCTTGAAAAGTTACTAGTCTCCAGTGAAACTGGAAACTGTGAGCTCCCTAGCTAAATCTGCATGTGTGGCTGTATTGTCAATTGCATCTTGAGGATTCTAAGCCCTTAATCTGTTATTATTAGTAGCTGTGATAGGTTATAATGACCTGGTCTCCCTTTTCAATGGAGTTTATAGACATTCCTTTCTTTCCTCCCCTTCTGCCCAGTCCTTTCTTGCTTTGTTATACTTCCATTTCCTAAATAATTTTTCAATATAACTTGTAAAGCATTAGCCATCTCTTCTATTATTTATTTATTCTTTCAGCCAACATTTGTTCTGTGCTAGGCACTGTGTTGGAGGAACAGTGACAAATGGGACAGCCTGTCCATCATATCACTCACAGACTATACAAGAGACCAACATGTTAGTGGTCATCTGTGATCCTATGTAACATAGTGGAGATGAACAAGTAGGCACTGTGCATGGAAAAGGAACTGAATGATTCTGAGTGAGTGTGTGTGGTTGGGGTGGGGGTAACATAGAGGCGGGCAGTCACAGTAGACTGAACAGAGGGCTGTCATTTGAATTGGTTCTTTCTTTAAGAAGCTTTCTGGGTGCATAAGGAATAGAGGCATGATAGGGGTCAATGGATGGACTCATACATCACAGAGCAGTGTGCACGTTAAAATCATAAGGGAGTCTTTAAAAAAAATAATTCAGTTCTCAGGCTCCACGCAAGATGCACAGAAACAGAACCTCTTGGGGTGGGGCCTGAAGCGCTGGTGGTTTTCAAACCTCTCCAGGTCCTTCTAACATGCTCTCAGCATTGAGATCCACTGCCCTGGAGAAATTCCTGTACACGAGCACACAAGACTGCAACATGTCCATGGCAACACTCTCCGTAATAGCAAAAAACCTGGAACAAAACAAAACACCACAAATGTGCTTTGATAGGAGATAAGATAAATACATTGTGTAGTATATGCTCCCCACTTGAATTTAAGCACCAAGAGGGGTGAGATTGTGTCTGTTTTGCTCACTGCTGCATTCCCAGAGCCTAGAACAATGCCTGGTACATAGGAAGCACTCAACTATTTGTTAGCAATGAGTGTTGTAGATTTATATGATCCCATTATGTAGGACTGACAGCAGTGACTAATGAATGAATTGTAGTTACCTGCATCAATGTGGATGAATATCAGAAACGTACATGAGACAAAAGAATAATCACAGTATGATATGCTACTTCTTAAAGTTCAAAATCAAGCAAAACCAAGTAATAGTACAGTCAATGATATAGCCATATATGGTGACTTGCTATGTAAATACAAGAGAAGGATAAAGAACCAAAAATCAGGATTGTTATTACAGGGCTACAGGGGTGGGAGCCCCCGAAATGCTTGGGGAGGAACCCATAGAAACTTCTGAAAATGTTCTGTTTCATAAGTTGGGGGAAAGTTTTGGGGAGTTTGTTTTATTATGTTTCATTCATAATTTACATATATATTACATATATTTATTAGATATACAAATATCCTGTTTTAAAAATGGAGAACTGATGGTAGTTGATCAGAGGGAAGCAGGTAACTAACAGAAAGGACAGTGCAGCAGGGATTAAAGGAGTGAGCTTTGCTTTCTTCCTTGTTTAGCAGGAGCTGCTGTTATGGGAGGCCATGAGAAAGCCCTGGCCTCATCGCTGAGGTGACCTTCCTTAGGAGGGTCAGTGTCTGCAGGCCCTTTGGACTCTGAAGGGCAGCCATAGGATAAGGAAGTGACCCCCTTCTGGTAGGGAGAACAGCCTGGAACCACCAGAAAGTTGAGGGGCCCTTCGTCCAGTGTTGGTGAGGGGCTGACCCTGGACCTCGAGCTCACCCTGTGTTCTTTCTCGGTGGCTGCTGATGGGCACACAGGAGGGACACATAGCCTGGGAGTGTGGTCTCGATTCTAGTTGATCCACCCTCTTATTTACTGTGTGAGCTTAGTAGATGCCACCTCTCTGGGCTCCCGCTCCCTCATCAGTGTAATTAAGGGAAGAGGTGAGAGCAATCGTTTTCAACCTGTGTCTGTGTCACCTTTGGAATTCCCTGTTGATCCTGTTGGGTCACTTAGGGAGGGGGTACAGTAGAAAAGGAGGTCTCAGCCTTGCCATCCCCAGTCCAGTCAGGGCAGCTACTCTGAAGAATTTTTTATGTTTATAATTTGTGTGTAATTTCATTTCAGAGGAGGGTTCTGCTGCTAGAACAAAAACAAATGAAAACCCAAACAATTAAAAGTTTGGAAACCACTGGTCTAGACTAATGTTTCACAAACCTACTTATATATCAAATTACCCTGATGAATTAAAAAGAAAATACAGATCTTACCTTTGATTTACTGAATCAGTATTTCCAGGCATAAGGTCTCCAGGGCCTTTTGTAACAAGCCCCCTGGGTGGGTCTCACAATGGCAGCCCATCTCTGTCTGTACCCTGGTGTTTGGAAACCCCCTATTGTATTGGAAATTTGAAGTTCTCCTCTAAGCACTAACATACCACGAGTCTGTGTTTATATTCCTCCTGTGTATAACACCTTCTGTTCCATTTGTTTATTTTTTCCCCATTTCTACCAAAACAACAGCTTCTAAGAACCAAAATATCAAAATGAAGCTGCCATCCTATTTTTATTTTTCCCCATGTACAAAATTCAGAGTTGTTTTTCTGGTTTTTGTGTCTCACCCCTCCCCCAACATTGTGTATAAAAATAGTCTCTTTGTTTTTCTACATTGCCCATCGCTTTAGCTCCCACATGCTTTGGAAATCATGTCATTCAAGTTTGAACAGATAGTAAAGGAGTCCAAGGAGTAATTTCCCCTTGCATCATTCGGGCAACAAAATATTTCCAAACTGTGCTCTGACACTGACTTTGAAATATTTCTCCCTTCCTGTTTGCCCCCACCTTCTGAGCACATATAAGCATGCTTGATTGAATAGCCCACTGGAAAGAGTTAAAGATAAGGCTGGGGACACCTGCTCTTAAAATGGTGTTTGTGGTTAGTACCCCTTAACAAAGAAATATGATTCTTAGGAGGGCCAGTGAAGGGCAGATGAAAGAATTGAGGGAATATGTGGGCTGCAACATGAGGTCAAACTAAGAAGATTAAGACTTTTAGCCCACAGAGAGGAAGGCTGCATGGGGAGATGATCAAAGTCGACAGAGCCAAAAAGGCATCAAATATGTTTGTGTTCACCAAATTCCAAAGTATGAGAATGGGCAGGGTGGACTCTTTGAAGCCTGAAAAATGAGAAATTTAGAACAAATAGAAAAAGCATTAGTTTACACAGTGAGTCATAAACTTTTGAAATAAGTCACTCTCAAGATATGGTCTGGGTTGAAAATAATAAAGGTTCACAGAAGGTGTAATATATTTATAAGTTGTAGAGACCCAGTGGTTTTTCGAGAGTGAATTATACTTCCTATGGTACCTCTTTGGTTGGTGCCATGTAGGGGAAAGAATGCTATGTTTACTCTGCAGGTGATCTAATATGACAAAATTTATGTCCTTAAGGGGGAAACACCTTATTCAGTCATATGCCTTAAAATTTTTAAGCAATGGAAACAATTTCCTCACTATGCGGGATATCTTGCTACAGGAAGACTCTCCACCCCATTGTGAAGCCCCATGGTTTGTCAGTTGCTGGAGCCTATTTTCACTAACACAATGAGGTTGGGGTGGGAATGAAACAACTGTAATGGTAGATGTACTGTGTAACCTATAAACTGATTGGGAGGGCCAGAAAGGGAAAAGACAGGAAGAGACCTCCACTGTTGCTATTAGATACCCCAAGTCCCATAGCGGTGAGGAAGCCATGCGAACACTCCTCAGTGCCACAGGTGGGGATTCCTTTTTTAGGAAGGCATCACATTTCCTCCTTCTCATCCCTCCTCAGTCATGCAAAAGGCTGGCAGTTGAAGTTGACACACAGGGGAACAGTGCATCCTGGGATGTGAAGTCAGCCATAGAAAGAGGTAGAGATAAGAAGGGACATCAAAGCAAGGGTTGTTCGCCTTCCTTAAACTCTTTCTCAGATTCTAATAAAATATATCCATAAATGAATTATTCTTGTGCTCACTTTGGCAGCTCATGTATACTAAAATAAGAATGATACAGAGAAGATTAGCATGACCCCTGCATAAGGATGACATGCAAATTCAAGGAAGTGAAAAATATGGATATTTTTCAATATGGTGATTACCAGAGGGGAAGGGGGCTGAGGGGAGGTTGAAGAGGGTAAAGAGGGTCAAATATATGGTGAAGGAAGAAGACTAAACTTTGGGTGATGAGCGCACAATACAATATACAGATGTTGTATTATAGAATTGTACACTTGAAACTTATATAATCTTTTTAACCAATGTCATCCCAATAAATTTAATAATAAATAAATAAATAAAGCATGAAAAGTTCTTTTAGTAATAGTACACCATACAGCAGAATTAAGAGTTGATTCTTTATCAGCCTATCAAAATTATACTGTGTAAATGGCAGAGTCATATAAGAAGTTTAATTAGAAGCTTGTTCTGGTTATCTATTGTTGTGTAACTAATTACTCAAATACGTAGTAGCTTAAAGCAACAACCAATGAATTATGCTCATGGATTCTATGAGTCAGTAATTGGAGGGTTGCTTTCTTCCCAATGAATGGGGCCTCCAAATGGTTGGGGGCTGATTATCTGGAGGCTTCTTCACTCACATGTCTGACACTTGGGCTGGAATGATTTGAAGGCTGGGCTCAACTGAAAATGTCAACCATAGAGGAACAAAAATCAAGCTGAATTCAGATTTCATCTCAACAAATCTAACACTAGGTGATGATAGAGTAATCTCTACAATACAAAGCACTAGGTAATAATAGAATTATGAGGAAACAAGTCTTAACCGAAGTATTCATCCAAGATTTTATTACTGTGTGAAAGCAACAGAAAAACATTCTCAAATATGTAAGGATTCAGAAAGTTATTGAGTGTTTCACACAGGTATGATTTCTGGAAAGGTATTAAAGATACGTTAGCTGATGGCCTCTGAAATGAGCAAGTGCACTTTACAAGAAATTTAATAATATTTATGTGGATTTCAAATTTCATATACAATTAACAAAGGCTGACAAGCAGTTAGGGGAGAAGCAATGGTGATGCCCCCAACTTACATAAAGAGGAAGGACAAATGTACTGTTTTCACTTCTAGAAAGCAAATTGAAAATGGGTGGAACAGAGTGGAGAAAACTCCAGCCATAATATTTGCAGAGGAGGTTGAAGCTGAGAAAAGAGCCAGCTTGCCTAGAATATTCCAAAAAGAATCTAGACTTTAACCTCAGAGATAGCAGACAACTGCAAGAGTGAGAATGAGTTCGCAGAAAGCAGAGAATTGAAGGTTTATATGTAAAAACCTGTTTAGATAAGGGCACACTCTACTTTCTCCTTCTGGAAGACTAGCAACCAAATATTTTCCTCGAGGCAAAGACAACGACAGCAACAAAACAAAAACCCAGAGGGTTCTTTTCTAAAGAAATTGAACACATATTTTTGGGAGAACTTGGGCTTTTAGTGTGGGTGTTATCACCCTGGAGTAAAGCCCTTCACATTCTGTCATTTAAATGGTCCATAAATAAAGCTGGCTCTCATCTCCTCACTCTGTCACCCTAAAGGGAAGCCTGTGAGTTGATGAATTTTGCTTCTAGTCAGCCTTATGTTTGAGGACATTCACAACGTGGAAGAGAAAGGGAAAGATGATCATAAAAAACTGACCCCTGAAGAAACAGAGAATTCAGGGAAATGAATATAATTTGAAAATGAAAATGATGACTCTACTGTCCTCAGAGAGAGATATAAGAAGATATGGATGCTATTGTCTCCCCACAAAAGAAGAGCAAGACACTATGGAAATGAAAAATACAAAGAACAAAGAAGAACACTTGGAAATTAGAGAGATGATTGCTCAAATAAAATATTTTCTCCAGCAGAATTGGGAGGAAAAGTTGAGGAACTCTCCCTAAAAGCAGCCCAACAGGAGAACATAACAGCAGAGAAAAGATAGAAGTCAAGTAAGGTGAGGACTTAAAAGTGTCCAGTGGATGGATTTAGCAAAAATCAGGCCATTGGCCATCTTGCCAAAAATAGTTTCAGGGAGCAATAGAGTGAATACAATATAAATATCCAAATGACGTAATTCTGTTTGGCTTAAGAAGATCGGTTCAGTGGTTCAAAGTTAGTGGAAAAGAATCCTATTATCTCATCCCAAACATAAGATCCTAATTCAGCTGTATAGTTCAATGGATTGTGACTTCATAGTCTTCAATTCTCACTCAAAAATTACCTACTGCATTATTTTTCACAGGTGGGTGGTAGTGACCTTAGGCCAAAAATTAGCTGGACCAAGGCTATTCAGATTATGAATTTATTTTTCAGGATTCTAGGTTACATATCATTAAAGATCATAACGGTGTGGATATTATTTAGTTGTAAATTAGTTATCTCTACTAGAGAAGGACATGTTGAGTTGTTTGATTAGTTTATCTATTACCATATCAGAAATCGGTACCTAATTTCTTATATAAACAGTTAGAGAATTCTCTGGGGGTAAGCATTTTGTTTTTCTGTACATAAATGAATAAATTCAGATAAATATTGGAAGACAGAAAAGATGGTGGTAGGTAGTAGGAAAAATGATCCATAAACTACAAAGATTTCCATGAAGTATTCCTCGACCCTAAAATACTACAACACCACTATCAGCACCCTAAGAAAAGTAGTAGCTTGCTATATTGATATTATTAATAGATTTTGAGGGGGAGCAATGTTGCCTTCTAGGTAAGAACTGCCTTAGAGCTCATTGTTTAACTACAAACGAAGGGTTTCCAGCTCTGCCATACTCTTTAACTTCGTACCATTGGCAGGAGGCAAAATGATAATGGGTAATAGCTAAAAAAGTCACTTTTTATATAGCAAGTAAGCTTGAGACTTTCAGTCCCGTAAATTAAGTTAAAATGAATGGCTTCTGAACAGCGCATTGGGTGACAGCAAGTTTATAAATGTTATGTCTCCGGAGGTGTTCCAGTAATAGAAAGTTTGGGCAGAATAAGCTTTTTCTGTAACAGTCTCCTTGGAAAGACCAGCAGTCTCCAGAGAGATTGGTTAATAAGTCAGTTACCTGAGTGCTGAAAATGAAATTGAAGAGGTAGGGGAATAAAAAAGACTTTGAAGGAGAAAAACGTCAATTCCGCCCATTCAGTGCTTCTACCAGAGTGATAGTCAAGGCTGGCTGTGGTTTTCCTCTAATTGCAATTTGTATGATGGCCCCCATAAACACAGGGATTTGTGTTTTGGTCTTACAGAGCTGATACAGAGAAGATGGTGGAAATGAGATTTAGGCTTGGTGCTGGGAGAAGGCTGGAAATGGCCTTCCAAGGCCCACCAGGTGTGCCATCTGATTGGACAGCCCAGTGTGGGATATGGTGTTGCTGCTATGAACTACCCTTGTGCTGTTGCCTCTGCAGATCTCAGCGGGAATTGAGGTAATGGTAAGTGGTGTGTCTGTCTGCCAGGCTCTGACAGTCATCCTTAAAGGAGCATTTTAATATTCTCACAGAAAGCTGCTCTCAGAGGAAACGCAATTAATTGGCTTCTGAAATGCCTTGACCTGTTGAGATCATTGAACACGTGGTGCTATATAAGTTCACGAGCAGAATGTTCGTGGCTGTGTATAAGAAAGAGCATCTCCTTGACAAAGGCAGGATTATTGGCCTACAGGTTTGTTTTCCCCTCGTCCTTGGGATGGGATAAGGTTCTGAAGCAGGAGGAAGAGAGAGAAGATTGAGGTCTCTTCAGATTTCACAGGCCACCAACCCAGCAAGTTTCATGGTTTCATTTTATACACGTAACCCTACATATGTTTACACATAGTTTCTCCTATTTTTTTCTGGTAACCCAGAAGTTAATAGTGCTGTTGTTAAATAAATGAATGTATTAATTTTAATGTGAAATGATTTTTGAAAAAGCAGTAATGTTTTCTCAGGAAAGCTTCATGAAGTATTCATTTTTCTATCACCATGTCGTAAATCTATTTACCAGTTATAATCACTTTAAGATTCAGTTTGCTCTTTCGTTGTTATCTTGAATGAGAGGTCAAGGAGGCGGACATGATATTTTATCAATCTCTCTCTCGCCGTCTGCTCTCCTTTCTCTGCTCCAGTGCCATTGCCTGACCCAGTTTAGACTCGCATCCATCCCTCCTTGCCTGGACCACTGCAGTAGCCTCCTCCTAACTGGGATGCTTACTTGAGCTTTGTTGCTTTGCAGATCCTCCATACAAAAATGATAGGTCCCAAGTATATATCTGATCATGTCAATTCCTTCTATGGTTTCCAATGCTTAGCAGAGAATATCCAAATCCCATGCAAAGCCATTCATAAATTTCTTGTGTATGTCCTTTTTGCCTCTGACTAGAGACATGAATCATGGAGGGGGGTGGGGAGTACCTTAATCAGGTTTGTATTTTGGTGATTTTCCATTCATTTGTCCAACTTCCCCATTCCCACCTTTTTGTCTCAATGCAGTCAGTCAGTTATTGATAGTCCCTGGTTTTGGACCCATTTTCTTGTTCCCTGGCTCTCATTTTTGTTGTAGATTCTGATTCTCCTCTATCTGTAACATAATTATTTTCTTTCTTGTGAAGTCTTCAGGTATTCTCCTGGACTCTTGTTCTTTGCCCTCATTCCTCTAGAGGTACCCATTAGCACGTACGTCTCTTCCCTCCAAATTTACCAGATCCTTTTTAGGTGATGGCATTTTTTTCACAGGCGTCTAACTTGAGTCTTCTACGTATTTTATCTCTTGAGTAGCAGGTGCTTGGTGGTCTTAATCTTCAAGCTGTATTGTGTCTAGGAAATGGGGTTGAATGGGACAGAAAGGGAGTATTTAAGGAAGAAAGAGACAAGAGATCTTCATTTCCCTCTTATCAGAAAAGGGTAAGGATCACAGTGACAAGGCTTTTTTTCCCATTAAACTCAGCTCTGGGTTTCGTAGAATTTCTTTTTCTTACTTAGAGCCTTGATCTTTACTGTTAGCCACAAGAAAAGTCTCAGTAGGTTGTCTGTGGAATTTGAAAAAGTGAAACCAACGTCAGGAAGATTGCTATTGGAGCCTACATGGTATTGGGCGTGGCATGATAAGAAACATACACCTCCCCCACAGAGCAGCCCGAGGGGAAAAGGGTGTATTCAACACTAATGGCGTTGGATCAGAAACAAACTAAGGAAGGAAGAAAAAAAAAAGTCAGTTTTCAGTAAGGACTCCAATCCAGAAGTTACCCCTCCCACTAATATAAAATGAAAAGAAAAACAAACGAACAACGAAAAAACAAACCCTTCTCTTTCCAGGGCCACAGGCAGACAAAAAATGCAGAACAACCAACCAAGAGCTGAGAGTAGACAGGCAGTAAATTACAACACGTCATAAACTGAGAGACAAACAACGTATTCCAGGGGTTTATACAGAAGGTAGGCAGCCAGTGTGTTACAGGGGATGTTTGGCAGGAAGCAAAGCATCCTCAGCAAAATGACTGATAATGAGAACGCACAATGTGAATGCTGAAGTGCATTAAGAGAAGGGCACTGATGAGAAATGCAGCTACTGCATTGTGGCCCAAGGTGGGATAAGATTAGGATGGTAAAGATGGTAGCAAAAGAGCAATTAAGATTATACCAGAAGCACAGCCCTCTACCCTCAGCGGCTAAAGGTTTTCAGCAATTTTTTTTTCATAAGAAAGAATAAGGTGCTTCTTTTAGAACCCTACTCTCTTTCCTTTATATTTGTATGTGAATAAAGTTCAGTCATTCTCAATGCGCAGTTATCTTCATCAAGTCGCAACTTAACCTCACCTGGTTTTATTACATATAGACCAGCTGATCCTATTACATATAGACAAGCCAAGAGTCTAGCATGCAGAATGGGAGGTGTGGTGAAGCAGAAGTCTTACAGAATGCTGTCATTACCAAGCTCCCCCATAGTCCGCCATCAGTTCTTTTGTAGAAGTAAGCCTCCTATATCTAGAAACCAGTTAACCAGAAGGTTTTAATAGTCCCATTCCCAATCCCGGAATTCACTGTGGTTTTGAATGTTTTTTAAAATTTTTATAAGGAAAAGGTCAAATATCAATAAAATAGATGGTGGTAATACTTAGTACATGAAAAAATGCTGAAAACTGTTTATGATCAATGATTAAGAATTCTGGAATTAGTATAGATTCAGTTCAGTCTCCTTTAGATGATTTAAATCAGTAGCTGTGGAAACTCTTACTTGAAGTTTATTATAATAAGTCTGAAATGATGACCTGAGTCATCTAAGAAAGACTCAGGTGTTCAGAATGGTGAATGTACTTAGGCTGGACAGGGAACTAATAATGCATCTTGGAAGCATTTAAAACAAAGGTCAAGGCAAAGGTTCTGAGAACATTCTGAATATGTGTCTTTAAAAAATTTTTTAATGAAAAATTTCAGACATACACAAAAGTAGAGAGGATGATATAATGATCTAGAGGTTCAATTATATTCAAGTTCAATTTTTAGGCAAGACTTTCCTGGCCAGTACTTTGTGGTTCTTGTTGCTTAGTGTCATGAGGCCATATGGTTCATTTGTCCCACTTGAAATGACGCTAGGATTGATGAGTGGGGGCGGATGTGTCAGCCTCATTTCTTCATTATAAGGTTTCTGTCCCTTGGTGATTGTTGCCTAGATCCATTATTTCATTTAAGGTCTTGCAAAAGGTGATTTTCTAGTTCTAGCATTCCTTCTGTATTTATCAATGGAAATTTTCTCATAAAGAAGAAATTTCCCTCGTTAACTATTTGATTACCGAGAAACACCGGAGGTGTCACCATAAAGTACAGGAAGGGAGGATAAACGCCTGATTCACCCCTTTCATTTATCAGCCCTTCAGAGTCACGTGTTGGGGCCCCAGCAGTCAGATTTGTAGCCACCTAACAAGCATGACTTGGGAGTTTGTTTTTAAACTCTATTTGCCAAGGTCATTGGTGAAATGTTTTTGTCCCCCATTCTAGAATTATATCATTTTTCTTGTCTAAATGTAACCCTCTTACCTCCTCACACATACCCTGACTTTAACAAAAACTAGTAAAAATTTTCAAACAGAAGTGACAGGAGAGGCATAGAGTTGAAGGGAGAATTATGATTTTCCTGTTCATTGTTCAAATATTTTATGATTTGTGTTTAATACAAGGACCTCCCAGACCTGACATTGCAAGGGTAGGTTTAAATATACATTTTAGATGTTGAGAGTTAATATATGGCCTCCTCCTTCTTTTGCGGCAGGCATATTGTAAGAATGTGCCCATGCTTATGATATATGGACAGGGAACTGCCTGGGCTGTAGCATTTCTCTGCATTGGGCCTCGTGTATCCTGGCAAGGATGCATTTGGTGTTGCCAGCACGCTCACTGGGTATTTTAGGAAGTAATGACAGCATGCTTCTATAGGAGTCCACTGTACTGAAAACTATGTCTATGAGAGGCCTAACCCAAGGAATCATCAGCAAAACTCTTGGTATTTTATTTTAGGGGTGGAATGGCATATAGGAAAAGGAATTATTAGAAGAGAACATTAATGTATTTATTTATTGCTTTACCTCTTTTCTATCATCTCTTGGGTCTTCTCTGAATTTAGAGTTTGGTGGCAATAAAATGACGTAAGTGAAAAGTTTATTGGACTTTGGATAAAAAGCTTGATGAAATTTAATTCTTCAAAGCTGTTTAGGCTGAAACCTTTTAGGGAAGAGGACTGAAGCTAATACCAAAGAGAAATTGCAGGATAGGGTTGCCGGATAAAATACAGGATGCCCAGGTAATGTTGAATTTCAGAGAACAATTCAATTTTTAGTAGAAGCTTATCTCAAATATTGCATGGGACATACTTCTATGGAAAAATTATTCATTTATCTGAAATTCAACTTTAACTGGATGTCCTGTACTTGTATTTACTAAATCTGGTAACTCTCTACTTTGAAGGCTCTGGGAACAATCTGAGAGATGTTTGTGGTGCTGTGTGCTGAGCCTCCGGCCCTTGAATTATCTCCAGAAAACTCAGGGGAGTGCTGGTAATGACCATGAATATTCCTGTACAAAGTGCTGATATTCATCAGAGCATAGTCTGCTAGTCCCTGATAGGTATACCTTTTAACGGCCCTCTTACTGTATAAAAATGAACATCAATAGGCATATAGTTTTCCGGGGCGTCTGAAGACCCTTGGCTGCCCTCAGCTAATCAGTCTTTTTCACTGAGTGTCTTATTTATGTGAGGTCTGGGAACAATGACACTCTAGGAGCCAGGGCAGTTGTCTTTAGAGTTAACCAGGTGAAACGGGTGTTAAATAGCAGTTGTTTAACTTGTTCAGACATCCAGTGAAGGGGACAGTGTGAAACGTGCATTTTTCATGACCTGGCTATAAAATTGCAGAAATTAAAAGAGGTGTGAGTATCTATTTGTTTTAAATATTGTTGCATGAAATAGATCACATCAAAGCCTCTATTTTTGGTGATCCTTGAGAAATTTGTGCCTGGGATTCCTCTGCACTTTTAGTGGTAGGATTTCCAGCAATGCCAAAGGCGTTCCTTTTGCTCCCTTACAGTGCATGTTGTTCTGTTTATTTTTATAGTGTATGTAAACCTGAAATAGAAACAGAGAGATGGCTGCCCAGCCATCTTTACGTGATATTGAACAATTCTCAGAGAGGACTCTTTCTTGTAAGATAAAGAACTAAGATTTTACACAATTGAGCATGCAGGGATTTATGGTTTTAGCTCTTCTTTCGTAAACCAGATCCCCTTTATTTCAATCTTGTGTGTCTTAGGAGCTGCCATTTTTATAAAACATGACCACATGTTCAGCTTTCGTTGATTGGTCCTGGGATGGTTGTTTGATAAAACTGGACCAATCATAATAGAGCTCTGTCCTTAACCCTTCCTGTGATCACCTCAGACATCTTTACTATTCTTCTAAAATATCAGTAAATTACTTTTCTTTGCTATGGGAAAATCCTTAAAACAGCTTTTTACAGGCAGTAGATGGTACTATTTCCTTGGCCAGAGATGAACCCAGAAGTTGGCCTTCCCAAAGAGGCCAGCTGAGGCAGGCACAACGCGTAAGAGTTGTAGATGGAGATAAGGAAAGCGAGGTGTGGAGCGCAATTGCATTGCCATCTTCCTCTTCTAGTACCTCCTCTTTTATTCACCCCAGAGTCAAGAGGGGATAATTGGGGGAAGGATTCCTGTAAAAGTCTAGACCTGGTGATAACCAAGCCAGTGGGGACTTATAGATTATAATAGTATTATGATAAACATATGATAGGATATATAACACATACAGTATATGACATTAAACATATTGTGTTATAGTATATATGTTATAATATTTAGTAAATGTATATAGTATGGTAGTAAATATGACACATTTGTATACACTTGGATGAGGCCAAAGGACGTTAGGGTGACATGTATATGAATGATTTGTTTAACCATTTCCAATTGTGTAGCAGTTGTTTCTCATTTTTTTGCCATCATCAGTAATATGGTTATGAATTCATTGTATATAAATCTATGTCCATATCTCTGATTATTTGCTGAGGATAAGTTCCTAGCAGTGTAATTAAATCCAAGAGTATACATAATTTTATGGGTATTGATACCCACTGACAAATTGCTTTCTAGGAAGTGTTTACTAATTTACTCGTATACAATGACCCATAGTTCCTATTTCAATTATAACATTATTAGCCTTGAGTGTTATCATTAAATTGAAAATCTTAGCACTGGTGATATATGGGTATGTTTCGAGTTTTCCATGTTTTTTACTCTATTAACATGATATATTAATAAAATTTATTTTATTGTACTCCTTAGATAAACCCTATTTGTTTGTGGTAGAATTGTTTTTAAGAAGAGATACTTGATTTCCATTTTATAAAAGAAATATATTCAAGGTAGAAAATACAGGCAAACAGAAAGGAGAAAATAAAGATTATCTGTAATCCTGCCTCCTGGAGATAACCCTTGTTGAATCTGAGGTGTATATATGTTTAGTCTGTTTTGAATGAATACATTTCAGTGGTTTTCAAGCCTGGTTATACATCAAAGTCACTTATGATGCTTTAAAAAAATACAGATAACCAGACCTCATCTCTGGAGATTCATATTGAAACACTTCCTTGAAACACTTTCTGCCATTGTGTTTAATGGTGTTTCAATCAACATGCCTTAGGATTGTTTATTTACCCACCTTCTCTGGGTCATTTCATTGACTGCCAAAGCGTTGATGACCTATTGAAAAGTGGAGACTTCTACCCTTCACTCAGATAGCTTTACTAAGTGTCAGAACCCTGCATCCCAGGAAATATACCTCAACTCAACATGGGTATGCTATTGGTCCCTAGAACTCAACATATCCCAAACTCATCTCAAAAAAATGGGTCACTGCTTCAGTACTCCAAATAATATAGCCATCCATCCTCTTATTCATCCAAATTCACATAGCCATTCAGACTCAAAGATGATCCCCAAGGGTCCCTGTCTTCTGGTATTCGTGTCCTTGTGTAATCTCCTTGAGTATGGGCTAGCCTAGCTACTTGCTTTTAATCAATTGATGACATGTCGCTTCCATGATTAGGTCACGTAAGATTGTGTTCATGCCTTGCCAGCACACTTTATCCTTGCCTGGCTTTGCTGAAGCAAGCTGCCATGTAGCAGACGAATATTCCATACAACAAGGAATGGAGGCTTTTAGTCTAACTGCTGTAAGGAACTGATTCCTGTTAAAAATCACGTGATCTTTGAAGCAGGTCTTTCTCTAGTTGAGCCTTTAGATGAGACCTCAGCCTTGGCCAGCACTTTGATTTCAGTCTTATGTGAGACCATGAAGCAGAAGGCCCGGCTGAGCCATGTCCAGACTCCTGTCCCATAGAAATGATGAGATTAAAAAATGTGTTTGTGCTAAGTTGGTGGTAATTTTTTATACATCAATAGATAACTAATATAAAATTAATCCCCAAATCCTGTTGTTTCCGTTTCCTTGATATTTCTCAAAGCTGATATATTTTCCATTTCTACAACTAGTCATTTAGGTTAGGTATGTTCATGAATCCTCTGAATTGTTACAGCTGCCTTCTCACCTTGCCAGTAGTCTTGTGGCCTCTAGTCCTAATTTTTTCTTTGCAGAATCACGTTTCAAATGGAAATTAGATCATATTCTACTGGCAAAACCCTTCGGCACTCTTACATTGTTCTAGGGTTGAAGTCCAGAGTTTTAAACACGAGTTGCAAAGTTCTCTGTGGCCTGGCCCCCTGATTTCCTCTTTTAGGTCCTAAATGGCATCATGTGCTCTGGCTCTTGGCCTTCACCCTTGCTGTGCCCTCTGCCTAAAGTGCTCTCTTATGTACTTCCCCCTTGTCCTGACTCCGAATCTTTCACCTACTGCAACTCATTTTCACACACAAACGTTTCCTCTAGCAAGTCTTTCCCAGTTGCCTAAGCCTGAGCTGGACGCCTCTGAGGCTCATCTGCTAGCTCCATGCTCTTCACCTGTCATTGTACCTATCATTGCCATGTTCGATTTGTCTCTACAGTCCACTATAGACTGTAGCTATGGAGCGCAAGGATCATGCCTATTTCATTTATTCCTTCGTTGACACTCGATAAATAGTTATTGAATGAATTAAGAAATACCAGTGGAAGATACTTGTTCATTTGCTCTCTGGGTTTGGTAAAACCTCTGAAGCAGAGACCAGTTTTCTATATGCACCACGTCCGGATCAAGCTGTGGATTGAGACTTACAACTGATGTCTTGTCTCCTGCTGCAATACAGCTCACTAAATCCCTAACGTCATGCCAGCTTTCTGCTTTATGTTGCTACCAAGTGGGTCCTGGGACAACATTCTCCCCAGTGTTAATGCTCATGAGGGATGAGATGGAGGGCAAAGGGTTCCCAGTTGTCCTAAGTCCAGCCCAGGCCTCCAGTTTAGGAGGGTCAGGAAGGTTCAGACAGGTATTCCTTCATGTACATTCTGGGTTTGCTGCTCTTTCTTAGGAGGGGGCCACGTGAATGGAATACATTATGGGCTTTCTCTCAAACTGGCTTTATCTTCAGTAGATGAGAGAGTTTTTAAAATGTTGTCATGTGAATGCTATCCTTCCCTTTCAGGGCTCGCTGATAAAGGATTTCATTTATATTCACGGAGAAAGTGGGAAGGAAGGAATTAAGTGACTGTACTTAATGTCATTTGGTCTGAAAATAAATATTTGCAATTATTTAAGTTTAACTTTTTAACTTATGTAATACTTACCACAATCCTCTTATACTTATGACTGCCTGATTTCTGGGTTCCTATTTTTAATTCATCTTTGTTCTTGGGAATGCATCTTCAGGTATATTTTTAGAGTTCTTACGTATCTGAGAATGTCTTTATCTTTGCTTCACACATCCATAACAAGTTGATGAACTAGAAAATACTTAGATAGTAACCTTTTCCCTTCAAGCTCTGCAGCCTTTGATCTGTTGTCCTCTGGCCTTCACTATAAAGAGAAGTCTGAGGCCAGCCTGATTATTTTCCTTTGTGGATCACCTTTTATTTTTATTTTCTTTTTTTCTCTCTCTCTGGAGTCCAATATGATTTTTTCCTTTATTCTTGTAATTCATTTTTTTTCTTTTCTTAGCATGTAATCTAAGCCCATTTGGTCTACATACTCAAATCATTTTTTTTTCTAGCTTTGGAAAATAATTTTCAATCGTGTCTGATGGTTCTTCTGTTTTACTTATATTGGTTTCTTTTTCAGAAACATTTATAATCCTTAGATGGGATCTCCATGTCAACTGTTTTTTTTTTTCCTTAAATGTCTGAGGGCTGCTTTTGTGCAGAGAAAAAGGCTATACTGTTATTCACAGTTTTAATTTAATATTCACTTTATTAAAAGTAGTTTTCTAGGAATTCAGTTTTTCTCAAACCTTTAAGTTCACCTTACTCACTTTATTATTTGATTTATGAATCCAGTAAATTTTAACAATTGCTTTCAAGGGAACCTTTGAATAATGTTTGTTCAATTTAAGTTGAACACGTTCAACTCCCAAACAGGTCTCTTTACAACTTAGTTAATAAAATTCCCTTAAGTATTTAAAATCCATTTATACATTTAATACACTCAGTTTTCTTTTTAAGCTTCAAATGCTGACCTACCAGCCAGACCTTAACAGTTCTAATAAATCTAATAAATTTACCTTAAATAATGAATCACATATTCTCCTACCCATTCCAATACTTTTAAACTTGATTAAATTCTCTAAATCTTTCTACTAGAAGGTGAAGGTCTAAAATCCATTACTCAATTACACATTTTAAATTGGAATCACAAGGCTAATGTGTCATGTTCACCGATAAGCCATATGCTTTTAAACATTAAACCTCTTTTTATATACTACATACATAAATATTGCCCTATCATTAGAAACCTATTTCTATACTTACCACAAAAGTATTAATTCTGTAGGCTTGATTTACTTTATCATTTCTGTATTTAATGCAAACTTCCTGGAGGGAAAAGACACTAGCCCTCTAGATGTTATTATATAAAACAAATGGAGGTTGCCATTCCAAACAAGTAGAGTTACCCTTCCAGGAAAGCTGGGTGCTATGTTCCATCAATTGGTTAAAGATTTTTGACCAGGATGCATAGGGTCTAGGGTGATAGCATTACACTGTTGTTAGGACAACAGGTGACTCCTAATCCATTTCCTTTAGAAGAGCTTTGTTCCTTCTGGTTTAAACTACCCAGTTCTTCCTTTTGAGTTAAGTAAGTGAGACCAGGCACCCAACTAACTATTGCAGCTGATTCCCAAACTGCCTGTTTGAAGTTTGCATTTCTTTAACTTTTTAAAGTCATTTTAATGTATTTCTCTTCATCTCTAGGGCCATGTGTATAATTCTTTCCTCTGATTTGAGTAATGACAACACAACTGACTTACTGAGCATTTGCTGTGTCAGATTAAGTGCTTTGCACAACCTAATTCTTTCATTCCTCACAGCAGTCCCATGAGGAAAAAAAAAAACTATGCATATTCCCATCTTATAATTTAATTATTAATTTTTTAGGCAAAAAGAAATAAAGTAACTTGACCAAAGTCACATAGTGGCAGATCCAGGATTTCAACCCTGGCAGTGTCTGTGCTTCCTCACTAGGAAATGCTGTTTATTTTTCTGCTGTAGCTAAGAGCAAATGGGACTTTGAGTCCAAGCCCTTTAGAGAGGAGAGACCTTTCCTGGGTCTAATCTAGGTGATGCTTTCAGTTTTGTAATACTCCCACTAAGGCTGTAGATAACTTCCTTCCCATCTAGCTTGCTGCCTGGTTGGAATCTTGATTCATTGACAGGATCTTCATGCAAATGAAGAGAACCGCTCACACTGCTCCCGCATGTCTTTGCCTGTGTCTGTCTGTCATCACAGCCAGTGCCCTGCTAATCCTGCACTGTTGTTTGTCCTGCCTTCTTACCTGGCATTCATAGATAATTCAGTACACAAGCTCTTCCCATCCCTACTGCTTATTTGATTTTCTGCAGTGTGAATTCCACTCTTCACTGTCTTCAGTATGAGTTTTAATTCTGTTATGGTAATTGTAGTTTCCTGAAAAGTCTTCCTGTTTCCACGCAGCTTCTTTTGCACTCAGTTTATTATTTTCAAAACTCATCCTATTGTCTTGTATTCGGGATTTGTTTTTTTTTCCTTCCCAATTCCTTCCTCGTTGGGTCTCATTGAGGGAACAGCCTCTTGGACAGCATCCAGTTGGCTTCCAAATGAATTCTTAGAATACTTTTTCTGATTGCTCCAAGTAAAGCATTTTCAGAGTGTGCTCTTCCTCTGCGATCTTGGATATTTTCCCTCTCTCTTTTTTCACGTGATTTTTTCCAAGCACCCTTGGGGAAGAGAAGAGGTCTTCCCACCATGAGCAGCAAGAAAAGAGAAAGTAATGCATCATTCACTGTCTAGTTTTTGCCTTACCATTTTCTGGGAGATTTAGTCTGAAGAAATGAAGAAAAATTGGTGAGTTTAGAGGAGGTGGGAGGAGAATGAGGAGAGGGAATAAACAGCTTCTGGCTGCTCAGGCCTGAGGCCCTTCAGACCAGGGTCTTGGAGGCCCTTCAAGCATAAATTTTAATCCATGTTTGTGCTCCACATATTAAGTTGAAGTACTTCACAGAGGCTAGTACTAGTTATCTGAACTCTTATTATTATTTTTTTTATGGCGTTGTGGGTTTTACATTTTTCTATGAATTTATAAGTATTTTAGCTAGTAGCAATCAGGAAAGGCCATTTCAAGGGTTGCCAATGAGATTCCATTTAAATCGGAAATATTTAGCTATAATTCTTGAAGACCTTGAAGGAATAGATTGGACATCCCAAATGACTTATTTCTGGATTTTATAGTGGATTTGAATTTATCTCATCTTTTTTTCTTTTCATCTGAAAGATAATTTTAAAAATCTTATATTTCTAATTAACCAGAACTGTGTGTTATTTTCTTTTGGTTACTCATTCACAGAAACCCAAGCAATGTGTGCAACTTAAAAAGATCAATATAAAAATGTTAGCTCACCTTCTTTTATAATAGAGAGAAACATTAACGATACAACATTTTATTCTGTAAATGTAACAAATAACAAGCAGACAATTGTCTAGAATGTGAAATAGGGAGGGGAAGATTCTCAAAGATAAATCTTTAAAATCCTACCAGAAAAACAACATTGGCTCTCCACGACGTACAGTAGATTTTAGATCCCTTTGCCTGGCATTCAACGCCACCTACAATTTGGATCCCATCTGCTTTTGCAACCCTCTCTCTTACCACCTCCCTATGTGAACCTTGCACTGAGGACATAGCAGTCTGCTCAGCTGAAATTTGCAACAAATCTGTGCTCTTCTACCACTATATCTTTGCTTACAATATCCTCGGGCTGAATGTACTTCCCTCCTACCAGAGTTTGCTCATCTTCCAAGATCCAGCTCTTGAAATACTCCAGCATTTATGGTCAGGCACTGCCTTGTATTGCAGCTACTTGGTTTCTTGTCTTATATGTCAGCTTGTCTGTACTTTCGAGTCTGACAAGGACCCCACATTGCATTTATGTTTGTCCAGCAAATTGATTTGCACAGAGTAGGTCATTTGATTGAAAAGAGAGTTACAGCAGAAGCAAAATGAAAGGGTAAATAAGTAAGTAAATAGATAGATGGATAGATAGATAGATAGATAGATAGATAGATAGATAGATAGATAGATAGACAGATAGATAGATAGATAGATAGGAGAGAGGGCAGACACAAAAAATAGAGATAACAAGAAAAAAATGGAAAAGGCAAATAGAGAAGAGTAAGATAGACAGACATTACTTTCTTTAATTCAGAGACATATATATATTTGAATATATATATATATATTTCCCCCTGAAATGCTTGTTAGCATGCCAGCGCCTTCAGCATTTGGGAAAAAGTCTGTCTGCTTTTATTTACACATCGCAGAGCTTGTATTGGAAATAAACATTTATTTTCTTATGGAACGGCACAGCTTTTGTATTGTGTCAAAGAATGTGTTAGGGTTTTTTAAGATGTTTTGGAAACTCCAGGGTGCTTATCAATTTTCCAGTTATTCCTGTGAATCTCTGTGACATTCACATTCTAGCATTTTTGCCTAATCTTTGTTATTTGAGAGTTGGGCTGTCTTGTTTCACAATACCTGAAAGATTTTATCTGAGACCAACATTTATTTCATTGTGTACATTTTTTTTTTAATCAAAGCTATCATTTTCTCAAATACAATCATTTGCATTTTTGTTTTGTTTCATGGTGGGGATCACATGTAGAAGAAACCAAAAGTAACAGTCCAGTAACTCATTGAGAAGAAATGAATTGCTCCCCGTTCACAGCTCTTGGGCTTTTCTTATTAAGCCTCCTGAGCCTTTCACTTAATTCTGAACTCATTCATCTCAAATGCCCACTGCAGCCAGTTGCGGGTATGTGTTGTCATGTTCCTGCTAATTCAATACCCAGCTTTTCTAGGGCCAAATGAAACAAAGACAAAGTGTGTTTTTTAGGCTATTTTTTCTAGGCCGTTTTCCACTTTTGCTTATGTGAAGGTTCTAGTCATTAAGAGATTTAAACATCCTGAAGCCTTGTAATGCATGCCCTTGCTGAAATGGGATAGAATTGACTTTATGGCTTTTTGAAGTTATATCATTCCTTTGTGGGAATGAGTTTGCAAATGCTTCCTCTGAGTCCACTGCATGGTGACAAATATTAAGGTGGTGATTCTGCAATCTGGCTGGCACCCATGTTTCTCCCATCACTACCATTGGAAGGCATTTCTAGTGGAGAAGGAGGTATACCTGGAAGTTCCAGGGAAAGACACTGACTATGGTGCCTGGTGGAAAAAGCTTCCAGTGTTATAGTCAGTTCAGGACGAAAGAATGCAGAAACCACCTGCGTTACTGACAGTTCTGGCATTAGAAGCCAAGTTAGGAGAGGATATGGAAGTGGAAGTAGGGGAGGGAGGGAGGAAAGGTATTTCAGATACAGGTATCAGCATATGCAAAGATCCAGGGGCAAGTGAGCACTGCATTCTAAAAGTGTAATTGTAGGCAGAATGTGGTGTGAGATTTGGGGAAGTGGAGAGAGATGAGTCAGGAGAGATAAGCCCAGGGCCTTGTACACCAAGAGAAGAAATCAGGACTTTGAGCCTCAGAGAATGAGGAGAGCTGGCACCATGAAATGGGAGTAAAGCTAACATGTGCCTGAGGATTTGTTAACCACAGCCCGTCTTAAGTGAGGGCTGCTGCTGGTCTAAATAGAGCCGCTATATGGGTTAGAAATTGGCCACAGTGGATGATGTCCCAGTTATCTGTTGCTGTGTAACCAACCACTCCAAAGCAGAGTAGCCTCAAACAGCCATTTCATTATGTTCATGGTCTCTGTGGGTCAGAGATTTGCACAGAGTCCAGTATTGATGGTTTGCCTCTGCTCCACAATGTCCACGGTATCAGGTGGAGACACTAGAAGGCTAGAGGGGACACAACAGCTGAGTATCATCTGGAAGTGTCCTCACATACATGTTTGCTGGTTGACGTTAGCTGTTGGCGAGGATCTCAGCTCAGATGCTAAGGCAGAACACCTAGGCGTGGCATCTCCATATTGCCTGGGCATCCTGGACATGGCGTGTTGGCTGGGTGCCAAGAGTAGATATCCCAAAAAGCAGGAAGAGGAGACTGCCAATTTATCGCTTCCAATATTCTAATGATTGAGCAGTGAAAAGCTTAGATTCAAAGGGGATGGACCATTGATCCCACTTTCTGATAGGAGAAGTAGCAAAGAATTTGGATGCCATTTTAAAATCACCACATGCTAATTAGAAAAAGATGCTTTCTCTTGGAAGACACATCCTTTCAGTCAACAAAAACCTACAACTATCCCTTTCTGCCAGCATATGTAGCCCTACCCAGGAAACACATGTTGGATCCAGCTCTACTCAGCCCTTCACTGGGAGCCTTTGTGCAGTTCACTGTCTGCGCAACCATATCCAGAGGCTCTTGGCTTCATAAATCCTAGGTACTCACTTCCTCTCCACCACTCATCATGATCAAAAGGAAAACTACCTTTCTCCATGCAACTTTCAGCCTTGTTGCCCGCATCTATTTTTTTTTAATTGTGATTGATTCCACTTAATTAAAATTATTATTTTTTTGTATACCATACAATCTCACTTATATGTGGAATCTAAAGAACAAACTAAACAGAAACAGACACATAGATACAGAGAACAATCTGATGGTTGCCCTGGGGGAGGGGAGTTAGGGGGCTGGGTGAAAAAGGTGAAGGGATTAAGAAGTACAAATTAGTAGTTACAAAATAGTCATGGGATGTAAAGTACAGCATAGCATAGAGAATATAGTCAATAACATTGTAACAACTATGTATAGTGCCAGGTCGGTACTAGACTAATGGGAGGTGGGGAGGGAAATCACTGCATAAATTATATAAATGTCTAGCCATGATGCTGTATACCTGAAACTAATATAAAATAACATTGAATGTCAACTATAACTGAAAAAAATGATTATCAGAAAAAAAATTTTTTTAAATATTTTTTGTCATGTTGGTTCTGCTGACCCTGGGCTTTTGTTTCTTTTGGATGGTCATTTTAAAAAGGACTTCACATTACTTATCACTGAATATTCTCTTGTTTTCTACTTAATTTCCTCTTCTCCCTTCTTGGAACAGACTTCAAACAATACAAATAATAGGTATTGTTCTTAAAAGACCTAATTTTAGTGATTTGTAATTTCTGTTGTGGATCTTTTGGGTAGGAGGGCAAATATTTTAAAAGTATTAAACTACTTTTCTTTTAAAAACTTCCAAGTTTTAAATGTTTATCAAGTCAGAGACATTTGTAAATTTTTTAAAAATTTAAATCGTATTACATGTTTGAACCTTTCCCTGGATCTTTCCTGAAGCAATTAACATTGAAAGAAAGTGGGGAAGGCAATAAGTTAAAGATAATGTGTACAGGTGAGAAATGGTTACTGAGATCAAATTAATTGAACTGTGGGCTAGGGCAGCATATTCATCATTCCACAAGCAGGTGGGAGGTGACGAGAGAGTTGGACAGGACACCCTCTTGTGCCAGCCACCAGCTGACCCTCCTAGCCAAGGACTGCTTTGGATATTGCACAGATGAAAGAGGAAGTCGGAGGGAGAAGGGCTGGGGGCCTCATTTGAGGAAGAAAGGACATTTGTATAAATGGTATATTTGCAAATAGCATACACTGAGGGAATAATTAGTAATATTGCATTCTATATATTATTATCTGATTTATTCCTGGATTATAAGTCATCCATAGGTCTGCAATTGGGTTAGAGACTTATTTTATGTATTCCACTATCTAGCCAATGCCAGGCCTATGATAAGAACATTAAAATATGGAGTAAAATTCAGCAGTGATGTCTAACCAGTGGCATTTGCAGTCAAAGTGCTTGCTTTTATTCTTTTGTGGATCCACGGCTCCTCTTTTCTTCCCTTTTTGGTTTAGATCTTGATCACGTTAAGAGAAGAAAAAATAACTTTAGGAGTCAGAAGTAGAAAAACTGGCTTTAGATTATCTGAGAATCATCTGAATATTTAAAATCTAAGATTAGAAGTGTTTTGGTCATTGAAAGATTGTAAATAAATACATTTTATTCATTGCATATTACATATAAGGGACTCTTTCTAAGCAAATGGAAAATTTGTGCAGATATTTCAAGTTCCTAAATGCTGACTTTTGGAAAATCCCAGGTGAAATCTGGAAGACCTACTACTTTAAATGGGCCCACTGGGATTCAATCTAAAGATTCTACTTTAGTGAGGCCTATGCCAAATTTCCATTCTCTCTGGGTGTTCTGTTACTTCATAACACCAGAGAAACACTGCCTTCCTGGGCTGCTATTCCCTCTAGGAGCAGAAGGAAGAATATTGGTGTGATCAGGGCCTGAGGTTGCCACTAAGATGGCAGTTGAGGTTGGAGAAATCCTTTTTAGTCTTGTTCTGGTTGTCTGCCTATGGGTTGCAGAAGGGACAATGAAATACTCTTATTTAAACTTCCCTCCACTTAGGATAATGTTCTCTAGGTCCACCCATGTCATTGCAAATGGTAAGATTTCATTCTTTTTTATGGCCGAGTAATACTCCATTGTATAAATGTACCACAATTTCTTTATCCAATCGATAGGTATTTTGGTTGTTTCCATGTCTTGACTATTGTGAATAGTGCTGCAATAAACATAGGGATGCATATATATTTTTTCAAATTAGTGTTTTGTATTTCTATGGATAGATACCCAGGAGTGAAATTGCTGGGTCATAAGGTAGTTCCATTTTCAATTTTTTGAGGTACCTCCATACTGTTTTCCATAGTGGCTGCACCAATCTGCATTCCCACCAACAGTGCACAAGGTTTCCCTTTTCTCCACATCCTTACCAGCACTTGTTGTTTGTTGATTCATTGATGATGACCATTCTGACCAGAGTGAAGTGGTATCTCATTGTGGTTTTTGTATTTCTCTAATGTTTAGTGACATTGAGCATTTTTCCATATGTCTGTTGGCCATCTATATGTCTTCTTTAGAGAACTACCTCTTCATGTCCTCTGCTGCATGGATGGACCTAGAGCAGGGGTGTCCAAACTTTTTTCAATGTTTTTCACCAAGGGCCATATACCATAAAATACACAAATAGCCGGGCCACTCACTTGAGGTGAAGTACGTATTGCCTTACCCGGTTTATTTAAGTAAACTAAATATATTTTTGGAATTTGCTGTGGGCCAATTAACAATGGCCCATGGGCCGCAGTTGGCCCGCGGGCTGCAGTTTGGACACCCCAGACCTAGAGAATATTATGCTAAGTGAAATAAGTCACACGGAGAAAGAAAAATACCATGTGCTCTCACTTATATGTGGAATCTAAAGAACAGAATGAATGAACAAAACAGAAATGAACTCGGAGATACAGAGAAAATATTGATGGTTGCTAGATGGGAGGAGGAATGGGGAGAAGGTGAGGGGATTAGAAAGCACAAATTAGTAGTCACAGTATAGTCATGGGGATATGAAATACAGCATGGGGAATATAATCAATAATGTTGTAAAGATTATGTAGGGTGCCAGATGGGCACTGGACTTATTAGGGAGACCACTTCATAGACTGTGTAGATGCTTGATCACTGTGCTATACACCTGAAGCTAAAGTAGAATAATATTGAATGTCAACTATAATTATATATATATGTATATATGTGGAGTACAGCATGTGGCATATAATCAATGGAATTGTAACAGCTATATACGATGTCAGATGGGTAGTAGATTGGGGGGGGTTCACTTTGTGAGGTGTGTAAGTGTCTAACTATTACATTGTTTTGTATCCCTGAAACTACATATATAAACACAAAAATAAATAAACAAATAAACTGCCCTCCGATGTGAATTTTAAGATCTGGCCACTTTTCCTTTAATCCACTTACAATAGTATCACATTGTTAGATTATTTGTCTACTAGATGACTTTGTCCTAATGGATCCATTTTTACCCTTGCACACTTTTATAATTATTTTCAAGCCACTTAAGAAATGTGAAAAAACTGCTGGTTTTTTAAAGTTCTGCTCTGTTCTTCAATTGGATGCACCATTTTCAACTTGGGTTAAAAGCACTTTCTGAGAGGTGTGATATTAGTATAATACCATATCTCATCCACTCAAGGCACCATTATTTTATGTACCATTAAGAAAGAAAAAACCTGCCAATTTACTGTGAGATACCAGATGCCATCAGTTGTAAGATGCATTCTGATTTCAGACACATTGAAAGTCAGAAAAAGAATATCTTAGAATCAGTGAAATAAGGTGTATATGCTTGATTTTTTTATCACTATATACACACATATGTTAATAATTTTACATAAGTACAATATTCTAATGCTGTCTATTTATCCTTCCTTTCCCCCACTATTCCTGCCATATTTATCTATCTATCTATGAATACATTTATCTCATATAATTGTACATAGATATCATATAATTAAATTACTGATATAATATATAACAATCTATTTTGTGTATAATCCATATTTATCTCCATGATCATATAAATCATATGTAAGCCAATACATACACACGTACATAAGTATAAAATTTATGAGGCTTCTTCATTATTTTATAATAATGTGCTTCTTATATAAACATTTTTTCTACTTTTAGATTTTATCACTCAAAACACCATATTGAAACCCCTTTTACCCTAAGTGGCCGAGCTGTAATTCATTATTTTTGATAGCTGTATAATATTCCATGATAGATCCAATTGATGAGCATCATTTTGTTTCCATTTTTTTGTTATTAACTTTTACAAACAGTGATACAATAAGTATCCTGTATCATATTCTTATGTACTTGAGTTTTTCTTTTTTTTCTTTTTTGGCAAGATTCCCAGGAGGAGGGAGTTTTGAGTCAAAGATACGTGTATTTTTAGGAGTTGTGGAACTTGTGCTAGGACTCTCTAAGGTTGGTCACCTCTAGTCCCTTGTTCATTTACTCCTACATAGAAAAATGTGAACCGTTTCCCCTTTTGGGACCTCACTCTCAGGGGAGGCCTCATTCCCACCCAGTAGCTGTTGGATCAAGAGCAGCGGAGACTATAGTCATCTATAGTACAGCTATAGCAAACATGAGAAAGGTGGCCATATTTTCAGAATCCCTAGAGGCCTATTTTTAAATGGTTACATGATAAATCAGCAAAATCTTAGCAAACTTCAGAGAGTTTCCTAGCCTTTTAAATCAGGAGAAGTAATCAGTCTAGGCTGATTCTTTGCCTCATGCACACTGGCAATGAGAGCTTAAACGCCAAATGATATATATTTTTTTCTTTCCCATGTGTGAGACAGAGGAACATTTATTGTAAAAGTTAAACAGATTGACAGCTTGCTTCAGCTGAAGTGTGTAAAAGTTCTTGACTGGGCTGCTTTCCTTTCTTCCATAATAAGCAGTTAACAGACATTCACTGACCTGCAGTGCAAACTCAATTTATTGCATATATCAAGTTGATTTAACAGGAATGGAATGTGGTGGAACAACAGCTTCTCTCTCTTCCTATCTCTTGGTGATCCTCCACCATTTTGTCTGGAAAGAAAATCAGATTTAACACCATGTAGAACCTTTGTGATTTGAAATAATTGGCCTATATTTGGGGGGAAAAAAAAGGTATTTAATCAATGGCAATCATCTGTTTATTTGAAAAACCAGTCGGTTGAGGAGGTCGTATTTGTCTTTAAATTCTTCAGTTGTAGGAAAGGCTGAAATGGCTGAATACACTAGGTACTTTGCACTGTACAAAAGAAAAACTGAAAATCCTAAATGGCTTCTTTCTTTCATGGCATGTTCTCTATTTAGAAAATCCTTAATTAATTTTGTGTGAAAGCAGACGGTCAAAGGATTTAAAGAAGCAGAACAACATCTTGAATTTCCTTCTGCTTGCAAAGGGGGGAAAGTGAATATGGTAAACTGATTAAAAGAAGTTGTCTTGAAGTCTACCATTATGAGACATAAATAACAACAGCAACAGATCATGATCATTTAAGAAAGTTTTTCCATTTGAAATGCATTCCCCCCACACCCCCAAATTTGTTCTCTTGAGACTTCAGCCATTTAAAAGCATGATATTGGAACTAACCCAGCATCACTTTTAATTAGCACAGAAATGCTAATTATACTTTTTCTGTATGATGTTTAAATGCGAGCTGTCAGGACACTGCATTTTTCACATCACTTGCAGTGAGGCTCACAAGATCACCAGACCCATTTAAAAATTATAAAGGCCAATACATCCAAACTAATTATTATTTTTAAACTATAGGAATCTGCTAGAAGATGCATGAAAATAATGGCATCAAAGTGAACAAAGTGACCTTTTTATTTGCTTCAGACACAAGCATATTTCATTTTATTCAATATTTGTGGTCTGTGCAAATCAAATTTCTCCCCATTGAATCATTTAAAACACCACATAAAGCCTGATTTTGAAAGAAAGCTACTTTTCAAAAAACACAGTCTCTTCATTTTACAGGTTTAGAGCTTTGCATTTCGATTTTCTGAAAGGAAGTCCTGTCTGTGTTCTTGACATGATTTTTTTTTAAAGCTGATAGATAGCTCTAGGAATGCAATGGATACTATTCTTTAATAAAGTCTGTTATGTAACTTTAATTAAGCACAAATTTAATTAACTTTATTTTAGTTACTGAAGACCATTTGACCTAATCATTCCCTTTTCTCAGACACATACAGTCCCCTCCAAACCTCAAAAACAAAACAAACACATCCTACTATAAAATCTAAGCCTTACATTTTACCAACATTTATCAGAATCAGTGTGAAAGTCAAAATGGCTTTTAAGGTCTCTATTTATCATTATAATTCTGGGATTCTGTATGACTAAAGGGATTAATTCTACATTAACATTATTTTTTGAAAAAGTACTGACGTACTCAGACAGAAACCTGGAAGGAAAAATTCAACAGAACTTTGTATTTTGAGGGGCACAATGTTTCCCCATCAACTAAATTAAATCCTCTGTAATATTACCTCACTTGGAAAAATTCTGAATTATTTTTTAAAAGTCCGAATTGCAAAATCTTATAAAAGAAATTGATTTTGATGGCTTTCGATACAGTTGGCCTACTGTATAATGACAATAACAGCACAACAGTGTCACTGTAATATTTACTGACTACCTGCTATGGTCCTGGCACTGTGCCATGTGCTTTACATAATAATATCAAGTAAGGACCATTATTGTCTCCATTTTGTGACAGAGGACAATATGGCTGTGGACATCATGGAGCCTGCCCAAGGCTTCACAGCTAGCAAGTAACACGGATGGGTCACCTCCAGGCCTGTCTGGTACTAAAGCCTTCTGTTAACCATTGTACTATACGATGAAAGATACATGTTTTTAGTGATATCGTAGAAAGTCCTAAAGGTGTTTTTTCTCCCTCTGAAATCAGGTTAATATGACCCCATGATCATGTTTTCACTGTACTTAGGAAACCGTTTCTTCTTATCTATGACAAAAGCAGATCTCTGTCCTTTATGGTTTAAATGCTAACTACTATGGACTGAATTGCATCCCCCACTCCCCAGTTCATTTGTTCAAGCCCTGACCCTTGATGGGTTGTAATTGCTTCCCAAAGGTCCTTTAGGTTTAGTTAGGTTTAGATGAGGTCATGAGAGTAGGGCCCCCATGATGGGATTAGTGCCCTTATAAAAACAGGAAGAGATATTAGGGGACTCTCTCTCTTTCCCTCTCCCTCCCTCCCTTCCTTCCGTGTGAGGACACAGCCAGAAGGCAGCTGCCTACAGGCCAGGAAGAGAGCCCTTATCAGGGGACCAACTCAGCTGGCACCTTGATCTTGCACTTCCTAGGCTCCAGAACTGTGATAAATAAATTCCCGTTATTTAAGCTGCACACTATTTTGTTACAGCAGCCGCAGCTGACTGAGACACTGAAAAAGTGCAAATGAGTGGAATAATCAGTGCAGGAAGGTAAACAACATGAACATGAGTATAACAATGTCAAACACTTATGAGTCCTACCGTGGCCTAGGCATTGATCTGATCCTCACGACAATCCTCTGTGGTAGCTACTATTATTATCATCCTCCCCATTTGACAGCTGAAAATACTGAGGGACAGAGGTTGAGCAACTTGTCCAAGAGCACAGCTGTAGGTAGAACCAGAAGAGAACCAGAATTTAAACTCACGCAACCTAGCTCCAGAACCTATATTCTTTCCTTTTTATTCTCCAAGAGGCTTTTTGTCAGTTATTTTTTTAATCCGTAAAATGGGAATATGGCTGCTTTATTTATAGGACAAGGAGAAATATGTGAGGGCATGAAAGTGAAACTGCTAAAAAGAAAGCAACACAATGTAAGGTATTAATATTCACTAGCATAAATTTTCAACATTGATGTTTATTTAGTGAATTTATTTCTACCCCAACTCTTTCAAAAAATAAGTTAAGACAAGCTATTTTAAAAGGCCATAAAAATAAAGTCAATAGGAAAATCAAATTTAAGCAAAGGAGGAAGACAAAGCCACAAATAATGGTAAGCCTTCTAATACCTGAGACAAAAGGTGAAACGCTAGCTACCTAGTTTTATCAATAAAAAAGAAAATAGAGTATTTTCTCTGGAGAGAGAAAGTTTTCTTCCTACCATTACTTTTAAAAAGAAATTTTTTATGTTGGAGCTTCTAAAGTGAATATAATGATCGATGGTTCCACAGAGTAAGCGATTTGATTGATTACAATATCATCACTTCTGCTTCTCTCTTCTTGTATTGGTGGGGATATTAAAGAGCCATGAAACCTTCAAATTTGGTCAGCAGGAGGGAAATGTTGTAGAATATAAGGATATAGATAATTTAAGTCTAGATAATCAACCCTTAAATTGTCAAAAATTGACTGTTTTCCCAAGAAGGCCTCCCACGTGTGCCAGATAGATGTGCCATGGCTGTGACAATACCGTACACCAGGTCATTTCACACCAGGGCCACGTAGCGTGTGATGTGGGATGCATAAATAGATGATTAGATGTGGTTTCTCCTCTTGGGGCCCCAATTTTAAATTAGACACAGCATATTAGTGTAGAGCATGGATCAGAATACAGATAAGGGAAACACATATACATTGGAGAATATTTAGAATATATAGAAAAGTATAAAGAAGAAAGTCAACGTCAAATTACCATCATTGTTACTTTTAGATATATATGTCCTTCCAGTCTCTTATTCTCATTCTCTCTGTAAGTAGACACAGATATGAAATAGCTATGATATAGATATAAATAAAAGTATACATACATATAAATGCATGCATGTGTTCGCACACACATATTCAGAGGTTTAGAGATTCAAACAGGTTATGTACCTTTCCCAGTTTCAGAGCCAGTAAATGGCAAAGATGGAGCTCAGATCCATTTCAAAAGCCCGATTATCTTAATCACTGTTGTATATTCTGAGTATGTCAATTTTTGAAACATACTGTTTTATGAAGGTAGAAGCATGCGTTATTCAGCACTTTGTGCTATGCTATCCCCTCCCCAATTACTTACATAGGGAGCAGTGTTTCAGGTTATTAGTATTTTTCTAAAACAAGATTTTGTTTAACATTCTACCACAGACCATCATTTATTTAATTATCCCAGTATCTTAAATCTTTAGGTTTCCAGTGTTCACAAGTTGTTATGTGTCATTCATAAAGGGGAGGGTAATAAACTCTGTATACGTCAGGAAATCCTCCACCATTGAAGAGGAAGCACTTGGGCTAGACCTCGAAGTTTCCTAGGGGTTGACTAGTCAGACCTGTAAGAGAAGAACAGACCCAGGGGAGGAAAACCGCATGGCAAGTCTAGAGAACTGAAAGTAGTTTAGTGTGGCAATACAGTATATAGTTAAGAGACTAGACTTTGTTTTCAGACAGACTTGTCTCCGTTCCAGTACTGGCTTTAGCACTTCTTCGATTTTGACTTTGGGCAACTTGCTTAGCCTCTCTCTAAGGCTGGGTTTTCTCAGTAAAAATGAGGATTATCATTAGGTTGTTGTGAGGGCACAGAAGGCTCTTTGTATAAAAACTGATGTCTAGTAAGGACGCAAGTCACCTTAGGGTATGTGATGGGGAGTGTTGAGAGATGACGCAGGACAAATCCAAGAGAAACTTAAATGTCCAGCTAAGGAGCTTGGTCTTTATATTAAATGCAGTCGGGCCTTGGTAGATTTTTAAGCTAGGAAATACCATGATCAGTATGGATATAAGACTATTAAGCAGGGACATTAAATTCCAGGTGAGACACAATGTGGGCTTGAGTTAAGTCAGTAATAGTGGTATCTCAGAGGAGACAAGTAAAAGTCATATTAAGGGTAGAGAATCCCTGGAACTAAGCAACTTTTTGGATAAAGGAGTGAAGGCAGGATGATGTAAAAGACAGCTGATGTGTCTGCCTGAGCAGTGTTCCTCCTTCTATTTTTAATTTTGGAAATGACATGTCAGTTTTCCTCTGGGTAATTACCCACTACCCCCAAACTCAGCCCATTCCCCCATCTCATTCGCCCAAATGTGTGCAGATGACCAAGAGTTCCATAGCCCAGGCTACAATAAGGAGTCAGGAGTGGGTCAGTGAGATCAGGGCTCGTGCTAAAATTATTAGGAAAGGGAACCTCTTCTCTTTGGAATTAAAGCCCGATCGATTTAAGCGTGACATACCCAATTGAGAATGGATCCAACAATGAAGATAAGCTGAGAAGAGAAAGAGAGGAGGAGAGTGATATAATTTAGCAAAACTGAATTCGAAATTCTAGCAAATACAGGGGATTCCCAGATTGTTGCCTTGGGTGATTGAATAGATTAACCAATGAGAAACATAGAAGTGATACAGAGTTGGGAGAAAATGACTTTGGTTTGGAACATGTTGAGTCTAGATTATTTGTGGGACAAGTAAGTGTTAATAGAGATGTCTAGAATGTATGAATGAGTCTGAAACTTAGGAGAAAGGTCAGAGGTGGAGAAACAGGTTTGACTCTATCAGATTTTGTGCTTAGGAAAGCTCATTTCTTTTCAAAGTTGGCCTTTTGTGGTGCAACGCTGATCCCATGGCAAGTACTTAGGATGTATTAGTAGCAAAAGAGGGAATGGCAAGCAAATAAATACCATGTGTAGGATTGGTTGAAGGCGACTGCACTTTTTTGTCCATTTGATGTTAATTTTATCACACTATTAATGTATCAGTAACACTATCAGGTAATTAAGATATTAATTTTCCATGCCAGGAAAAACGAAATGTACATTTTGAAAAACATCTTGTCATTTTCTTTTTAGGGACACAATAATGCATACAGTGCTTTTATAAAGCAGAAAACAACTGTAGTAGGTCTGACTGCTTTTAGGGTGGATGTAGCGTCAATAGATGGAAGAATCAGAAAAAATGACTAAGAGCAAAAGAGTCATTAGAGACCATGGCTAATATCATCCACATCCTCATATCATCAATTACTACGTATGAATGTAAAAGTTGGAGGGTGAAGAAGGCTGAGAGGAAAAAAATGGATTCATTTGAAATACGGTGTTGGAGGAGAGCTCTATGGATACACGGGACTGCCAGAAAGACAGACAAGCGGGTCCTAGAGCAAGTTAAGCCTGAAACACTGCTGGAGGCAAACATGAAAAAACTGAAGCTGTCCTACGTCCGGCACATCATGAGAAGGCAGGGGCCTTCGGAAAAGACAATAATGCTAGGAAAACAGAAGGCAGCAGGAAAGAGGAAGAACAAGTATGAGATGGACTGACTCCATAAAAGAAGCCATAGGCGTGAGCCCACAGGAGCAGAACAGGGCTGGTAAGGACAAGACATTGTGGACACAGCTCATTCATAGGGTCTTCAGGAGTCAGAGCTGATTCGATGGCATGTAACATACAGACTAAATGGATGGGTTGGTGTTTCATGGAAATTGGTCCCCAGATGTTTAGCATTTGAGTCATCTGGGGAGTTTTTTGAATCCAAGGGATTTTGCATTCCATTCCCCAAAGAATAATTCTTCAAGTCTTTGTGTCCTGTATGTCTGTTCACAAGTGACCGATGCTTGGACTGGTTAGGGAATTACTTAGTGGCGGGAAGAAATGTCGCTGCAGTCCCCCATCACTTGTGTCCTTGGGTTGGCTATTTTGATTATTTGGGTCTTTGTTTCCTTGTTGTTAAATTGAGGGGGTTGAAATGATAATCTTTAAGGTCCCTTCCTGCTGTAAACATACCTTCATTTCATTCACTAAACCAGTTTTTTCCTTCATTTGTATGTGACTCTTATAAATGCTTCTCTTACTTCACAAAGGAGATAAAAAGGAATAAAATTCAAACCAACGTTTTAGCTGTCTTGACTGTCGACAAGATGACAGTTTTAGGAGCGTCTTGGTTTAGTGATGTGTAACAGTAATGATAGCGAGCTATCTTGTATGTAATTTAATCCTTAAGCATGCATCCACCACTTAAAGTTATTTTCTATACACTTAAAATGATAAAACAGTGAGCAGAATTTTCCTTAACTTTCTCTATTTTGTTATCGTATATTGTGCTATTCCCACAGGAGAAAACAGTTATTTTTTTTCTTTTGTCCTTCGAAAGTAAAGCTCATGCAAAGTGACAGGTTTAGAGCATATTTCTAAATCAAAGAATGACCATTATAGGACTTGATCATACAAGTTACTTCCCTAACTACCATTTATTTGTGCTAAAATTGGCTACATTCCTGATGCTAATTCTACAAGACAGCAGTAGGATATGACTTGCCTTCCCACTGTTTGATATAAATCTCCACTGATACGAATTGAGTTCAGCTGCAGTGAACTTAAATGCTAATGTGGAAAACATAAGGCAGCCTGCTGTTTCATTTATACCAGAAAGTTTTAACTTCTACAGTCTTCTGTATCCCCCCTCCCACTCCCACCTTAGGTTAGATCAAATTAGAAGCACTCCATTTATGTCTGAAGGGTGAAATGTGCAAGCTTGATTTACATAACTCAACATGAAAATGGAAGAAGGAATTAATCATAAGGATAGATGTACCACTCTTCTCTTTGAATAATACACTGTAACGGTCATGGGAAAACAGTCGGTGCCATAGCATTTATCAGCGAGCAAACCAGTATTCGTTAAGTACCAACTTTGCCCAGTACTGTGTAAAGCATGCTAAGCTCAGGTCTAGAAAAGTAATCATAATGGTTCAAATAATAATAATGGAATTTGTTGAGTGCTCACTAAGTGCCAAGCAGTCACCACTTTATAGTTGTCTCATGGAATCCTCAAAACAACCCTATGAAGTAGGTAGGTATCTATCATTATATAAATTTCACTGATGGAAAAATTGAGGCCCAAAGAGATTTTTCTAAAAAGTGGCCCAAGGACTCCAGAAACTAGGATTCAAACACAGGTGCTCATACTCTTGGCCTCTTGATGTTTCCCAACTTGAAAGAGTTTAGTTGGGAATACAAGTTGCATAACGCTGCTGGAAAAGGCCCAGCATGGCAAGGTGTGCACAAAACAAGTAGCATCAGCGTTCCTGCCTGATCACAGGAACTGTCAACTGAAGTGAAAGGATAATTCTGAATTGGGAGCATGACCCAGGTTGAAAAAAAAAGCAAGAATGGAAAAGAAGAGTCAGATCCATGGTACAGCACTTACCAGGTTCCCACCTAGCACATTTCCCTCAAGCTTACATACGTGCAGTTTTCTCTTTTACTTTTGCTATGATTCAGAATCGATCCTGAGATGCCCTAATATTAGATGTGCCTGGAATCTTAGGTCTTCACTGTGGCTGATGCACTGAACTTGATTGAAATGAGGAGTGGAATGAGATGAAATGGAAGCAGCAGCAGGGCCAAATGGTGGGGGCCGTTGAAGGTCTCATCAGGAATGTGGTCTGTATCCTAAGTGGGTCAGGGGAGTGACATGACAGAATTACTTTTTAACAAGATTATTCTGGATGTGGGTTGGGGAATAAGTTGAAGGAGATGCAAGAGTAATCCACGTGAGCAATGATATGTAGTAGTTTAAACTTGAGTTAGGATTGAATGAATGAAGCATATTTCAAAAATATTTAGAGAATGGAGCTGTAAGATTTCCAGTCTGTGCCTTCACCATTCCTCTTAACGCTGCCTCTGTCACAGTTACAGTTGCTTATTGGTGCTGAGTCTGCAAACACTTTTCTGTTCTGCTTCTATTTAACCCTATTCTAGGTAGTTGACCTTTTGACTTTTGGACCCAATTTTTTCTTGTATTTTCGTTTACCTACTTTTCTCCTTCTTGGTTTATTTTTACCTATTTCTTTTTTTTTTTTCTAACCTACCCTTCCAGTGTCTTTCTATTTTTCTCTCTTTAATCCTGAGTTCATCATGGTTGATCCTGGGGTGGTTTTCCTTCTCTGTCTCTACAGTGTATTGTATATACTGTTCTTCTGGGTGATTTTATTGTCTGCATGCTGCGGACTCACAGGTGTATGTCTCAGGCCTAAACTTCTTAAAGGTCTAAGCCCATTACCCCAACTGCTACTTGGCAAACCCATTTGGAAGTCTAACAGACATTTCAAACTCAGCACTTTAAAACTGACTTGTTGGTATCCTACCTTTCCAACACCTCAGGTAAAAGCTCTACCATCCACCCACATACTCAATTGAGAAGCTGGAAATAGTCCTTGATTTCTCTCTTTCCTTTAATGCTGACAATCAATGAATCAGGAAAACCTTTCAGTTCCACCTCCCAGTACATCTCAGTGCCATATGCGTCTTTATTTCTTTGTTGCCTCAACTCTAGTCCAAGCAGAATTATCTTGCAGCCTATTTCGTTTTTACTTGTATTTGTTTGTTTACTTTTTTAGTGACTACTGTTTTCCATCCTAAACAGTAAGTTCCATGAGGGCAGGGAATTTGGTTGTTTTGCTCCCCACAGCAGCTATAGACTCAATAAATATTTGGGGAATGAATAAATGAATGAATAGACTTATAGTTGATTTAATATGAGTGGTGAGAGATAGAGAAAGGAGGAAAACGTGCTAAGAAGATTCCCAGATTTCTGATTTGAGTATGTGGTTACTCAGCTACGTTATTTTCCAAGTTGGACACAAGTTTGAAGGAAAGAAGTTACACTGTTTTTTACATATGTTGAATTTAAGATTCTTGCAAGACATCAAATGGAGATGTCCATTTGGCTTTTGGATATATTGGACTTGAGTGTAGAAGTTAATTCTGATCTGGAGATACTGACTTTCAACTCCTAAGTCTAATTAAAAATGGTACTTGAAGTCATTGGACTGTCTAAGCTTCTTCAAGTGAGAGGAGTGAACTCAGAGAAACATCAAAGTTATGGAACAAGTAGAACATGAAGAATGACAAAATTGGTAGGAAAAAATTTGAAGAGTATTTGCTGTCAATGAAAATAAAAGAGAATTTCAAGAAGGAAATTTCGATAATGTCATAGGAGTCTGATGACAATTAAGTTTGCGAATTTGTTGCAATGATGTTGCTAAAAAATTTTTTGATATCAGAGGGATTATTCATTATGAATTTGTACCAACTGGACAAACGGTTAACCACGTTTACTATTTGGAAATGCTGAAAAGGCTGCATGAAAAAATTCGACCTGAACTTTTTGCCAGCAAGTCACGGTTCTTGCATCTCGACAGTGTACCAGCTCACACGGCACTGTCTGTGAGGGAGCTTTTAGCCTGTAAACAAATAGCTGTATTGGAACACCCTCTCTACTCACCTGATCCGCCCCCAATGACTTCTTTCTTTACGCAAAGATAAAGGAAATATTGAAAGAAAGACATTTTGATGACATTCAAGACATGAAGGGTAATATGACGACAGCTCTGATGGCCGTTCCAGAAAAAGAGTTCCAAATTGCTTTGAAGGGGGAACTAGGCACTGGCATCAGTGCATAACTTCCCAAAGGGAGTACTTTGAAGGTGACTGTAGTGATATTCAGCAATGAAGTATGTAGCACTTTTTCTAGGATGAGTTCTGCAAAGTTAATTGTCTGACTTCATATGCTGCTGAGAGGTCAGAAAATTATAACTGAAAAGTGACCACTGGGTTTAGTAACATAGGAATCTTGGAGAGCAGTCCCAGTGGAGTACAAAGTGGAGGTTCAGATTAAAGGGACATGAGGAGTCAGAGGAATAAGGAAGATGGGGCCAAATTTGTTCAAGACAGAAAGAAAAGGAACAAAAAAGAAACATTGTCAGTGGGGGGTTGGATGAAGAGCTAATGTTTTTTTTTTTTTTGAATGTGGAAAAGACTCGAGCATGTTAAATTCTGTCCAGAAAAAGGGAGAGAGAGGTAATGACTAGGGAACCAAAATGGGGGAAGAGATAGCAACCAAAGTACAGTTAGGTGTGTCTTTCTCTTGGAGAAGTTACAACCTCTATTCTAACAGGAAGGAGGAGAGGCCACAAATATTGTAGACTGATTCACTGATTTGGTCAAAATCGCAAGTCTGATGGCTTTTATTTTTTTCCACGGAGGAGGAAGACAATTCTGTGCCAGGACCGCCTCTTTTAGGGGATACACTGTAATATTTTGTACGGCCAAGTCTTTTTAAAATACTTCCTTTCAGTTATAATCCAGAAATGAGCCCATCTGCTGGTCTTCCCTCTCTTAATGACATTACCACTCTATGGCTAATCCTTCAGAGAATTGTGTGGATGGATTCTAATTATACCCATGCCTAATATAGAGTTGTCTATTCATTATTCTTTTGTTCTTTCTTCTTTTTTATGGCTACTTTGCATTTCACCTTCCTGTTGTTGCCAGACGTGATGAGTTAGAGTGGAGATACTTGGTATAATGTTTTCAAATTATAATATCAGTACACTTTTGATGCCCTTAGATAATTAATGCTGAAATTCACAGCCGGTGATGGTAACAGGAGTCAGAAAACAGCTCTAAGAATAATGCAATATGTTTAATAATTGGTTCATTTTGTTTTCTCTGCCTAATAATCAACTTTATGTTTACCTGCTATGACAAAGACTGATTGGGGGAAAAAATTCGATATGTAACAATCTCCCCCTTGACCCAATGCAAGTCTAAAAGACATTTTCCCTGTTCAGTGGGTAACTGGGGATCCCAGGCAATATTATAGTCATGTTTTTTTTTAATTTCCATTTTTTAAATAACAGTAACTGTAAGTTCACACACCTCTTTGGAGACCAGAGCTGCAGTATCAACAGTTGTCTCCTGTTGGTTTATTACATGACCATTAAACAAGTTTGAAAATCAGATTTTCACTGTTAATAATTAAGTAATTAAGGAGTTATGAGCTTTGACAAGAGATATTCACCCTTTGATCCCTATAGGGAAAATAAAAACAAGAAAGTGAAAGTTAGTATACTGAATCCACTAACTGGTTTTCAAGTCCTTCAAACACCCTGCCATTGAAATTTCAGGGAGAGATGGACCAGGCATCTCTGAAATGAATTATTTTACCCCACTCTTCCAATTGTATGTTTTATTGAAGATTTTCTCTCTCTTATCCCAGAGATAAATATGTGTGACATTGTCTGGGTGACCCTTTGGGAATTTTCCCTATTCAATCAGAGGTTTGCAGAGCACTGAGAATCTGTTTTGAATGTCAATAGATTCTGAGGAATGGAGAACAGTGTAAAAATTGCAAGCTAGGAAAGAAGAAAAGCCTTAGAGTGCTATTTTTGTCTTGAAGTAAAACAAGCTGATCTTAAAGTCGGATCTGGGTTCCATAACTTCCTATCTTTCTCTTTGACAAGTTACTTAACTTCTCTAAGCCTCAGTTTCTCACTTGTATAAAAAGAATAATAATACCGATTTCATGGATTTCTGGGGATTAAATAAAACAGTTCATGAGACGCTCCTAACATGGGGTCTAGTAGGTATTTCTAGATAGATAGATAGATAGATAGATAGATAGATAGATAGATAGATAGATAGATAGATAAAGTTTCTGTCTCCTTCTTTGTCAAAATAAAATTTCTTTACAGCTTCTAAATATCTAAAACCTGCTTTAAAGATTCATTTTGTTAGATCTACTTCTGTCACTATTGCATGCATCTATATCTTTCTTTTCCATTCCTGCTGCCAGGAATGGCAAGTTGATATCCCAAGTTCAGACTGATATCCTTAAAACATGACTTCAGTCATATGATGGGCCTATTCTGAAGCCTTCAGTGGTTTTCCGTTGATTGCATGCTTAGAAAAAATCCAAACCATTTATAGCCCAGATAGGTGGAAACGTTTACGTTTCAGTCTCCTACCATTTCCAGCCTCTTCTCTGCATTCTTACATCTACCTAAGTAAATGATGGTGTTCCTTTCTTCCTGAACACTGATCATCCTGGCCTGCCTCTTTATCTTCTCTGGCTTAGAATCTTCTCCCCACTGTCTGTTCTTGATGAAGTCCTACCTTAGTGAAGGCCAGTATTAGTGCTCTATCCACTCTAGGATGTATCTTCTCCTCCCTAAAGGATTTCTCCATCTGAAAACTCTCACAGCAATTTTTCTTTACTTGAAGTCTTTTCTGGACTTCAAAGTCCAGAAAGAAAGACTATCTTCCTCTTTGTCAAGTTACTTAACTTTTCTGAGTCTCAGTTTCTCACTTGTGTAAAAAGGATAATAGTACTCATTTCAGGGATTCCTGAGGATTAAATAAAACAGTTCATGAGAAGCCATGTCTGGAGTGTTCTTCCCCAGCCTCTCAGCCTTGTCAACTCCTATCCATTCTGAGACCTTAGAATCACATCTCCGACTGCTGAGTCTGTATCTTTGATATATGCTGCCTTCAGAGCACTTACCTAGTGTCTCATGATAACATAGTCATTAGTCTGATCATTCTATTAATGTTTGTCACCCACTTGCAAGACTGGAAGCTCCTGAAGGGAAGGGAAGTTGCCTGTTTTTCTCTCTGTTGTATCCTTAGTGCCTGGCAGAGAAAACACTCAATGAATACTTGTTGAATCAATAAATGAAGTAGACTACTTGCCTTTCTTTATGGCTACTTATATCCATGCCTGTCACATCTCAGCCGCTGACAGGGGCTGTGTCATATTAATCCCAATTGGCCCTAAAGCACCTAGCTCAATGCCTTGTTGATCATAAGTGCCCACTGAGTATTCATTTAGTAAAAAAAAAAATGAGCGAGCGTGAAACAGAGAACCCTCGTCTGAAGACTACTGCAGACATTTTAAGTGGTACAGCAGCGATCTATATGGGGGGAAGACTAAGCCCACTTCGGTTTAGTAGGAGTCTTCTCATTTCAGTAAACAAACATTTGTAGTGGGTAATCAAAACCTTGATTTTAGATCACATTCATAAACGGCAACATTGTTTTTCCCTAAGAAAAACCTTTCTTAAAGCAGAGATTAAAACATAAGCCCTTTCAATAACAAAAACAAAAGCTGCCCTTCCAACCCCATGTTTCTGATAAAATGGCCTTTCTCTGGAGATATAATTTCCTCCGTTCACCATTTTTCTTTTAAATTGCCCAATCAATCAGGAGGGGGGATTTGTGCCCCACCTGTGGAGAGATATTTTAAAGAGAGGAGACATTTGATTGCTATGTTTAGATTTATGGGAATTGAGATGACCCTGAAGATTAAATGAAGAAGCAACTGTGAAAAAGAAACTGAAACGGAGAAAATTGATTTTTAAGTTGAAGACATATTGGTGTTGAGAGGTTTAAATGAGGAGATAGAGCAGAATGATAAGGTCCAGGTGGGTGGGGGAGAGGGCACCTTGAGGGGAAGCCATGTTAATTGTCACTGGTGTAATCCCCGTTGACCTTCAGGAGGATGCGAAAATGATGATATCGTGAGAGTTGAGCTTTGAAATCACATTTAGTGAACACCTAATCAGAGCTACAGATGGGCTTTAGATTTGATCCTCCTGATGAAACTGAATTAAGACAGGGTAGAAGACAGATAATGAAGAGTGACTATGAAATGAAATTCTTCAGTGTTGCTTTTCAAGATGTGAAAGGCAGCAAAAATATATTGCCGGCTAAAACAAAATAAATTTAATCAGTGCAAATAAAAATATGATTTTTTTTTCCAAAGGGGAAAAAAATCGTCTTGGAAATTTCCCTGAAATGTATGAGAAATTCCTTTAAAGGCAATCTACTGCTACATACTTGAATTTGATTTATTTCTGCTTCCTTCTAGGTCCCTGGTTTCTCATCTATTCTACATTTTGCACTATACCATCATTCCTTTTTGCCTTTTTCCCATCACCTTTTGTTGACTTCAAAAACACCTTTCCAGGACTGATTATGAAACTTTGGTGGTATTCAGTAAATATGTTTAGGGTAGTTGCTTTACTTAACAATATTATGGAATTTAAACTACAGGTCCTGTCCTCAAGAATTTAAAGGACTTTGGGGGATACAAAGCACATACTTAAATAATGAACCAACAATTAAGCCATGCTCTAAACCTTCAATGGTTTTGAGGAAGGAGAGGGATCCCTCTGGGCTGGCCCATCGTGGTAAATTACATGAAGGAGATGGACTTAAATGGGCATGGGGGAATGGAGAGAAGTCATGCTTACTGGACTGTGGGTGAAAGTAGACTAGAAAAATCATGAAGCCCAAATTGAACATGGGGTTGTTGAATCGCCTGATGAGACTAGAAATTGGTTATTAAGGAGAAGTGAGGGTCAACTGAAGTATAATCTGTGAACTTTGGGTAACTGGTTGTGGTAAAAGAGAGTTATATGTTCTGAGGACATGATTATGTAATTGTTAAATCATTTATGTGTTGCATTTATGTATATATACATAAATACGTGGGTGGCAATACTGGGTCCTACAATTGTGTTGTTTTGTTTCTCATTTTTGAAGCCATTATGTTTATTCTATTTATACATATGTACACAGAGAAACACACAGATACACACAAAGTGGTATGCAATGCACTTTGCTAAGCAGAAAGCTCTGTGCAGTTCTTAATTAATATGATTAATTTTCTGTGGGGAATGGGGAGGGAAATAGCCAACTTTGTTCTGAGCACATCCTTTTTACCACATAAATGGGCTAAAGGAACTAATATATAGCCTTCTGCCTAGGGAATAGAAATTACCAGATACAAAACTTCCATTAATGAGTGCAGATAGGAACAAAATTATGGTAGCTAAATGGTTTAAATACCAGATTTACCAGATTAGAAATGTACATTTTAAAAAATATATAAAGATGTTTGGGCAATTAAAAAGATACCAGAAACAATATAAAAATATCTTCTGTCATATAGGTAAAAGAGATGAGTAGGGAGAATTTGCTTTTGGGAATATTATAAAAAGAATAATGAAGCTTATTCAAGCTTTAGATTTTAGCATGGTGAAGAATGAGACGATAAAATGTCATATATATGGAAGCAGCAGGAATTTTTGCATAAGTAAAGCATTGGATTGAGAATCTATAAAAATTTCAAATTCCTTGTGCAAACTCAGCTTCTCTGTTTTAAAGGAATACTGTAAAAATAATCATCATCATCACCACCACCACCATTACCACCACCGTTTCTAGATTTTCCTTGGCTTATTTGTTTTCTGAACCCATTTCCCCCCTTTTCCTGCTCTACTCTGAGGAGCAGAGACTTGACTGTTTTCAAAGGTCGCGTGTCAGCTGGCATTTTGCTGGGTTCAGCTGTGGGAGGCACTTGCAGGAGATTGGGGGTGGGGAGAAAGGAGAGACAAGGTACTTCTTTCCTCCTCTTTCTGCCTGGGCTGCTGCTTCTCCATTATTCTAGTCACTCCAGCGGAGCCCCCATAATTTTGGCTTTAGTTAGGTGATCCCTCCTCTGAGTGGCAGAAACACAAACACAACCTCCTCCATCGGGTTTAGAGGAAGAGACTTTTTGTGTTGCTAATCTCTCAGTTGCTTTACTGTCCCCTTTGGTTATTCATCTCTTTCATCATCTGTTCAACAGAATCCCTCCCATATTAAATTCCCTCTGTTTTGAATACTGTTTTCCTGGTTGGACCCTGACTGATATGCTGGTTTTACGTGGATAATACAAGGACTGAAATAAGACAGTAGACCAATCTGAGATATTTGAAGAAAGGAAGTTATGCGTGTTCAAATAATAATTTTTGATACCGTACCAATCTAAAGCGATCATATTTAACACTACAAGCTTTCACAGAAGTATTGCAAGGCTTACTTATGGGATAAAATCTCCTGGTGACTCTGAAAGGCTGTCTAAGTATTGCTTTCTGGAGCATCACTAAAAAAACCTGATACATTCCTAACTTCTGGAGTGTATCCAATGTGTACATGTGAAAGAAACCCAGATAAATTCTTCTCAGTGTTAAATTTAGTTTATCTTCTTTTACAAGGAGATGTGCTTATTTTTGTGGGGGTAAGTTATTGATGTTTCCTGCATTGCTTAATTCGTTCGGCCAAATTACAGAAGATCGTGGTATATGAAAGTGTCCACCTTTATGAATCAAGTATATTTCAAAACAGTTCTAGCACCGCAAAGACAGGTAATACTATAAGGACTCTGCTAGGCTGTTATCCTTAAAATCCTGATTTTGTTGGAAAGCCTTGTTGTACGATATTGACCTATAATAGCTGAACTCTATCCTGGTCCTCTCATGCTTTGTCCTTATCAGTTTTTCTCAAGTGTAGTTCAAGAAATGCTGATACCGGAAGTCACCTGGGGGCACTTGTTAAAAATACAAATGCTGAAGCAAAACCTCTGAACATTAGGTGTGAAAACTTGAATTTTAATAATAAAATAATTAATTACTTACTTAATTATTTATTTAGCCTGCTAGAGTATGCAGAACACTGGGTACGAATGAATGCACAATTCCCATTAGTCTGTATTTTATCCTCTCTAGGAGATCAATGGCTTTCAGAGGAAAGTTTTCTTCTTCTAATCTGTCTCTCCTACACTGGTGGAGTAATAAGTAATTAGTAAATGTGCAATAAGTATTGTAGAATTGATTTGACTCCATTTATCCACCCAAATATGAGGAGTAATTTCTTCAGCATTACCCTAATGATAATAATTATTGTTGTTCTTTAAGAAAATGAACAAACTGACATAATTATCTAGCCAAAGCAAGGTAAGTCTATACTGAAAGAATAGAATGAACATTAATAGAAAATCTGCAAGCATTGATGAAACCTATAATGATAATGGACATTACAAAATAGAAATTTAAGAAGAGTAAATCATGCCAGAAAAACTTGATTGCTTTTTTTGATAGAGCTACAAGATCAGTAGATAAAAGTAATGTGAAATTGTAGATGCAATCTATCTCAATTTTGGTAAAGTGTTTGATAGTGTCACATGAAATTTTCCATCTTGAATTAATTGAAATTGGCTTTGGTGTGGACCTCTTGCTATCTGCTCGATGCTACAAAAAGCTAACATAAAAGAACAATGCGTCTGATGATGATATTTCAGAAATGAGGATGAAGTTTGCCTTCAATCGCCATCTTAGTGTTTGATTTAGAGGCTGTATTTAAATAAGTTGGTGACGTTTTACATTTGTGTTGCCTTGAAACTTGTTGGACTCACCAGGGAAAGAGAAATTATACTAAGATGTGTTCAGATATCATAAATATTCATATTTTATACCATTGACAACCTTTAGGATTTTAAATATTCTACCCACTTGCACAGTTATGTTCACATGTAGCCTTTTCTAGACTTTGTGAATCTACAAACATATGCCTGTTACAAACATATTAAGGATTGCCAGAGTTAGCAAATTAAAATAGAGTCAAACCTAAATATACTTAGAATTCATTCTCAAACACAGATGCATTGGGAGATCCTAAGGAAAATTACGGAAAAAATGATAAAAAATATACTTATCCATGTAAGCTTACTGGGTCAATTCATTTAGGGCTAACCTGGTTTCAGGGACTGATACAAATGCCTAGTCTGAAGTACGGTATGGCTGTCCAAGTAAGTATGCTTGGATGTGAATTAGAAACAACAGACTGAAAAGGACGTTAAAATTTTCCTTTTCCTATGAGTCTGAGGGAGGCATTATCTGAATTATCTATCATATTTTTAAAATTGTGTTTCTGGAAAGTGATAGGAATGTTTAATATTAAAGGACTTGATGTATGTAAGTTAGAAACATGAAAATGAATAAATAAAAGAATTAAGTGTAGTTGATGGAAATGGTAACTAAAGGAGTGTGGTGTGCTGAGGTAGTTATCTAATAATATCCAAAGAGTGTAAACCCTGCAGAATTACTACCATGATGCCTAAGTATTGGTGAATGACATTAAATAAATGAAAATATAAAGACAGTGATATCGGAGTGAGCTATTTTAATTATAAAACTCTTCTAAGAAATTGCTGGGTCGTCTAACTACAGAGGGTGCCAAAAAATATATATACGCATTTTAAGAAAGGAAAAAACTGTATTAAAATCGTAATGCTTAATATATACCAATAACAAAAGTTGACTACAAATCATGTGTATACATTTCTTTGGCACCCCTGGTATTTAAAATTAGAGTAAAACTTAGCATATGCTTGCAAAGACTTTTTTTTTTTCAATTGGGGAAGGGGAACAGGACTTTATTGGGGAACAGTGTGTACTTCCAGGCCTTTTTTTTTTTTTCCAAGTCAAGTTGTTGTCCTTTCAGTCTTAGTTGCGGAGGGCGCAGCTCAGCTCCAGGTCCAAGTTGCCGTTTTTTCTAGTTGCAGGGGGCACAGCCCACCATCCCTTGCAGGAGTCGAACCAGCAACCTTGAGGTTGAGAGGACATGCTCCAACCAATTGAGCCATCTGGGAGCTCAGCGGCAGCTCAGTTCAAGGTGTCGTGTTCAATCTTAGTTGCAGGGGCAGAGCCCACCATCCCTTGTGGGACTTGAGGAATTGAACTGGCAACCTTGTGATTGAGAGCCCATTGGCCCATGTGGGAATTGAACCGGCAGCCTTCGGAGTTAGGAGCCAGAGCTCCAACCGCCTGAGCCACCGGGCCAGCCCGCAAAGACTTTTAACTAGAGATGACAACATCTTACTTCTCTTTTTCTCTGATTATATGAATTTGCATTTGTTCTATATAAGACAGCTAATGATAGTTAAATTTATTTGGTAATCAGCATCTGACTTTCACTAAGTACTTTATGGGGATGCGCTCACCCCAACAATCCAAGAGGTAGGTATTATCATCCTCATTTTATAGAAGAAGAATCTGAGGCTTTGATGAGTTCAATGCCTTGGCCAAGGTCGTGTAGGAACCTGGCGGCCCGCCAGTTTCCTAAGCCTGTGCCCTTAACCACTATGCTGTTATACATAGCCTCCCATGAAGACTAAGGAAGCTTTGGCTCAGTTCCCAAAAGAGACTACTATTGTTTTAAACAGCAAGCTTCACTGATGCATTTGAAACCATTCCATTTACTCAAATTTGATTTAAACACAATTCTGTAGCAACAGATCTGTTGGATAAAGTGAGATATGTCTGCGAAGCTCAGATTTCCTCTGATGTTCAGAGACATCAGTAAACCCCACCCCAGTCACACTCTATGTGGGTACTATATGTGAGATTCATGAACATAAAGAATGCTGCCTGCAATTTTCCTAACATTTCTGTGGGTGATTTTCCAGGACTAATGCTCCCAGAAAACGTGAGCATTCCTTCAGAGGAAAATCTGATAATTGAGCATAGGTGAAAAATATTTAACCCACCAAGGATCTGAATCTATTTCTCCTGCCCCTTTCTAATATCACTGTACAAATAATAGTATTTTAGGAAAAAAAATACATCATAAGGTAGGAGATTTTGTTTTTATGGTATGTTCTTCAGTTCTTTATTTAACTCTCTGGTCCCAATGACTTCATAAAAATTAGCTTAGCACCTGTGGTCTCAAGTTTTGAAACTTGACTGCTTAGCTTCAAATCTGAACGTGAGGACATCTGCTTCTGGCCAAGGTATAGTGATCAGGACTAGATTTACCTTCCTTTCTTTAACAGTGAGAAGATCAGGCAACATGTCAGAACATGCAAGATCGGGCCGTTTTTTTGACATTGGACATCATGCCATGAAGGACAGTGGTCCCTGAGATATGGGAAACTCATAAGATGAATCCTGCAGTTGCCTGGAGACAGTTTCCAGGGTGAGGTGCAGGGAAGGAGAACCCATAGAACACAGCAGTGTCCCTGAGTTGAGAAGATGGAGCTAAAAGTCCGAGGAGGTCAGGGTCAGAATTTACAGGGCAGAGCATTGGAGTGAAGAGAGCTACCCGGACAGAGAGCTCTGGATATCATCAGAAGGTCTCCCTTGAGTCTTTGGCTGAATACTGATCAGCACACATGGGAGGAAACTACGAAAGCTGGGGAAAGAGCCACCTGAAAGGACTGGAGGGATAATACTAGGAGCTCGCACAGGTCTGGGACCACCGCCTGTCTCCAGCCGCCAGACCATAAAACCTCATAATTCATGGGGCATCTGAAGAATTTTGCCTCAGTAATGGAGAGTACTTAGCCCTGACTTAACTACTCTGGTCCTGCCTAGCAAAGTTTAAAAGCAGGACCTGAAAGTATCAAATTGTTTCCTAGTAACTTCACTACATTCCAGAGCACAGCTCAAGAAAAGGATACAAAAGCATCCAACAATGTAAAATTCACAATGTCTAGATTCCAATAAAAAAAAAAAATACCAAATCTAGACTTGATCACTTATGAGCAGCACCTTGAGTAAGCATTCATGCTCTAATCCTGTTTTTTTTCATCTTCAAAATAAGAACACTAATAGTACATTTCATAGAATTGTGAAGAGCAGAAAACTTCCTATATGTCCAGTACTTAGTCCAGTGCAGGGCACATAGTAAGTGCTCGATACACAATGGTTGTATATTACTATTATGGTTATTTGTGAAGAACGGAACTTCTTACACACACCTTCAGGAACTCTGTTGAAGACCCTGCCACCTCTAACATCTCATGTCTGTGAACTACAGAACAGTGCATGCCGTTGTTCGAAGAGCCCTTTTCTAAGGTACGCTTTGGTTTTTAGCCGCAATGCTCAATTTTACGATAAGTACTTGGGAATATTCTTAGGGTAACAAGAAGGTAAATATTCTGGCTTGACAGACAAAAATTCTAGTTTTGTCATTGCAGATTTTTATTTGCTGAAAAAAAAGAAAAGCAAAAGCCAAATACTGCCATAAAAATGTCATTATTTGAGAGACTTTTCTGACAGGAAAAAGGGAGACCAGGATTGACTAGAAACTTCTCTTGACTGCAACCCTCTGCCAAAATCTCATTCAGGTCTGCCATAATGGCCTCCCAGGAACTCTTACCTAGCATCGTCCTATGGTCTCGTGTTTGTTTTCCTCTGTCACCAATCTTATTCTTATCCCACCAGGACCATGAGGAGTAAGAGTGGGTGCTACCTCAACCAATGATCGCATCTCTGGCTCTGAACATTATTATTTTGAACATCTGTGCCCGGCTCTATTAATTGTCTTCGTAGTGCAACTTCATTTTTAGCAAAACAGAATAGAATTTTTTACATTTAATTTGGTGCTATGGAGCCTAACATAAAAACGTAAACTAATTGAAGTGATTTTAATTTAGGATGATTTATTTGTTCTTTCATTCTACTATATGACTCTGTTATTTCTAGCATTAAGCAGATTTCCAATATTTTTTTTTTATATGTAAGGGTTATACCCTTTTATTTCCTTTCATGACCTTTCCTACTTTGCTTACTGCATTCTTTGTTTTATTTTATTTGTTTTTTAGATGCTTGCACACTGTACCTCCAAAGGTTGTTAGCATTTGTCAGCTCTCAGAATGACAGTTCTATTCACTATAGGAGACAAGTCATTTTCTTCCTGAAGAAAGGGGAAGCTAATCTCCTCCCACAGTAACATGTTTTGAGAAATATAATGCAGTGGGAAAATGTACCAATTATTTTGCTGCAAATTGTCTCCCTTCCGCTAGATAGACAATCATATCAACATTTTTGGACTTTTTTTTCTTTTTCTTTTCTTTTCTTTTTTTTTTTTTTCTTCTTCTTCTTCTTTTTTTTCCCCTGCAGTTTTATAACACAACTTGCTTCCTGCAAAGTGAAACTTGATGTTAAAGAAAATGAATGTTCCATGAACTATGTGAGTGATAATGTATTGCTGTGTGATTCTGGGCAGCTATCATTTGAGATTTCATTTCTGTTGATAGCTTCCATCTAAACCCTTTAGCAAGAACATTTGTTTTCCATCATATAGGGACAGGAGTGGGGAAGATGGCTGTATTGGTTACTTATTCTTCACGAATTCGGCAGGGGAAATTAGATAGAGGGTGTTTATTATATATCCACTTCCCTCTGACCTCTTTAATGGTTGGAGGGCAGTGGGAAGAAGGAAATAACATTTTTTTTTGAGTCCAAGTGCAAACCAGTTTGTGCATTGCTTTAGCTTTAGAGCTGATCAGAGTTCAAGTCCTAGCTCCTGCATGTGCTAGTTGGGTGGCTTTGGGTAAGTTGCCCAGGTTTCCCAAAGCTTACTTTATGCATCTGTAAAATAGAGATAGTTATAGTACCTTCTCTGTGGGTAGCTCCTGAGGATTAAGGCCCCACTGCACTCATTGTAGTCCCCGGTACTCAAGAGAGACTTTAGGATGATGACTGCTGTCATCATGACCATGGTCATAGACCCATATTTAAGCTAAAGAACTTTAAAATGCTGACAACCTCTTTTAATGTAAAATTTGCCTTGCACAAACTCCATTTGGTATTTCCCCCCCCAATGGAGTATACTGATACTGCATGTCTGCAGTATATGTGGAATCACTATCGTAACTCTCTGTGCAGTACTCCTTCCTTATCCACAGTTTCACTCCCATAGTTTCAGGTATCCACAATCCACTGAGGCCCAGAAATACTAAATGAAAAAGTCCATAAACAAGCAATTCATAAGTTTAAATTGTGCACCATTCTGAGAAGTGTGATGAAATCTTGTACCATCCTGCTCCATCGTGTCTGAGATATGAATCATCCCGTTGTCCAATGTATCCACATTGTATATGCTGTCTGCCCAAAGCTACCCACATGTTAGTCACTTTGTAGCTGTCTCGATTTTCAGACTGACATTGCAGTGTTTGTGCTCAAGTAACCCTTATTTTATGTAATAATGCCACATTCACATAACTTTTGTTATGTTATATTGTTATAATTACCCTATTTTATAATCACTTATTGTTTTGATCTCTTACTGTGCCTAATTTTTGAGTTAAACTTTATCAGAGATATGTATGTATAGGAAAAAACATAATATATGTAAGATTCGGTACTATCCGTGGTTTCAGGCATCCACTGGGGGTCTTGAAACATATCCCCTGTGGAGAAGGGGGGACCACTTTACATCAAAGGTATCTGGCCTGTGTTATGCCCACAACATATCTGAGGGTAGGTGAAATTAATGAAATTAATAAAGAGTTTAGCTATTTAAAAAAATATAGAATTGTTTCTAAATTCAGGTTGGTAATTCAGCCTGATAGCTGAAAAGTATTTGTTGTACAGGGACTACTTCAAAAATTAGGTAACATCTTAATTTCTAGAGATCGAGGAGATTTGTGGCTTATTTAAATCAACCATTGAGTTTTAAAATTGAGGAAACAGATCTAGAGAGTTTAATTGATTGCCAACAGAGTAGAGTAGGAACTCAGATTTCTTTCAGCCTAGTTGAGCACTTGTTCTGTGATATCTTCATGTCTCTCATTGGCTTTTTTGTAATTTTAGCATCATTTTTATGCAAACAATGGTTATATCAGAGATCTCACAAACGTAAAAGTAAGTTACCCATCCTTGCTTCATACTGCTTACAATATTAGTTCACTCTAGAATTCTTTGTCCAGTCAAGTTCTAGTCAGAGTTACAAATTTGGAATTAGTATGATCCAAATGACTCTTACTATGTTTTAATAGCATCGGCAACTTCCTTTTGCTATGGATGGCTTTTAACAGGGAACATTTCATTTGCATGCCTGTGCATTTTCCCATCTTGGAAAGATAAAAATTAAGCATTTTAGAGATAATAACTCAAGGAGAAACCCAGCCAGGTTTTAATTTGACAACGTGAGTCACGTGCATGCTGGATTCACAGCTTGCATTTTCCCCCTTACTCTGCAATTATCTGTAAATACTGTATGTGCGCGGCTAAAATGCTAGGAAGTCTACAATTATATTAATGTAGCTCTTTAATTGCATATAATGGGATTTTTTTCAGGCTCCTGCAACCTATCATATTTATCATATTCCTAATAAAATTACTCAGTTTTTGTCTAAGGCCTTTTTATTTACTCTTCATTTAATTTAGGAGAACACTAAAAATATAATTTAATTCTTGAGAAATTAAATCATTTGAAATGAAGGAAGAAAATACGAAATCCAGGTTAAGATCTGAATCTACTTAAGAGGCAGTTACCCAAAACCCCAAGTCTTGTTGATGAGACATTTTGTTCCGCCGGCGGCAAACTCTAACAAGCGAGTCATGCTAAGACTCTGCATATAAGATTCCCAGCTGTCTTTTGGGGAAGAATATGAATGTTTGCAACCGCTTTGATGTCCAAAACAGGTATCCCTTGATATATTGAGTAGATGTATTCCCCTCCAAAAGTTAGCTGCCTTTAAGGCAAATTTCTTCACCCTCAGTCCCATTTGCACTGACAGTCATTAGAAATCCAACTAGCAATTCGAGACCAAAGGCCCTTCAACATATATAGTTTTGAAATCCTAATAAGGGAAAGACACTGGTTTATAAGAAAAAGGTCAGTAGTATTCAAAAATCACTGAAAAATACCCACGCTGACCCTCAAAATACCAAACTTGCTTTAAGCCTGTAGTGGAGAGAAAGGAGAGAGCCCAGCGCTAAGGAGCTAGATGAGCAAGGGAGGAAGGTGAGCCTGTGGGGTTCACTGTGGGAGCCCAGAGCCTGGGGGCACCAAAGTGACTAGCTATGTATTATTGGCTTGCTCCCTCTGTCCTGTTTGCTCGGCTCTTTCTCTTTGAATCTCTCTAATCTCACTTCACGTATTGTTTGCTCAAAGCTTTCCATTCTGCTTTATGCAAACCTGGGGTTGAATCACTCTCTCCTTAAGGTCTGGTTGAAGTTGCTGGGTACATGCGTGGGAGCAGCAAATCCACTCTTTCTTCCCACTTCTGGGGAAACCATAGCACAGAAATGTAGACATGCTGCTTTTTGTCTTCCTCGTCTCGCCATCACTGTCAGAGTCATTCCTTCAGGACAGTGGTTGCCTCTGGCTGCTCCCCTGGGCTCAGTGAAAACTTCTGGTGGCCTGTGGTCTCTGGCTCCTGAGAGTTTCAACTCTGTCCTGGACCACAAAGTTGGTAGAGAAGTTGTGTCTTGTTCTAGCAATGCTAAACTCCCCAGAAAACATCTGGCCATTGATACTATAGTCTCGGAGCAATGGGAGAATGAGGTGGAGATGGAGATGGAGATGGAGATGGAGATGGAGATGGAGATGGAGACGGAGATGGGAGAGAGGGATGGAGTGTGTGTGTGTGTGTGTGTGTGTGTGTGTGTGTGTGTGTGTGTTGTGTGTGCGTGTATCGAGAGGTGGAAGATATATAGTGATATAATAGTGTATAGAGACATTTGAAAATGGAGAGCCTCTAGTCGAGGTTTGGTTCATCCAAGTGCATTGGGGACCTTCAGGAACAATAGAGCATGGGGCTAACAAGCCCTGACAATTGAGTAAAGATTTAAACACCAGTGCTAATTCCTGGCTGTGTGACTTTTGTCAAGTGATTTAATCCCTCTGTGGCTCAGTTTCACCATCTGAAAAATGGGTGTAACAACCTTCATAGCATTGTGGTGAGGCAGAGAGTATTAATGCACGTGAGCTATTATCATTAGTAGCCCCTCAGTAGAATGCCCAACTCACCTTTTTTATGTGCTTTGTATTAGTTTGGGGTCAAAATGTTATACATCTTCAGGTAAAATTAACAGACTTGGAATTTTAGGGCATGTAGGTAGCATCTATTTGTCGTCTGTTACATATATGAGGTCTGATAATTAGACCTCATATATTAGACCTAAACTTGTTGCAACAATGTTGCTAACCTTTTTTGATACCTCAGAAATTATTCATTATGAATTTGTACCAACTGGACAAACAATTAACCAAGTTTATATCTGGAAGTGCTGAAAAGGCTGCGTGAAAAAGTTGGATGACTTGAACTTTTTGCCAACAATTCATGGCTCTTGCATCACAACAATGCACCAGCTCACAAGGCACTGTCTGTGAGGGAGTTTTTAGCCAGTAAACAAATAACTGTATTGGAACAGCCTCCCTAGTCACCTGATCTGGCCCCCAATGACTTCTTTCTTTACCCGAAGATAAAGGAAATATTGAAAGGAAGACATTTTGATGACATTTAGGACATCAAGGGTAATACGACGACAGCTCTGATGGCCATTCCAGAAAAAGAGTATCGAAATTGCTTTGAAGGGTGGACTTTCATTCTGGTTTTATTGGTGAACATAAGGGTGATGAAGTGGATGTTAGAATTTCTTACTTTCAGCTTCTTACTTTTTGCCTTTTGCAAAGATTCGTCTTGTTTGTTAAAAGAAATACCAAAGCTTGGAATATTTTTTTTCTCAATCTAATGGGATTGCAGTTTTGAAAATGCTGACGTAGGGTGTGATGTGTGGAGGACTAGCTCCTTGTGGCTGCTTGGAGAGTGTGAGAATGTTCCGGGCCAGTGTGTTGTTTGCTATCCTGCCTGCCTGCTTGGCCTGGTGCACAGGCGTCTGAGAGAACCACATCTCAGAAGAAAATTTATTTGGGTCACCATAGCAACAGAAGGGGGGTGGTGCAAAGATCTGTCTGGATGCCTATAAAGAATGCACACAAGTTGGTATGACAACTGTAATACCTATTTCTCTGAGTTTGAATGTTTCAGGGAAAGTCTAATATTTAACTTTTCCAGTGACATTCAAACTTTTCTTTGGCCATTGGTGGTTAATGTGGCATGACTCAGACTTTGATGTCTGATGTCTTTTTAAGAAGGTAGATTCCTGCAGGAATTCAGTGACTATTACATTTTGAGTCATGATACTCCTGTGGCAGTCTAGCAGGAATAAACTTTTTCTTTTTTAATTATCTTGTTCTATCTTTTCAGTTTCTGATTTAATAAAAAAATGTTCTTTTTACCAATGTGTACTAACACCGGGTGCCCTTCTTTATCATTCCGTTACTGAGCTGAACATTTTAAATGTCATTTAGAAGAACATTATATTGAGCTGCTTGTGAAGAAATGCCTTTCATGTTGGGATTCAATATGGGAATTTAATTTAGCCTTGCACTGAGATACTGGGAAGATTAACAGATTATGGGATGAGAATGGAAATTTAAATGACAGATCAAAGAGAGTTGAGTAGGCCGTCGTCTTGACTTCCTGAGCTAAGAGACAGACGAGTAAAATAAAGCACATGTATTTGAAAAAGAACAGGTATAAAAGCAAGTTATACACAGTTTTTGAAAATCTCTACACTAGAATCTGGGTGCTGGAATCTGTAGATTCATGAAACTCTGAAAAGTGTAGGGTTTCCAAGATAACCTTCTTCCCACCCATCATATGTTTTTATCTCCAGCTTGTCCCAAGCTCAATCTTTCTCCTACTCTCCTACCTGCTTCAAATTCTTTAGTTCTTATGTGGAATCTTCACTTAGATCCTTCTAGGCACTGAGTTGACTCGCTGCTCACTTCTCCTGGGACTATCACATTTTTAGCACTGAACAACCCATGAAACTCCTGTCCCAGGCAAACTGGGCAGGTTGATCATGCTCGCACTGAATGTTCTTTGAGTATTCCTTCCTGCTTCCCACTCCTATTTCCCATCACTGCTCTGTTCTCTGCCACTTTATGATTTGCCAATGGTCCAGATACGCACGGTCCAATATGGTAGCCACTAGCTACATGTGACTATTTAAATTTAAAAATAATTAAAATTAAATTCAAAATTCAGTTCCTCAAGTCTCTTCAGTCAAGTGCTTAACAGCCACTTGTGGCTGGCCAGTGGCTATGCTGTGGACAGTGCGGATATAGGTCATTTCTAGGTCCTCAGAACATTCTATTGGGCAGTGCTAGCCTATGTAACAGAGCTACTGAGAATGGGTATAGGGCAGGGGAGGGGCACGCATGCCGGTTTTCCTTACAATGTATGGCTTAGATAGAATATTAAGTGGAAATATTAAATGCTGAAAGAATCTAGTAATCTTTCGGTTCCACTTTCTTTGAATTTCTTCTTACACAACTATGAAACATGTAATAAGGCCATCTGTCATCCTTATTGGGCCATTCATCAACCAGGTATTGAGCACCTGTGCTGGGATACCATGATGAATTATGGCGTCTGCCTTCTACTAACTTACGGTCTAAAATGAGAAGAAGAAGATTGTTATCATATAATAAGACTCTTCACAAGGTGCACAGGAGGGGTTGATGAGCCACTGAGACTGGTAGGCAGAGAGGACTTTGCAGAGGAGATGATACAGAGCAAGGAACTGAAGATGCAGAAGGAAGCGGTGCAATGTGTGGTTAAGCAGCTGGACTGCCTGGGCTTGAATCTTGTCTCCTTTCTCCTCCCACCAATTTACGAGCTGTATAACTTTGCTCAAGTTTTTGAACTGATTTGTGCCGAGGTTTCTTCATCTACAAAATGAGGAAAATAATAGTATCTGTTTCGCAGGGTTGTAATGATTAAATAAGTTAATACTCATAAGCTCATTGAATAAGACCTAGCCGCATGGTAAGGGTTATAAAACGATTTGTTAAATATAATAAACAAGAAGGGAGGGTAACTGAGAAGCAGAATGTGAAAAGAGCAGAGATTACAACAGCATAGTGGGATTAGAGAACCACAGGCTTTCTTCAACTGTTGGAGTTAAAATGGTGTTGGTGGGTGATGGCTATGCTAGCGGTGTGTGTGGGTGGGTGGAGAATAGGGACGGAGGGGAGGAGAGGGGGCGGGGTTGAGGAGTTGATGGACATGAAATTGAGGCATGCCAGAGAGTGGGGACGTTATTCTGTAAGTGACAGAAAGTTGTTGGCACTTTTAAGCGGGGAAGGGAGGAGATTAAATTTGCAGTTTATGAAGGTCCCAATCTAATGGCTAGAAGGGTGCATTTGAGAAGGGTGACAGCATCTGAAATATGAGGAGGTCTGAACAGAGATGACAGATTTGAGAGATACTCAGGAGGTTAAAAAAATAAAAAAGAATTTGGTGGCTAATTGGCTGTGGGGAATGAGTAAAAAGGAGAAGCCCAGTGAAACAATGTATAAATTAGCCCAATGTATTCAAAAATAAGAAGTACAGTTTTAAATTTAGGAGCTATTTCAAGACAGTTTTCCCTATATTTAGAAGATATTGTCACGAAAAATATACTATTATTATTAGCTATTGCTCTATTGTTAACTCATAAATGGAGTTTTCATTTTTAAAGAAAATTTCCCTGTGATATGGAGAACGAAAAAGGGAAAATTTGAGGGTGTAAACTGGTAGAAAGTTTAACATCGTTCTGTTATTCTAAGTTATTGCTTTGTCTTTGGAAAAGTAATAAAAGCTTATTTCCTTCATAACGTCATCTGTGTACTCAGGGCTGTCACATTAACCCCACATTAGTATTAGATTTTAATAAAAGACAACACAGCAGGAAGAAAGATGTTTGCTAAATCGAGAGAGTGGGCCGTATAATTTAGTTTTGGGAGGGTTTCTAATATTGTTTTTATTTTTTCATTGTCTTGAAAATGGTATTTGACTTTGTCAGATAACTGCAACAGAAAACAAAGGCTGTGTTTGAATAGTACTTCTTGGAAGATATGGCTAAACCGCATAAGCTGAGACGTCTGCGTTTTCACCGGTTTACTTCTTGGCAGCATTTTGGAGCCAAGGGGGAGATAGTTCGCTTGATTGGAACAGCGTTCCTTGTATTCATTTCTGGGCTGTCTGAGGTATATTTTTGAGGATGATCTTCTTCAGTGTGCTCCTTTCCTTTTTCCCCAACATTCCTTACTCAGTGAGTTTGGTGATGACGTTATATGACCTCCTGTAACGTCTGAGCCACCAAGAAGCTTTGGTCCTCAACCCAGAGCTGGTTCCTGCTGCTCACACACCTGAGTGATGATGTCAGCATGCTCCTTCTGAGCACCTCTTCCCTCACAGCTCCTTCTGTGGGCCCCAGGTGTCCTAGCCTTTGTGATGCCAGCCGAGATGGTTCCATGAATGGAAGATCTCCCCATGTAACTCCCCACTCCTCGGTGTAGGGATGCTACTGCCAAGACCGGTACTATTTTTCATTTCCCTTCTTCATTTTGCTTCTTGATTTGAAGAAGATTAGAAATGAAGGGAGAAGCATAGTGCTGCATATTTATATTTTCTACAAGGCTTGTTGGAATATACAGGAGAGGCTGAAAGTGTCCAGTGAAATGGACTTAAGCAATGTTCTGTGGGCTTCAGTTACCTGTGTCATGCCTGCCTCATAGTAGTAATAAACAATTAACAGTCACGGGATTTATTTTGCCGTTTTTTTCAAGTGAGGTCAGCCCCTCTAACCTCCTTCCCATAGCAAGTGTCTTGAGGCTCCATGAGTATCAAAATATCAGAGTCTCAGCAGCTAACATTTTAGGTTGCTTCCTGTGTGCCAGACACTGGGTTTGTACATTCATTATTTCTTTTAGTCTTTAATATAACTTACTGACGTATGTGCGGTTAGTATCCATACTTTACAGGTGAGGAAACTGACAGAGAGGTTGATATATTTGTAAAAAGTCACACCGTAGAAAGTGGAGGAGCTGGGATGCTGCGATCTAGGTGGTGTGGCTCTAGAGTCCATGCTCTTTAGCCAGTGTCCTACAAGTGCTACCTTCCCTGCCAGCCACCAGCCTTTCACACACGCACCTTGCTTTACTAAGAAGTTCTGTAATCAAGTCTGCAGAGATGTCAGTCTGAGGCTCTCGCAGAAACCAGACATTCTTTGCCTTTCCTGGTGGGTGCAACAAGCATCTAAATCTTCCTTCTTGGTAATTCCCAAAGTGCTTCTTAGAGACAGAGACAATGGCCCAAACTCAGCACCTAAGTCTTGAGTTTCCACAAGAGTAACTTCCTCTTTGTAAGATATTTTGATAGCAGTAGCGCAAACCCTTTGAGGAGCAAGGCACAGTTTTGATCAACCCCAGTTTTACTGATGGGAAATGGGACTTTAAAAGGTTAAGTGACTTCCTCAAGGTTGAGTTGCAAGTCTCCAGAGGTGATGAAAAATGTGACCAGAAGATAAAGAAAAGGTTCTTTCGAAGTCCCATACGTTGGAGCTTATAGGATTCCCTTCTCTTCTTCAGCTTATATACTACCACGCCGAGTATCTGACCAGACTTCTCATTTTATCCTGGGAGAGCTAGTGCCGCTCTGTCAACAGGGTCTCGTGTGGACCCGAGTTGGTTGATGTATTTAACAACTGCCTTTTGCTGTGCTCTTCCCACTCAGGATGGGCTCTCGCTTCTGCTTCTGTGCTCACTCCATCACACCTACCATTTGCTGCTGAGAAAGGCCACAGGGTATTTTTGTTCTGGTCATCCTCTCATTACCCTTGGATAAAGTAGCCACGGGCACCGTATGGGTAGCATTTATAGTGGTTTTCAGTAGTGCTGGCATTCCTGTCTGTTTTTCCAAAACACAGTGAAGAGAAATCTCCTGGTCGTCAGAGACAACGGTAGCTGCTCACCCACAGGTCAAATCCTATTACAAAGAATGTTGCCACTGCTGACATCTCTGTATGATGAAAAGGGTTTTCTGCCATAGCACCCATCTTTCAGAAAGCAACACGAGACCCGTTTACGCCTTCCAGCTACTGTTTCATCTTCTTCCTTTCATCTTAATCACTTCTGGAGCACTATTCCTTCTCATTATTTGAAATTCCCAGAGACCACTTTCAGAATAGTTCTTACTCTTCCAAAGGACACCGAGCTGCACAGAGCCCACCTCCATTACAAGGATTGCCGAGGGCGCCCTCAGCTGTCAGACCCAAAGGCTGCTTCTCAGCCACTTCACTGCATCTGGTAGTACAAGCTACTCCTTTATCCTTCACTAGTCTGCAAACCCTCTGAGGACCCAAAGTAGTGCCTGGTGATAGCAGGAGCTCAGAGAGGAATCGCTCACGGTGACTTGGCCTCTGAGGAATAAGCCTCAGATGGGCTGCTTATTGTTCCTTTGGCACACCACTTCTTTCTCACTTAAGTACTCCTGGCGCTTTCACCTGAGTTTCTCAACTTTCCACCTCTATTTGTGTAATCTCTTTCCTATTTATTATCTACAGCTTCTGGCGATAGCGTCTTCTCTTTCAACCTCTGCAATTCCTTACGGCAGCACCTGTGATGTTCCTCATCCTTAACCCCCCCCCACACACACACACAAGACTACCTGGAGACTAAATACTCTGGGAGACTGTTTCCACCAAATGGATTAAAAGTTTTCGTCTTTTTAGGCAGCACCCTTGGTCCTTTATGTGTTTACTTAGTCCCCTCTTTTGTTGACAGATGTATAAAACTGACTTATCAATTCCAAATGGCTTTGCCCTCCCAACCTACTAGACTAAGGGCCAGCAAATTTTCCTGTAAAGGGCTGGATAGTAAAGATTTTATGCTTTCTGAGCTATATGGTCTCTGTGGCAACTACTCAACTCTATGATGTGAAATCAGCCATAGGCAATGTGTAAATGAATGGGTGGCTTTGTTCCAATAAGACTTTGTTCAGGGTGCCCGGATGGCTCAGTTGGTGAGAGCATGAGCTCTCAACAACAAGGTTGCTAGTTCAATTCCCGCATGGGATGGTGAGCTGCGCCCCCTGCAACTAAAGATTGAAAACGGCAACTGGAGCTGAGCTGCATCCTCCACAACTAGATTGAAGGACAACTACTTGGAGCTGATGGGCCCTGGAGAAACACTGTCCCCCAATGTTCCCCAATAAAATTTATTTAAAAAAAATTATTCATAAAAAAAAGCCAATGGGCCAGATTTTGGTTTTGGACCATAGTTTGTCAATCTTTGACTTATACTATATGTTTTTATAGCCTGCAATTTTTGAACCATTAGAATGGGATTCCTAGTGTAATTTCTGTGATCTGGTCCATGTCAAACTGCTATGTTTTATTCACAGCAATGTTACCCCTGAACTCTTCTGGAATGTGAGGCCAAATACTTTTAAACTTCTCTCTGACAGTAGTTGAAACTTGGCTTCTACTTTCTGCTGCTTTTTCAGATCTCTGTTGATTTAATACTTTCCAGAGTCCTGCCTTAAGCAATTTCTTTTATTTAACTTCTTTGGTTCTTTACCCTCCTTAGTCATAGACATGTTGCATTCAAGTCATCTCTTTGGTCTTAGGAAGCCCAGATCCAGGTTTGTTTGTTTTTTTTCCTTCCTAGACAATTTCTATCAAAAAGATAGTTTCTAATGAGAGGAAAAGCATGGATGTGATGGGGAAAGCATAGAATCTAAAAGATGCATTAGTTCAGCCTCATCCTTTAGTTGCACACAGCAGAATTCATCCAAGGTAATTTAAACAGAAAACATTTTATTACAAGGTATTAGATAATTTGCAGACTTTCCGGGCCCAGGAAACAAGTTTCCATGCTATGCAGATAGAAATAATGCAGCCAGCAGAAACACTCTAAAATTGCAAGGGACTTCTCTAGAAAAGTCCCTCGCTACCAATTCTGCCTGCTGCTCATTACTCCTATGAACTGAACATGTAACCTCCTTGACCACTGCCCTTGAAGAACCATAGGCTCTACCACATGCTTGCCAAAAATCCTAGCTGTCCATCTGCTGCTCGTGTTCACCTTGGTATGTCTGTGCTTGGCCAAATGTAGATCATATGTAGGACTAGAGCTGCAAGGGAGTCTGAAAACTAGCTCTCTAGCCTCCATATAGAGAAAGGTACAAGGGAATAGAGTAGACTGGGTTAATGGTAGTACCTGACGCACCATTTATTGGCCACAGCCTTCAATGAATTAGTTTATTTGAATTTTCCCGTAGATAAAATGGGGATAAAATAATCCTTTTTTAGAGTGTTGGTACGCTAGTTTGAAAAACACCTAGTAAGACATAATGAGTACTCAATAAATGGCCTTTAGATTACTATAAACCGACAATAAATTAACGTTTTTAACTATGAATGTCTACAATGAGCACATTGACAAAAATTTTCCTTATGTTTAAAAGCATAGAGAAATAATAAGAATGGAGCAAGCTTGTGACCTTACCAATTTTAGTGTTCCGACTTGCTGACATCCGGTCCTTCAGTCAGTTCAAACTAATCTCAAAATGCTCTTAACCCATGTGTATTCACTGAATCCAAAGCCTCCAGTCTAACTCCAACCTCTAAAATACACCCACATATTTTTATTTATAAAGAATGTTTTCTAAGTTATAAAAGTTACACATGATCACTGTGGAAAAACTAAAGTACAGAAAAGTGTAAAGAAGGAGGTAAAGATCAGAGGTAATCCATGCTCCTTCCTAACTTATGCATGATAAAGTAAAAAGGTATTCATGGAAGCCAGAACAGGTATTCATTGCTTAATGCCAAAAGGATTGAGGTCCAGGTTCAGCAAAAATTTGAGCACAGACCACTATGTTTGGTCTTCGAACACATATTATTGACGTGTTTCTTATTAACATTTGGGGATGCAGCTCTAATTGTCATCCTTATTTGATAATGGAGGAAACTGATTGGAGTGACCAGTCCATAGTTTCATAGTTTACATCTTGAGAGGTCAAGATTCAAACTTGGGTATTTAGACTTTAAGTCCAGCTCTGTTTTCATTATCCTCAACTTCTTCTCTTTTTATGAGTTGTGTTGCCCTGTGGTCAATCAAAAACGCAGAGGGAACACTTCCAGTGTATTCCTACTGATTACACTTTCATGGTGGACCCTTCTCATCCACTCTGATTGAGAGTGGATTGGTGTTACTCTCTCAGTTTAGGAAAGCCAATGTCTTGCCAAAGATGGTGCGAGTTAGTTGCTTAGAAATAACTTTGGTATGAAGTTATAATGAACTGACAGCTCAGCACAGAGGTAGTTTATTGTATTATAATTATGAAGGTGAGAATTTTTTTATTATTATTATAAATGCTTAGCACACAGTATTTGAATATTTGAATATTGAATATTGAATTCAAATACCTCTTGAATTTAATCCATGTTTATAGCAAAAGTAAATGACCTGTGGGAAAATATGTTTCTAAATTGTTTACTAGTGGTTGGTCTATTCTTGGAAGGAGTTATTTGCTCATACATTGATCAAATGAAAATAAAAGACAACAAATGCAATCTAATTTAAATTTATTTTATTGTTTTTATTTTTTAATGTTGTAAAAGGCATTTTCACATGATATTCGAGTTTAGAGGTAGAATAAAGTGCCAAAAAAAGGGCACCTGGATATGTGTATGATGCACGAATGATTCTCCTTTCAGGTGTTCCTTGGGAACTAAGCCCCGTTCTCTTCTTTTCTGTATTCAACTGCAGTACATTCAATAAAGTGCCAGGCTCTGTTGTTAAACTTCTGCAAATGCATTACCATATCTAAATCTGTTCTCATGGACTCGATCTCACCAGGGCTAAAAACAAAAATAGAAAAATCAATCACCTTGTGTAGCTGGTAGAAGAGGACAGACGCAACTCATTTCTGGGGACATTGGGTCCCACACCAGGGCTGCGGGAAGCAGAGCTGATTGTACAGGTGCAGCATCACTCCATGAGATCTGGCAGAGCACAAAGTAGCCTATGTAGGACCCAAGTCTACATGAACTGAGGATGAGCCATGGTCAAGAGGTAATTGTGTGCGGTAATGACTGAGGCCCAGGACAGCCGGGGCAGCAGTCACTGTGACTGTTGGATTTCCTGTGCATGGTATGCACAGTTTAGATTTCTTCTGGAACATCATCATATTGTCTTGGTCTCTCTATAGAAACCATTCTTATGGAAAAGCAAGTCCTCACTTTAGGAGAACCAAATAGAAATTTTTCAACATATTTTTCTCTCTTGTTGTAGACACATTTATTGTTTTCTGTGAAATATAATTGCTTTGCATCTTAGCTAGTTTTTCCTTCATTGCATTTCATATAACTTTAAAAAATGGTCTCTCACAAGACAGAAAGAGTGGAGGAAACTAATAAGTGTCAGTTTTCTCCCCTCTCATGATCTCCTTCTAGTAAACAGATGTCACCAAAGACAGCCTTAATTTAAACATTGTTCTAGGGTTTCTTCAGTAGAGACATTTCCAAGCTTGGAATAGATTATTATGATTTTTTTTAAATGCAAGCCAACAGGGACATTTTCATCACTGACACTATGCTTTACTTGTGTTGTTAATAAAATTAGAAAGTATAATTGTGAAATTCTTTAAATTTACTTGATGGTAAAAATAGCACTTAAAGATGAAAACTCTCCTAGTTCTTAAATTCTTGGGGAAAACATGAATTCTGAATGGGAGTTTAGTTCCTTCCACAGGGTTAAATTCTGTCTTTAAGAATGTTTCACTTGTAAAATACCCCTTCTCCCTCACTTTCCTTGAGTAGGCAGGTGGGCATATTTACGTTAACTCTAGAGCTGTGATTCTCAACCATGGCTGCACATTAGAATCACCTAAGGTGCTAACAAATACTGGTTACACCCTCATAGAATCTCATTTAATTGGCTTGGGGTGTGGCCTGAGTGTTGGGACTTTAAAAACTCCCCAGTGATTCTAAGGTGCAGCTACAGTTGAGAACCACTGATCTAGAGCAAGGATTTCATAGTGTACCAGTTAGATTCTCAGTTTATAGATAGTGAAATGGACTCTTGCTAACTTATGTCAAAGGATAAAGGGAAGCTTATTGACTCAAAGGAAGAGCTTCAAGGAGGACAGAACCAAGGCAACTTTGGTAATCAAAGTAGGGATGACCCAATTCTAACAATTTTCTGACCTTGAAGTTCTGTTGCAAGATTCAAATTCCAGGGAGAGAGAAGATTGGCTAAACTCTTAGCCCACACTTAGCCAGGAGAGCCTGGGGTGGGGTAGTTCCCCAAAGGAAAATTGATTTGCTGCCCTTGGAAGGTGGCATTGTTGATTCTTGGCAGACAACACCAACAGATGTCCCCATACCCTGAAACCGTTTTGCTCTGGATTGGGGAGGATGTAAAGAACATTTCTCTCAGAAGGTAGTTGGCTCAAGATCAGATTCCCTTGGTGTCTGCTAATTTGTTCGTCATAGTTATTCGTTCATTTAGAAAATGTTTATTGAATGTCTATAATATGAAAGTCTCTCTGGGAATGGCAAGTTGAGGAAGCAGTTAATTATTTTAGGGTGTGGGGACAGAGCCCCAGAGAGCAGTTTCCAGTCTCTCGACCTCACATAGAAAGGTGCTGGCTCAGGTAGTAAATGGCCATCAACTGTGATTGGATGGCCATCAGCTGTGGATAGTTGGCTGTCAGCTGTAACCAGTGAGCCATTGGCCACAAATATACATGCCGTGGCTACACTAGCAGAAAATGGGGGCTAGCAAGAAGATGGTGGCTGAGCTAGCAAGCGTGGATTGCAGTTAGCACAGCGGATTACAGCTAGCAAGGGGCGTCGGTCGGTTGGCAGAAAAGCGGACAGCAGGTCACACGTCATGTGGATCCAGTCTCCAGTGAGACTATAGTGCAGCCAGTGAGAATATAGTAGTATGACTCCCCTATCTATGGCTCCGTAGGTGTTCCCGTTTGGCCTCACCATGTCCTGTGTTCTTATGTGGGGAGCGGGAGCTGAGACCCCGCAGGCCACCCCGCATGACACATGGCACAGGGAGCAGGGTCCCCTGCATGACAATTGGTGCAGCGATCAGGGTACTGTGCCGGCCGAAGCTCTCCAGAGGGCGGTGGAGCAGTTTATACGTATGAACACTCAGTCTCAGGAAGACCAGGAGGAGCAGCAGCCAGAGAGCTGGACCCTGTGGAGGAGTGGGAAGACGTGGATGGTTCTCTGACTGGCATAGGCCGGAGAAAGCAAAGGTTATTGCGGCCCTGTGGGCTGGGAAGTGCTTGCTGACACAGCCCGGATGCAGGACTTGTAGTCCAAGGAGGAAACGCTTGCTGAGTCCTCCATGGGAGATGAGGGTGAGGTCCAGGTCATCCCTCACCCCCAGGACAGCCCTGGCGAATGACTATGGACTATGGGGTATTGCCTTCCATCCCTAATATAATGGACAGCTTGACTGTTTGGGAACATATCACCATGTAGTGGAACTGGTGGATGTTTGCTTTTGTGTCTTGACTGGCCGCCATTGAGAATATGTAAGCACCTTGACTGTGAGCTGCTGTTGTTCTAGCACAGTACCCTGAGAGGCCCAGAGAGCGTGGCAGTGCCCTGAGAGCCCTGGCTGAGTCCAGGAAGTCTGGCTGTGCCCAGAGAGAGTGGCAGTGCCCTGAGAGTCCTGGCTGAGTCCAGGAAGTCTGGCTGTGCCCAGAGAGAGTGGCAGTGCCCTGAGAGCCCGGGCTGTGCCTGGGGAAACTGGTGGTATCTTAAGAAGCCCAGGAAGTCTGGCTGTGCCTAAAAGGACTGGTGGTGCCCTGTGAAACCCTGGCTGAGCCCAGGGAGACTGGCTGTGCCCAGAAAGACTGGTGGTACCCTGAGAAACCCTGGCTGTGTCCAGAGAGCCTGGCTGTGTCCAGGATATTGCATTCACCTCCAGGCTCCTCACACAGGGCCCCTCGTGGAAGACGCCTTGTCACATAGATTGTGAGGCGAGACCCTGTAGGGGTGGAGTGTGGGGACAGAGCCAGGAATGCAGTTTCTAGGCTCTCACGTGGAAAGGTGCTGGCTCAGGTAGTGAATGGCCATCAACTGTGATTGGATGGCCATCAGCTGTGGCTAGTTGGCCATCAGCTGTAACCAGTGAGCCATTGGCCACTAATATAACTGCTGTGGCTACGCTAGCAGAAAAAATGGGGGCTAGCAAGAAGATGGTGGCTAAACTAGCAAGCGCGGATTGCAGTTAGCACGGCAGATTGCAGCTAGCAAAGGGAGTCGGTCTGTTGGCAGAAAAGTGGACAGCATGTCGCATGTGTGGATTCAGCCTCCAGTGAGACTATAGTGCCACCAGCGAGAATAGTAGTATGACTCCTCTATCTATGGCTCCGTAGGTATTCCTGTTTGGCTTCACCATGTCCTGTGTTCTTATGTGGGGAGCGGGAGCTGAGACCCCACAGGCTGCCCCACATGACACATGGCACAGTGAGCAAGGTCCTCTGCATGACACATGGCGCAGTGAGCAGGGTCCCCTGCATGATATAGAGTGCTTACAATCTCATACAAGTGACAAACATGCAAATGTAAGCATGATATTCCAGGCACATCTCCAGGCGTCAGTCAGACTACAAATATTTGAGTGCCTACAATTTATTAGGCCCCTGGCCAGTGATAAGAAGATGGGGGCCAGGGCAGCCGGATGGCTCAGTTGGTTAGAGCGCGAGCTCTGAACAACAGGGTTACCGGTTCGATTCCCACATTGGCCAGTGAGCTGCGCCCTCCACAACTAAATCGAAGACAATGAGCTGCTGCTGAGCTTCCGGAGGGGTGGCCGATGGCTCAGTTGGTTAGAGTGCAAGTTCTCAACAACAAGGTTGTCGGTTCAATTCCCGCATGGGATGGTGGGCTGTGCCCTCCTGCAACTAAAGATTGAAAACGGCAACTGGAGCTGAGCTGCACCCTCCACAACTAGGTTGAAGGACAATGACTTGGAACTGATGGACCCTGGAGAAACACAATGTTCCCCAATATTTCCCAATAAAAAAAAAAAAAAAAAATTAAAAAAAAAAAAAAAAGATGGAGGGCAAATTATATATCCCTAAACAAGCTTCATCCTTGCATTGGTTACCCATGGTTGGGATTTCTGATCTGATAAATCTTTTCCTGTTGTTTTTGTTTCTTGGCCTACCTTACTTCCTTCTAGTGTACCTGGACTCAGAACTACCTCTATCCTTCTTGCTTTAGTTGACTTTTCTGGACATAACCTCATGTCTTCCTAACTCAGAACCCTTAGCTGCATCATTACTTGTTTTCTGAAACACTGTTCTGACATAAGCCTGCCTTCTTGCTTTGCTTTTTCAAACTAGGTCCAAGAAGAAAATCTCTTTCCTTGGCCTTGGGCACAGTCTTTCTTTATTAGGCATGTAGAATATGCTAGATAGTGGGCAGAAAAATATATTCTTAAACTGCTCTCTGGCCTTTTAGGCTTGTGTTCCAAACTCAGATACAGTCAGGTGATTATTATGTTAGACCTATAGTGGGTCTCTTATCTCTGATTTTCTACTGAGAGAATGGTGGAAACCTGCCAAATCTATCAACCCAGTGGTAAGGAAACTTGTGGAAATCAGAATATGTTCTGATTTTTTTAAAAAACTAAAGGATTCAAGTAATATAATAATAGCTAAGAGTTACTAAATGTTTACTATACCTAGTCTGTGCTCCATAAAGATGGGTTGTGGGTTTATAGTTATTTGTTAATGTTGTTATTTTTCATGTGGCCTTGTGATGTGTACTTTATATGTGACAGGCATTGTGATGTGTACTTTATATTTACAAACTTATTTAGTCCTCACAACAATCTTATGAGATCAAGGCACTTTTATTATCCATTTTTTGCAGATGAGGAGCGTGGGGTATACAGACATTCAAGAATCTGTCCAAGGTCCCACAGTTAAAACTCAGTGACATGGTTGAGGACTACACTTGGACAGTGTGGCTTCATTTTCTCAACCTCCAGATAGCGATTATTTATTTTTACTGATGAATATAGTGCCTACATGTGGTTGCTTGACAAATGTTTGCAGAACAAATGAATAAAGGAATTGTGGGTTCAGTGGTTGGCTTTTTGTAACATGTTCCCCATCACGCTCTGGACTACAAGAATTCAAATGTGTTTTTAATTTTAAGTAAGACATATTATAATGAAAATTTATCTATGTAAAAAAGCTCCATTATGCTCTAAGAACCTTATTTGCTGTTTTTTTTTGTTTTGATTTATTTATGTTTCGATCTATTATTTTTGCCAGCGTTATTGAGATATAATTGACATATAACGTTGTGTAAGTTTAAGCTGTACACTGTGTTGATTTGATATACTTATGCGTTGCAAAATGATTGCCACCATAGCATTAGCTACTTTTGTTAATGTAGTTCCTCATTAGTTTTACTAGTTTGAATCACTGAGATTTGCTTATCGTCAGAAGAATAAAGATCTGTTTGACCAGTGTGAACAGAGATTCAGGAAAATGCAGCAATAACTGATGGAAGAGATGGGGCTGCTTCATCCTTGTTGCCTTCCTGATTCTCTTTCCTGTGCTGGCATTTTCTGGGCTAGAGACGGCTCCCTGAAGTTAATTCCTCAACTGTCCTTGTGCTGTCAGGTGCCTTTCTTTTCTGAAGGATTTCCTTAATCCACTGTGCTTCTTTAAGTGGCTGTCTTGATAATACCAAATGTTGTCTAGTGAGCGAATGACCTTCCCTGACTATCCACATATATTTTCAGAGGAGACTGTGAACTTTATTTTGGCCTTAATTTTAGGAAACTGAATCCCAAGGCAGATATAACAAACATGAAGGCTTGTCCTATTTACTGTTCCTGCACTTTACTGGAGAATAATAAAAATTATTGCTCTTTTTTATTTGTGTTTATTTACCTATTTTTGGAAGAGCTACTTATTTTTAAATGACAGGGGAAGAATGCCAAT